>NC_087284.1:13932743-14239153 GCF_015220805.1 Pogoniulus pusillus
TCTGATAGCCTTCCATGAAACCATGACTAAAGGGGCAAAGGAAGAGCTGTGGGTGTCATATACCTTGACTTCAGCAAAGCTTTTGATACCATCTCCTATAACATCCTTGTACAAAAGTTCAGGAAATGTGGCACAGATGACTGGTCTGTGAAGTGGATTGAAAACTGGTTTGCAAACAGAGTTCAGAGGGTTGTCATCAGTGGTACAGAGTCAACTTGGAGGCCTGTAGCCAGTGGTGTTCCCCAGGGATCAGTACTGGTTCTAGTTTTGTTCAGTATCTTCATCAATGACCTAGATGATGGCACTGACACAAAACTGGGGCGGGGGCATGGTGGCTGACAGCCTGTCAGGTTGTGCTGCCACTCAACAGGATCTGGACAGGCTGGAGAGCTGGGTGAAGGCAAACCTCAGGATGTTAACTAAGGACAAGTGCAGAGTCCTGCACCTGGAATTACAGCAGGCACCAGTACAGGTTGGGGTTTGCCCTGTTAGATAGCAGCTCCATGGAGAAATACCTTGGAGTTTTGGTAAAGTCCCCCACGGGACAGCAATATGCCCTTGTGGCCAAGGGGGCCAATGGTATCCTGGGGTGCATCAAGATGTGTGTCAAGCAGGTCTAGGGAGGTTCTCCTCCCTCTCTACTCTGCCCTAGTGAGACCACATCTGGAGTACTGTGTCCAGTTTTGGGCTCTGACAGAGTTCAGCAGAGATCCATGAGGATTAGTAGGGGACTTCAGCATCTCCTCTATATAGAGAGAATGAGAGACCTAGGGTTGTATAGTCTGAAGAAGACTGAGAGGACATCTGACCAATGCCTACAAATATCTGAGGGGTGGGTGGTCAAGTGGAGGGGGCCAATCTCCTTTTGGTGGTGCACAGTAATAAGACAAAGAACAATGGATAGAAACTTGAACATAAGTTTCATGTCAACAGATGAGAAATTTCTTTACAATGAGGGTGAGAGAACCCTGCAACAGGCTGCCCAGAGCAGCTGCGGAGTCTCCTCTAGAAACTTTCAAAACCTGCCTGGATGCATTCCTATGCAGACTACCCTAGGAGATCCTGCCTTAGCATGGAGGTTGGACTCAATCTCTGGAGGTCTCTTCCAACCTCTTAACATTCTGCAATTCTGTGATCAACAGTCACTTGCTGTCCTTCATCAATTTGCTGAGCACTAAACTGATGTTACCCTTGAACAAGCATAATTTCAAGATGATTCTCTCAAGAGCAGGGAGTCTACAAAGCACCTCTGGGTACACAAGCTCTGAAGAGCTATGTGTTTCACAGCAAGTTTCATATACCTTTTTATCAGCCAGCCACAACCTGTCTGAAAGTCCTCCCACAACTTTCGGTGGCTGCCACACTAACAATAGCAACAACAGCATAGTGCTGCTAATGTTTTCTCATACCAGCCTTCACTCCTTCTTCAGTTCATTTACAGAAGAAGAAAAAAAAAGACCAAGCAGAGACCTCCTCAGGGCTCCACATCAGATGTACATGGGTGTGGGAGAAGATTTTAGTTGGCCAAGTGGCTTATTCTTACTGAGCATGCAATTTTTATTGGCCTCCTTTGTACACCAGTCAGTCATACCAGATCCTGGATTTGGGTTTTTTGTTGTTTCTTTTTTTTTTAATTGGGATCCCACACTCAAACCCCATTACAAAGTTGTTTAGTTCTTCATTTCAAGCCTGATCTAGTTTCAGGAGACTCTGCTGACTCTGAGGGGTGGACAAGATGACCATTCCAATCTGATGCTGTGAATCTGTGAAGTACAATGAACAAATTCCTCAAGCCTGGCAAGCGGAAGAGAAAGATTCATTCTTCTTTCAAGAAGAAAATAGCAATCAGTGATCAATTCCCCAGGTATCCAGTGATAGACAGAAATAAAAAAGCACTACCCACTTATACTTTTACTGCACATGATCTAGTTGCAACCATGTAAGCACCCGTGAGCAGAAGTCCTTAGGTATGCAGTTGAAAGTACAACAGGCCACAGATGTATCAACATCCCCTCACCTGAAATCATGATGCAAAGACATCACAGTAACAGCTCTGTAGACTTGTGACCTGCACATAGTTACCACCTTTTTGTCCTCAGGCATGCTATTTTAGAGGACCACCTTTCTCTTTGTTAACAGAAGAGACATGCAAAGAGCAACAGTAAATCAGTCTGTTACAAATCTGAGAGCAGCCCTGAAGAAAAGGACTTGCAGGTGCTGGTGGATGAGAAGCACAATACAGGCCACCAGTACACACCTGCAGCCCAGAAAGCCAACCAGATCCTGGGTTGCATCAAGAGAACTGTGGCCAGCAGGTCAAGGGCAGCAATTCTTCCTCTCTACACTGCTCTCCTGAGACTCCACCTGGAGTACTGTGTCCACTTTACAAGTCCCTGTTAAAAGAAAGATATGGACATGCTGGAATGTGTCTAGAGAAGGGTCACAAGGATCATCAGAGGGCTGGAGCTCCTCTCCTACGAGGACATGCTGAGAGAGTTGGGCTTGTTCAGTTTGGAGAAGAGAAGGCTCCAAGTGAGGGACTTTTCAGGACTTCAGGTAGTAAGAGGACCAGGGGGAATGGAGCAAAACTAGAGTAGGATAGATTTAGATTAGATGTTAGGAAGAAGTTCTTCACCATAAGGGTGGCAAGACACTGAGCAGGCTGCCCGGGAAGCTCAATTCCTGGTTATCTTGTAAGGCCAGGCTGGACAGGGCTCTGGGCAACCTGATCTAGTGTGAGGTGTCCCTGCACACGGCAGGGGAGTTGGAACTAGATGATCCTTGAGGTCCCTTCCAACTGTGACAATTCCATGTGCACTGACAAGTGGTGCCGCCACAGTGGTGCAAAGCTGCACAACTGAGAAGGGAGCACCACGACACTGCTCTGCATATCCGCAGTCAGGAGAAATCTCCTCAAAGGCTAACGCAAGAGCCTGGGCCTAAGTACAAATAAAGCCTTTTTTCAACTATTACATTTGCTGCTGTTCCCTGTAAAAAATTGTTCCATCTTGCAACAACACACCCCTCAGAGAGTATCATGGGCAGCAGCCTACTTATAACCAGTGGGAAAATACAGCTTTTGAGTAGCTGAAAACTCAGAAAGAATATTATTAGTAAATGCACACTTCTATTTTCAAAATTGGGTGAACTTTTGAAGCTGCTTTTGGCACTTTGTAAAAACAAGATAGGAGATTCTACAAAAACATTCAACTCCTCCATCTCCATTCTTTGTCACTGAGATTAACTTTGCAATAAAGACATTTTTTTAAAAAAACAGAAAGTGATCAAATTCCAAAAGCTGACTGGTAGGACTTCTCAAAAATTAAACTAATCTTAAGAAAGATCAGGTTTGCTTGCTTGTACAGCCCAGGTTTAAATGCAAGGAAGTAGCCTTTGGTATACACAACTTCTTCTTCCCCTCCTGCTGGGCTGTAAATTAAGGCGGTGCAATGGTACTCGAGAATAAAACTGGAGGTTACTAAACACAGAAGATGTAAAATCCAGTCACAGTATCACAGTATCACAGTATCATTAGGGTTGGAAGAGACCTCACAGATCATCAAGTCCAACCCTTTACCACAGAGCTCAAGGCTAGACCATGGCACCAAGTGCCACATCCAACCTTGCCTTGAAGTGCCCCAGGGACGGCAACTCCACCACCTCCCCGGGCAGCCCATTCCAGTGTCCAATGACTCTCTCAGGGAAGAACTTTCTCCTCACCTCAAGCCTAAATCTCCCCTGGCGCAGCCTGAATTACGAGACAGAGTGAAGCCTTACCTCACTTAACCAAAGATCAGTATCCTCAGAATTAAGCAATTCAAATTAATTTAGAAACAAGGACAGAAAAAAGTTACAGGACAGGGAGAAGAGAGACAGAAAAAAAATCCACTAAGCATCCAACAACAAAAAAAGGTAACTCTCTTCCTGCCAGCTCGATTATTTTCCACTCTTCCTTTTCTACTCCACTCAAATGAAGGTGTTCTGTTTTCTTAATCACTGTGCTAAAGAACACAAGCTAAAGAGCATCAAAACAAAATAAAATGCTGGCATCCTGCCAACCTTCATTTTGGCCTGTATTTTCAACAGAGCTTAATCTTGCTCCAAATCATTTTGGATTGGACTCCACTGTACTAGAATGACCTCACATAGAAGCTGCAACACTTCAGTTCCAGTTTTCTGTCTATTCTTTGACCATTTTTCCATGGATACTTTTCAGATCCTGTTTTAACTTCCATGTGTTTTACCATTTGTTGTAGCAACGTGATAATGAAATATACAAGTCGGTAGAATTACACAGCGCTTTCAAAAGTAGGAAAGAAGTATTTATTCCACTCACAGAGGAGACAGAGCCTCTATCTCCAAGCCAAGCTTTATGTTAGGGACTAGGTATACAGCTTAGAAATAGAATTGTATAATGGAAATAGTGAGAAGCTCTTTGCCATAGCATCGCTGGCAATATAAACACCCAAGATTACAAACAAGATCATGTGAGCATTCCAGGCCAGCCTATAAATAGCAATCTGGAAAAGAACCTGGCCTCTCACAACTACAGTGTCTCAGTACAATCTGTATCTGCTAAATTTATCAGCTTAAATATGCTCAGTAACAGCATGCAATGAAAATAGTCTGCCTGAATTTTGTGAATTGAATAGCTATTCACACATCTGTTCTCATGTACTAAACTGGTGATAATTCACAGCACTACTATGATGGATCTGTGACTGAACAAATTTACACTTAGCATGTGAGTGTTACCTGGATTTGATTTATCCAAGAAAGTACAGATCAGCAATGCTTTCCTTGCTAATGAAGTCCTACTTCAGAGCTTCTTCACAGAGCAGTTGTCTTGGTATTGTGATTGGAATTTGATTCAGAAATTAACTCAGGATTTCATCAACACAAGCAAAGAGACACATCTCATAGATAAAATGCTCATTTATAGCTGCCTACATAGATTATTAAAGCATGCATCCAGAGAAAATGATTGTTTCGTACAAGGAAATAGATACTGCTTTAATACAGTTAATTGCTTGGGATTTTTTCCAAAAGAATAACTGAACAACAGATTCACTTTAATGGTTACAGAGTGTACTTATACAATAGAGGGAGTGGACACATTCCTCAGGTAGCAGATCAGTAGTATGCAAGGTTTCAGAAACAACCAGAACTTCCTGAGAGATAATGGAAAAGATACTTCATGTGTTACTCAGGATAGGCTTACTCATTTTGCTTTGTCAAAAAAGGAAGGTGTTAAGACACTGCTAGGGAAGAAAATGACAATTTACTTGAAAGTACTAATGACTTTGAAGTTTATCTATGACTACAAATATAAATTTTACCAACTGACATGAATACAGTCAAAGAAAAAACACTCATGTCTTTGCAGCCTCACCTCAGTTGCATTCTACACTTCTGCCACTGCTGTCACACCATCTCACGGGTCTACTACTGTAACAAGCCAGTGACAAGAAAACCAAAAGGGATTTAAGCATATTTAAAACTCATTATTTTAATTTGTGATGGCACCTATCAAGGTGCTCCTGGAAGCAACATGACTGAAATCAACTCTCCTTGTACACATCATTCAGCTTTGCCATTGTCTTTAAAAAGTCTTAAGGAAAAGGTGACTGCTAAACCCTTCTAAACTTTTGCAGTCCTAGTGCAGATTTCACCTGCGCAGAGAATCTGTAGCAGCAATGAGTGCTCCCAGTAACAATGCAGATAGACATACATCCCTCAGCCAGCAATCCCTTTATTGTACTACCCAGGACAACGACAGGCTTCCACAGCTCAGAAACAGTTCTGGGGAGATTCCCAGCAAAGCACCAAAACCTGACTAGCAGCACACTGCATTACTGCAGAAACCAGTGAGTAACCCAGACCTGTAGCTGAAAACCAGTGGGATGGTCAGGGCTAAATAGACACCCAGACTACACTGCACATGCACCATTGTGCCATGCAGTGGTGGCACCTCTGTAGAGCTATTTGATCATAGAATCATAGAATCAACCAGGTTGGAAGAGACCTCCACGATCATCCAGTCCAACCTATCCCCCAGCCCTACCCAGTGTTCTCCCTCTCACCTCCAAGCAAGAACCACTGACTCCCACCATTGTACATTTTTTATTGCAAGCTTGTATGGACAGAAGATTTTGTTGTTTAGAAAGCTAGAAACTGGCTCAGATTCTGCAAGTGGCTTCTGTAGAGTTAAAGGCAAAAAAAAGGCACAGACAGATCTAGGAAACTATAACTCTGTATTCTACTTATTCCTGTTTTATTTATTTAACATACAGCATTAGAGATTTAAACTTACCAGACAAGAAATTAAGTATGAACTGAGAAACAAAATATAGGTAAGCTCTAAAGACAGGGAAATCTCTTTAGATCAGTAACAGTGCTGAGCCAGCATCAAATAATACTGCAGCATCCTGGGAAATTTTTATCTTCTGCTATTTCAGATACAGGTCTGCTTCAAAAACCAGAATATCATACAGATACTAGAAATAAATAGAAAATAATCCCAGATACAATCAGAAACTAAAGGATTCTCACGGCTTAAGACAACTAATTAAGTCTCTGTGAGGAACAAAGATAAGTGTAAACATTAATTGGTTCCTTTCACAGACCCATGCACAGCTTTTAATAGAGTCTAGAACAGTTATGCTTATAACTACATCAGCTGGTTACAGATTTTGTTTAAGAGAATAGCAATTTCTAACTAGAGATTTTATTCCTGATTTGCAGGACAGATCTGTGTCCTGTTATCAAAAAATGCTCTGAAATACAGAGAATGTGCGTGAGAGTTTCAGTTTCCAAGTTGCATGTTGAAACAGGAATGTGCTCTTTTGTTCTATTTTTTTTTCCCCTCATTTAATCATAATGAAGTCAGTTGTGACATTATAACGGTTTCCAGAGCAACAGTCCAGTCAGATGTGATGAACAGAAGATAAGGGTGTGCAGAGGAGAACTCTGTAACCCACCAGTGATCTTGATGGGAAATTAAGCATAAATCTGTTTAGGTCAAAGAAACAACTGGATTTGTCCTCTTCTATGTGCATGGACAGAGAGGTCATATAATGACATCAGATTTTAGATTAAAACTGAAGAAATGCAAGGTGAAGGAGTTTTCTCCCCAGGAATATCTGAAAAGGGTATATAAATCATCTGGTCTGTTCCACAGGCAAAATATGTAATGTATAAAAACAAAGCAGAAAAAGCTACTGTAACACAGCACTTATGGTTGGCATGACATGAACAACAATTTAATGGCTGGTTTGACTCATCCTTCAGTATTTGGCTGTCAGAGCTCCCAAGAACTTAGAGACATAATGTTTTATGAATCTTGACCAGAAAGGCAAGATCTAACTAATAATCCTAGAATAATTTACACATATATACAAAACCAGACATTGTCAGAAACATGAGAAACACAAGATTGGGTCTTGAGAAGCAGGAACTCAAGCATGAGAAATACAGCCTGAATTCATCCAGAGATGTACTTAGTCTGGTTATCGATAGACAGACCACCTCCAGGAGATTCACAAGGTGTCTGCAATCTTTCAAAACAGAGATAGAAATGCCATGGGTTAACAGACTCATGTGTCTGTATCCTGGGGCATGATACATGTGTGTGTATATATATACACACACACAACATAATAATTCACCCACAGCACAAACAACATGAAAACAGCAGAGACAGCATCATTTAACTATGTGAAACACAGGAGGAGTTTTTCTTTCTTATACTGTACTTATACCCCACAGATTTTATTTTTCCAGTCAGTCTTCCTCAGAAAACCAGTGACAGAAACACACTGTCATAATCTCCATCAAAGCATGCATCCTCTTCCAGAAAGCACACTCCCAAACAAGCATGTGAAGGAAGCATTATCAGCAAAAGCAATTGTTTCCTTATTGGCATCGTCTAACTATTGGCATGAAAGCTAACCAGGAATCCTGCTTCAAAAGCAAACCAGTCCTTGAATAGTCCTCCAAACCTTTTGTTCCCATGAGAGCTTTATACTTCAGGTCAAGCATAACACTGAACTATGGTAAAAGGGAAGCTCTATGGAATGGAGCAAAGCTGTGGAAAAAAAAAGTTCTGATTAAGACCTCTACAAACAAGCGATACAATTCAAGGTTATTTGCTATGCTAATTAAAAGCTGGGGAGGGCAGGGGGGAGGAAAGAGACTGTTAATTTCTCTGTTTAAAAAGGAGAGAGACAAACAACAGACAACTTCAGAATCTGGATATTTTTCCTGAATAGTACAACAAGCACAGACACAGATTTCTGCTTCTGATGGTGCTTCTAGCTTATTGTGCAGTCTCCCAAGATAGCCAGACACCACATAAACCCAGACTGCAAAACCAGATCAAATTTCATACCCCAAATCAGGATGAATTTAAAGTCACAAATTAATTTCATGTCATTTTTTAAAGTGATACATAAAATTCACATTTTGTGGGCAAATAACTACAGTAGAGAAATGACAGCAGTCTTGGTAAACTTGGTATCTTGGCCACTAATTTTCCAAAGAAGGAAGAAAGTCCATGCAATGCTAGTTCTAAGGAATAGCTGTGCATGTCTGAAGCAAACCTATTGTTACTGCAATGTGAGCAGCTAGTTCCTAGTTAAGCCTTCAGGGAGGCATATAAGAAAATAACAGCAAGAGTGACTTTTGGAAATACATTTTAAATTGGGGAACTCGTAGCAGGGAAAAGAATGCAAGCAAATAAATGTGAAGTAATTGCTTCCAACTAACTGAAAGGCTTTTTTTTTTTGTTGTTGTTGCTGATGGTTTCTTGGGTCTGGGTTTTTTTGGGGACAGTTGTGGCCTGTGTCCTCCCCCCCTTTATTTTTTATTTGTTTCTTTACAAACTTTTAGAAGTTTGTTTTCAGAAGAATTACTGGGCTCATTTGACTGTCTCAAGCTTTTCTTAGGTCTCATCATCACTCAATAAAAACTCGCTTCCAGAAATACATCTCTCACATGAAGAAAAATTACACACACAAAGGTGTGGTATGCAGACTATCCTTTAGGAATTGGCCACATCTCACTGTACTTTCAGTCAGATCCAAGTTATTCACCAGGAAGCCACCGTGAAATATATCCCAGGCTTCCCTCAATAGGAAGTTACTGTTCTCACACCTCACCTTGGTGCCAATACTTGGCACAGCGTGGGACATAAATCCAAAGTCAGATTTAATCCCTTCACATTAGCTCTCTTCCAGAAGGGGGGTACAACACAGCAACATTTGACAGAGCTTTGAGTATCCCTCTCACAAAAAAAGCAGACACACCTGCACACAGCCTACCTTCATCTTCTTTCACTGCCAACAGCAACACTGTATTAACAGTGGGGGAATTGCTAAGAATTCTCAAACATCTCAACTTGAGAAATGCTCTTCCAAGATGGCATCTGAGCCACTAACATTTTATGTGAACAACTAATTCAAAGCCATGCCAATTATATATGCTCACTCAGGGTGGCATGAGGTGCTAGCACTTCTGAATGATGCCCTACAGCAAGGGAAGGCTCAGTGACTCTGGTGGGGAACAATGAAAAAGCCCATCTTTGCTCTCCAAGTCTTGCTCAATTGTTTCCTTTACCTACATCCTGTAAAGAACTCCATGGTTTAAGTCATTACTTACTAGTTTCTTCTCCTCCATGCTGTAACTGAAAAATAGTTACATCTGGAGGGTTGTTTTCTTTAACGAGTTACTACTGTTCTATGCTATCTACTTTTGTACCTCTTCAACATTATTTTTATTACTTCTTCAAGATAGCAGAAAATAATCTCTGTGCAGCTGTCTCATCACCAAGCATGGAAAGTTATTTCAATTGATGGTTTAAAACAATGCTGAACAAAAATACTAAGGTTCTAAATAGGACAAAGGTACAAAACAGAGAATATAAAACCCCAAGAGCATAAAGCATGACTAAAAAGGGCTTTCTCATGTCTTGGAGGTTGGGAGAAGTGGAAAAAACTTCAAAAACACCAGTTCAAAAGCAGATGCATTTCTTCAGAGAACACATTTCAAATGCTTCTGTATTCAGGGAAAGACCAAATAGACAAATGACTTTCATGAATTTTCTTTTTTTGCAAGCCAGTTCCTGGAGAGCTTTTAAAAGCCATCTCTTCTTCATTACTGCAAATTACTTCCATAATCTCAGAAAATTGTGATAAGGGATTTACAGTAGTTTTCCCTTCCCACTAGAAACCAGTGCTTTCTGACCCAATTCCAACTAAATCACCTCATTTAAGCTTCAATTTGTATCAGAGGATTTTTTCTTCCATGGCTAAACAGCGACCATTCTATTTGCAATGTCCTGCAAAACATCTCCCATTTGAGATGTTGTCTTTATTTTCCCCCTCTGACACAAGATGAGGAAAAAGGAAACATTTTCCAACAATTCAGTTGCCATTTCTTGCTTCAAATCCAAGACACAGATTATTCTAATTTCCTGTAATGGCACATACACACCATCTGATCCATTATACCTTGTCTCCTTCCAAATACTTCAGTTCTTTGTTTTCTTGAAGCAACTTTTTTACTTCTTAAGAAAGATGCCCATAATAAAGAAGGTCACAGAAATGTAACATTGCTTGCTTCTTAATAAATACTAGGAAAGACCCATGGAAGAGAGGTTGGATTAGATGATCTCTAAAGTGTCTTCCACCCTAAGCCATTCTATGATTCTAAGACGTTACTCAGGATCTCTGTTTAACACTCCTCCATAACAGAGCAGTGGAAACTATTGCTGCGTTCTGTGCTGACTCCAGCTGGTATAAGACTAACATAAAATTCAGCTAGCTGCTTTGAGCTGCTTATTCATCTGGCAATAATAAAAGTCATACTCATTAACAACAGCCTTGCATAGAGAAGTTTCTACTTATCCCAGAGAAAGGACTAAGCACCTCTGTGAACCTTTTTACCATTGAAAAAAAAAACTTACCTACATGACACTTGTTTCTAGTAACAATCTCAAAAAGCATCACAATTATCTTTTTTCCCCAAGCATGTCTAGCAACTGAGCTGAAACTGCTTCAGAAAATTAAAAGCTGCTACATTGAGGCAAGATGTTTCCCATACATCAACTGAAATCAATTTCTACTATCAGAAGCATCCCTAATGCTTCATGAAGCAGTCAAAGAATGAGTGCCTCTGAAGCAAGTGCTCAGGAAATAGTTTTTCTATCTTTCAAACAATAAACACTAAGATTTTACATGTCCACTTATATTTTAAAAGGAGAAAATGCAAACTACTGGAGAAGACTCAAGCAACTCATCACCTGAAACACACACACCAGGGAATCTTATGTTCCTCTACTTGCAAACTGCAGAATTCTGAGAGTATGATCTGGGAGATACTAAAAACTGAATTCTTCCATAATCTTCCTCAGTGGGCACGTGCAGTAGAAATACTCTTGTGAACTTTTACCAGCTCTGGACTATCAGGTTCCCCCAAAACTACACAACTCTTCTTCCTCATCTACACATTTGGTAAGAAACTCTCTTCATACATCTTATAATTCATAATGTTCCTCTATCTTTTGTCCCTCTACAGCTTCTGTCCAGAGTAGCATTTGTCTCAGAGTTGTCAACCTTCTTCTGCCTGTGTAAGGCTTCAATTTTCCAAGTAATTTCTGACTCTTATCTTAAAGTATACTATTGAGCCCAAAAACACAGGGCAGAAAAATATCAAAGAAAAAGCTACTGTTACAAGAAATTGGTCCAAAGTGATAAACACAGACAACGAAAAAAGCTTAGTTAACCATCATATATTTCATGGCTACCAAAATGTTTTATCACATATTTCCTCTCAAAACCATGAAATCCCAAATTGTAACTCCTGAAACTGTTAGGTTTTTAAGGTTGAAAAACACCTCTAAGAACATCAAGTCAAAGTGTCACGCCAACACTACCACAACCACTAAAAGATGTCTTGAAGTAACAAGTCTACGTGTTTTCTGAACACCTGCAGAGATGGTAAACTCTATTACTTCCCTGTGCAGCTTGTTCCAATGCCTGACCACTCTTTGTGGAAACAATTTTTTTCATATTATAATCCTGGTGTGCTGACAGTCACTCCACCAACACTCTGAGACACAGTATTAAAGAAAGAAAAGGTTAAAAATGTACCCCTTTGTGTAGGCTTTGAAAACAGAAGACATTTTGTCTGTTGTGCAGGGAAGTAGTGGAGTCACCATCCCTGGAGGTGTTCAGAACACATGTAGATATGGCACTTCAGGACGTGGTTTAGTGAGAAGGCTCATGTTGTATTGATGGCTGGCCCTGATGATCACTAGAAGTCTTTTCCACCCTACATGATTTTGTGATTCTGGGAATTTCTGTGACACCAGAAACCCAGAGGATGGTAAACCACCATCCAGCCTTGTCTAAGGCAGTAGGAGGTCAAAGACTTCTACATTTCAGAAAGGAGGATGACCCGTCTCACTGACCACACAGTCCAGAAAGAGGAGAAGCACAAGCTGGTCAAAGGCAAAAGCAAAGACATAACTTGTTTCCTCAAGTTAGCAGCCACACTCATTCTTTCTTTCCTTTAGGAGTTTCATCCAGTCATTAAGTAACTGCACTAGGCTTGACCTTTTAGGTACCAGTCTTTGTTATAGTAATAAATCTTCTGTTCCAAATATATTATTGATGTGAAGTTATTATCTTATTCACAAAAATAAATACTTATTTTTAAAACATTATTTAATAACAATCACAGTTAATGCTACACATCACCTCATCCTCAAAAGAGCTACTTTACAGTGAAATTAGCTCTCAGTGCACAGTATTAAACTGATGAAGGGCAGTAACTTCTGATGTTACCCCAGCAGATGTTCAAAGCACTACACCTGGTCACACTGTTGAGGTCAAGTTCAGTTATTTAGTCAAAGTTGTCTACAGTTTCACTCACTTTTCTGTGAAAAAGCCTGAAACCTGCAGTCCTCAGTAAGTTCTGCAACATTTCATGTAGGAAGTTAGAAGAAGGTGCATGGGAGAGATTTAGCTTCTGTTTGACCTCTCATTAACTCAGAAGAATTCACCGGCACTGCACCTCACATAATTGACTGTGAACTGTCAGAAGGAATGAGTAAAGCTTTTGCTGATAAATGAGCATTGTCTTCCAACTTCCTTCACACGTTCCCATTTAGTAACCCACATCTTATACATCACAATAGGTTTGTCAGCATTTTGCTCACCTTCACAACTAGTTTGTAAGGTTAATACTATACAGGAGCAACTGGAGTGTATATGAGGAAAGTGAAAACTTTCCTGCAAATGGTAGAAGACAGTAATCAGGTTTGCCAGCAGTTTTCAACTTTTGAAAATATACCACGAATCAAAAGCAAGAGTCAGACTGTGCCTTTTATAAACTTTATGTTGATTCTGCTCTGTTTTTATTTTTTAAAAAGGTTTTATTTTTCCTACTATGAAATCAGAATGGCTTTGCCATTTATTAGTACACTGAGAATTAAAAGGCATTTTGTAGGTATGGAAACTGAAGGAAGGCCACACCACTCCCAGAGGACTAACCCAGCTTGCCCACTTTCATTTGCAGGTTTCTTAAACGACCACATTCCCAAACACAAAAAATAACCACAGCAATTCTAAGAAAGGATGGGAGAAGCTTTGATCTGAAGTCACTGTATCAGCCAGAACAGGTATTTATAAAACAGCAACACGAAATGTTAGCATCGTTTAAAGACCATGCTGACAAACTGAGCAACTTTGCTACCAAATTCTCGAGACAGTTCAAAGATTGCCAGTCCTCATGATCACCCTTCCAAACTGACGTCCTACACTAGAGAACTTTTATGATTTATTGATCACAGTCATCAGTACACAGGAATCTTTACAAAACACACAAGCAGAGACATACTGAACTCTGACGACTGAACTCAGCCTGCACAGTGCACCACTGTCAGAAAACAGCTACTTCCTTAAATTATTTTTTTCTGGAGAGAAATAAGTGTTCAAACAGCATGTGGTATCCTCAATGGAATTTTATTCCAATAGCCTTATGTCTATCTACACTTCAAGGATTATCAGATATTTAAAATAGTTCTTAAAAAAACTGTTCATTCTCATTTAAGTCCTTTCAGATTTTTCCCCTTCCTTGGCTTGTAGCCAACAGTAGTATCCCCTCAAAACGTGTTTGTTTGGGGCTTTTTAACATGCTGTCATCACAAACTGCAGAGCCAGGTTTCTACTGACAATTCATTTCATGAATAAGTCTATAGAGCAAAATGCTACTGTATTATTATACTGAAAGACAGAAGTTTTTGGAATTATCTTGCCACTGCCATTCCCTGTGAAAATTTTATCCATGGTGCAGGTTGGTTGTGCAGACAAAAAGGTGACACTGACTCCAGGAAGGCTTTTATTAGTTCAAGCACAAAAAACAAAAGTATGGCAAAGAGACAAGGCAAGGTCTAAAAATAGAGAAGGTGTATGGCCATTTTTACATGGTTGATAGAGAGCAAAGGAGTATTGCAAGTTATGGGAGAGGGAGTTTGAAAATGTGAGCATGTTTATCATGCTGCAGAAACTCCCTAAGATCTAGCTGGCTGGTTTAGCTCCCATTCAGCAGCACCATGCTAAGCACAGTTACACTGTGGGGGAAAAAAAAGGAAAAAACACTGTCTTACAAGATTTATCCAAATGCAGCAGAAAAAAAGCCAAAAAATCAAACCCTAAAATTAGAAAACTTGATCATCTTAAGATGAACTTAATCTGTCAACCGTGACGAGTTTCAGAACAGGAGAGAGATATTCAGCAATTAGCACACAGAAACATAAATAAAAAGCAGTTGTTAATAGGAGAACAAAAAACCACCACTGTCAGTGAGCACTGCAAGGTGAGGGTGAGTTGCTCAGAGTGAGGCACATGAAAACAAAGGAGCTGAGACACAACACACACATGCTCCCACACCGAGTGCAGACAATTAAATGTAATCAAAGTTTCCAATTTAGAGCAAGCAGTGGAGTGCTGTCAGGAATTGCCAGCAGCACTCAAGCTCTTTATTCTACAGCACTGTAATTTCTGGAGACAATACTTTAAATACCATCTTTAAAGAGCATAGAAAAATGCAGGTAGAAGGTCACAAGAATGAAAGGTAGGGAAAGAAGAAAGCTGAAATGGAGAAGAACAGAGAAAGGCATAAACTTTATCTATGGACATGCTTGCACAGAGAGAATGAGGTTTAGTATAAAGATTAGTTGTGTGTGTTTAAACAGCCTGCAGGCTGATAAGTCATCTTGTCTGCTAGGCCCAGACACTGCTGTCTGCCCCGTCCTAGCATCTCTTCCAAGGCAGTTACAAAGGGAGATCTAGGTTTCTGCACTGGGACATGAAGTGTGTGCATGTGATCCTACACAGCAGCTACACAATGAAATGTCCCTCTTTCATAGAGCAGTGAAAAAATTTATTCCTTTTTCATTAATTCTTTCATGACACTGCAGATAGCCATGCTTTAACATTCAGATTGATCAGTAAGGTCAACAGGTACATTTAAACCAAATTGGGACTTTTGCCCCACTTTTCAGCAAAGTATTTCAACTACATTGTTTCTAACATTTAATGAAGTAGTTAAATTTCTACTTTAAATGTTCATGCACAACCATATAGCCCATTTAACACCATCTCCGCTGTGATCTGCAGTCAGCCCTCCTACTTGCAATGAGTGTCAAGTGTTTCAGCCCATAAGAGAAATGCCCAGATGAAAGAGTGTATGCTCAGGAGCATGTTGCAGACACTCATGATCACCAAATCAACACTATGAAGCCAAATAATCACCTCTGTAAAGCCAGTCCCCATACTCTTGAGTTTTAGAGACTCCGATCAGCTTTGCCTCATAACCTTAAATGTGCTCATTCTGGACTGCATCTGAACTAGTAAAACAGCAGTGGAGGCCCACCCACACCTACCTTCTACCCTTTCCTGTCCCTGATATTGCTCTTGACACCAGCACTGCCACCCCCTCCCATTTCCAAGCCCACAAGGACAATCACAAATACCAGGTACAGCACTGTCCTGAGCTAACACAGCCCACGCTCACAAGCTCCTCTTCCCCAACACAGACATGAGAGAAAGCAACAAAAACAAACAAACAAAAAAAATCTAGGTTCAGCTAAAGAGCTTTACTAGAAATGAGAAAATGCAATGCCTGATTCCCTTAGCCTATCTGCAGATAAGCACAGCAAAATGTAGAAGCAGCAGCAGAAGCCAGTGACCTCCCTCCACCCCCTGACCCATAGCCACTCCAGTAGAAAAGACCAACACCCCAAAAGTCTGAATCAGCAATCAGAATGGAAAGCCTCTCATGTTACAGCCTGAACTTCAAGTCCCATGACACTTTGCTCCAGCCAGCACTTTCGCTTTGAAGCTGGCACATAGTAGCAAGGTATTGAGTATCATCAGAAGATTCAACTCAAGCCATGACAAGTACAAACAGCACAGGTTAACTGAGCCTTGCCGCACACTCAGTATTTGCACTACCATGCGATCATCAGGCTGTGGCAGACTAGCACTGAATCTTCTGATCAGCTCTCCACAGGAGAGGCTTCACAAAATTTAGCAGCTAAACTTACAAGACATCAAGCTGCAATGATTCTCTTTCAGAAGCTCTAACTTAGTTCATTATCTCTGCCATAATTAACCCACAGCCTAAAATGATCTACCTAGAGCTGTACCTGCACAGCAGAGTTACACAAAGCAAGGCAGAAGAAATAAAGAATCAAACAAGGTCTCATGAAAAGCTGACAAAAATGTTAGAAGTCATAGAGAGTCAGAACAAGTAAGGCAGTCTGAAAACCCACAAAACGTCCTATGAAAGGATACACACCTTTTGTACTCTAATAAGCACTGCAATAATCGGTGATTAGAGAAGGCAAATACTACAGAGATCAACAAGGTTTGATTAATAATATTAGGGTAAGAATGCAAAAGAGCAAAGTAGGTAAGCAACAATACTGCAAGCAAAACTCAAGTCTGGCAAACACAGAATTAAATTGAGAATTATTTGAAAAGCATATCACCAAGTTTTCAGTTTAGCATTCCCACTCAGACCATCATCAGTAATGTTTTCAACAGAAGTCACCAGCAGCACTCAATCCTCAACAGTTTCCAGTGTAACAAGGGGTCAGCTGTTTCCTTTTGACTTAAATATCCATTCTACTGAAAAAAAAAAAGGCTCGAAGTTACATTACATGATCACTAACTCCAAATGAGTTGAACTTATTTTCACCTACTACATCTACAAACTCAGACATAAAAATAATAACATTACTAGAAAGACAGGCCTGCTGCAAGAGAAGCTGCAGCTTAAAGCAAGCATCTCATTTCAGGCACTGTCAGATTAACAGCAGCAGGACAAAGAAATGACCTGTCTCATCTGCATAAGCAGCTCAGCTACAAAGACAGAATTAACAACAGTTGTAATATGATTTTTAAAATAATCATTAATTACTCAATTTAGATCTTTAAAATAAGAACAAAACACACATAGAAGCTGTTGCTCCTTCCATTTAAAGTTCTGTAGGTAACTTATAACTGGCCTTCTCTTTTGGATGCTAAGTAGAAATAGTTTTACAATGATCATTCAAGTGTAAGTTTTTTCCACTAGCATTCAGAAAAAACATGTAAGTGTCCTTGTCTAATCAAATTCACCTTGGGCACAGTTAACTTTGACACAAGCTCACTGCATCAGTCAGACCCTTCCACTCTTAAATGTGTCTTGAAAACAGAAAAACAACCCAAGCCAATTTCGTTCTACCTTTCCTACATAACTCCATGTCATCATGAATGTTTTTCATTCTGTCATTTATACACCCTGCTGACGATAAATTCATCCCTCAAAAATCAGTTCTGCAATGCCATTGTATAGTATCTCACTTCAAAGTCCATAAACAAAGACATAAAACACTCACTTGCCTCTGTCTTTTCTGAAACATAATGAAGATGCAGACGCATTGAGAAAAACATAAACATTCAAAAACATTTTAACTGCAAGATCCAAAAACATTTCAATTGCCAGATCCTCCACAAGTGATCCTACAACACCCTAGTTGGCAAAAGATGGCAGATAATGATCTAGCTGGCTTGGAAAGACTTCCATAAAATTCATTCTACACCTTGGTCATGTGAGTAGGAGTATTTTCAAAGTCTACTGATCTATCTTGCACACAAGGCATGAATTGCTTCCTCATTTATCTAAGCAATTCCATAATATTGGTTACTGTTGGAGGTCAAACCATGCTCCAGAAGAATCATAACTCAGAAAACACACAAAGATTGCAAAAGATGTCTGGAGCACCTCTCCTATGAGGACAGGCTGCAGGCATTGGGGTACTCAGTCTGGAGAAGAGAAGGCTCCAAGGAGACCTTATTGTGGCTTTCCAGTATCTGAAGCAGGCCTAGAGGAAAGCTGGTGAGGGACTTTATAGGGTGTCAGGTAGTAACAGGACACGGGGGAATAGATCCAAGCTAGAGGAAGGTAGATTTAGATGGGATGTTTGGAAAAAGTTCTCCACCATGAAGATGGAGACACACTGATGGTTGCCTAGGGAGGTGGTTGAAGGCCCATCACTGGAAGTTTTTAAGGCCAGGCTGGATGGGGCTCTAAGCAACCTGATCTAGTATGCAGTGTCCCTGCCCATGGCAGAAGGGCTGGAGCTGGATCATCTTTGAGGTCCCTTCCAACTGTGATAATTCTATGAAAAAAATAAGGGCATTCAGCCCATCCAATACTGCAGATCTGCATTTCTAAGCTTCAACTACCACAAAGTTGCAAGATGCCACCACAAAATTTCAAATGAAGGTACTCCCCATTCCTTGATGCATGTACAAAGCTTCTATCTGTGAGCATAGGTTGCAGTAAAAATAGATTACACTAAGAGCACAAAGCTTGCACATTTAGTATTTCTGAGTTTCCCACTGGAGGAGTCACATCTGCAAATCTGAAAGTTCAAAAACTACTAGAAAGGATGCAGTCTGCCTCAAAGAGCAATTAAACAAGAGTGGAGAGATTAAACTGATGTCTGTCAGGTTGAGTACTTACACACCAAGCCACTGAGCACCTGAATAGAACTGGCAAGAGACAACTTCTAACTCTCAGCACAGGGAAACCACACATCCCCTTCCTGCATTACACAGCACTTCTGACACAAAGAAGGAATCCAACTATGTAACTGGGATGCCAAGAGGGAGAGAACTTCTACTGAATTTATTACAAAAACTCCAGATGCTGTTCCATTGAAAGAGACCTTAGGAGAACAATTAAAACCATGTCTTCAAACTTGTTTCATAGTCCTTTTGATGGTTACACAAACGTTTCCAATTAGATTTTATAGCCAAATTTACACAGATTCTCAAGCACAACGTTTACTGTAACAAACAGTAAAAATTCAGTGTTATGATATGATTTACAACGATGCAATGAAAATTAGGAACATCACATAAACCTAGCTATAATGTTATAACCACCACAAAAAAAAAAGTACCCAGAACTTGAAAGCTCCTGACAAGGCAACTAGATGGCAAGCTGTCCAGTGCTCAACAGTCTGTTTACAAGAGTGGATTTTCCTTTTTGTTTTCAACTTGGATCTCAAAGAGAACACACATGAAGACTGTAGCACCACCCCAGAGAACGCCAGTTTCTCATACACATTATCAGGAGGATGCAAAAAAGCTGTTAGGTTTTCTTGCTTGGTTAATCTGTTTCCTCCAAAATGTACTTTGAGGAGTTTCATCAAGCTGTTGAGGATCCATTTCTGTATCTCACTTCTGCCTTTCATTATCCTTGTAGTGCTGGTTCCTAAGTATCCTTTCCCTGTATTTTACCACATCAGCAGCAAATCCATTAACAAGCCACCTTTTGTGTTTCCTTGTGTGCCAGTTCGTCTGCAGACACTGAGGCAGCACTTCTCAAGGACATTCCAATTAAGAATGCAGGTACCAGGGTTACATTTATGCCATAAGAATAATGAAAACTATTCCAAATTTTCATTCTTTAAAAAGTTATAGGCGCTATTGAAAATACCTAATTATTTCCAGGCACTTTATTGCACAACAGCATATTGACTGTAGTGACAGTAGAAAGCTCCAAAATGCCAAAACCCAAGTGGTGGGATGATAGCCTGTGGTCCACTTCTAACAAAACCCTCAGAACAACCTTTTTATTCCAAGGACTGAGGACTTGCATCATTCAGGGATATGGCATTGCTGAGCCAAAACACATCCAGAGCACTCCTGACTTACATCATATTGCATATATTAAAAACTCACATTGACAGCTGCTGACAAAGAAAGTTTCCAAAGCAGACCAGGATGCTGCTCATTCAAGTCTGTAAAGTAGCTTTGGCAGTAGAAAACCTATGCCAGCTCTGTCTCTCCACTGGAATGTTCTGTTGACTTATCTGTAGCAAAAGCTCATCTACTGCAAAACAAGCCTTGGCTTTTGAACCAAAGTAAAGCTGAATCCCAATTAAATAGTCAACAAAAATAATAACTGAAGTACTAAAATTACATTGCAGACAGTGCAAGTCCCTGTACAAACCCATTCCTACTTCACCCAATTATTTTTCAATCAACTCTGAAAGAACAAAATTTGTGAAAGCTACACTGCACAACTTTAATCAGAGAAACAAAAAGAGGAAACCACGTGGGGAAAAGCAACAAATCCTGCAGTTTCTTATCTCAGATCCACTGTTGCTTGTCATCATACAAGAAATATTAAACAAAACACATGCAAATATGTGGAGCTGTCTATCAATAAGAAAACTATCCCAGTAGCTCAAGAGACACATTCAGAATTTTGAAGCCTTATACAAGGAAAAAAATTAATTTCACCTGGAAACTTCTGTACACTGGGATTGAGGATTTACATTTAAGTTTAAATAGAGATTGTGGAATAAGGCAAGAAAATATAAGCTCAATAAATAGGGTTCACAAAGTTTTCTTTCATTTTTATTTACAAGTCTTAAATATTCACTGACAAAAAATTACTTAAGTTGATGTTTTCAGCAACTTGTTTCTAAAACAAAAAGGTTGATTACTTTCTAGAACATGTACAGCTCAGAACGCACTCTAACAGTTTTTTAATCACACTGAACAATATCTTCATGAACACATGCAGAGATAAGCATGTCAGAGCAGCTACTTTGATTCATGTTCACGAAATGCTTGAAATTCTTGGAACATACATCCACTGCAAAAGGAGATGCAGTGACACCACGAATCTCAAAGTAAGCCAGTACTAGCCTACTATCTAAGCTGTTGCTAAACATGAAGATTAAATAGCACAGGCTTGATGGGGGCTAGCATCAAGAAAATGGACCCAGTTCCTAGTGCACAATGAGCCTCTTTGCCCCAGTCTTCAGCATGATGGCATTAACCAACACAAGCACATAGCAATGTTTCAGACACTTTTCTACTGCCGTGCTGACTGATATACCTCAAAATAGCATACAAAATGGTACCGTGCCATTAGTAAGCCCCAACAAGTATTCATGTCCTCATCTCTCAAGACAGTAGTCATGATAAAGCTGTGTCCTGACTTACAACACTTAAATAGCAAGCAAGTTACTACAGAACAAGAAATCATTAGAGACGTCAATAGGGACTGTTACCATATAGAAATATGTGACATGAGACAGAACATTTAGACTGCCTCCGAGTGAAAAAGCTACACCTTACAAGCCACTGACTTACACCTACATCTTCCCTGGGTAATGTGATTTTGTAAGCACATATACACTTGAGGATTTATCTATTCAGGCTGTATCAAAATGTCAAATAAAGGTTGCAGATGGTAACTATGGAATGAATTATTTCAAGATATGGTTATGAATTTCATTAGATGTTTTGATGATTGAAGGTTGGTGGGGTTAATTACTTTTTTTACATTAAAAGGCAACTATTAAAGACCAGGACTGCAGAGGTTAATTAACACTAACCAACAACAAAAGCATCAGAAAGCCATTAATGCCCTCTTCTCCACTAAAAGGGACACAGACTAAAAGGACACCTTCCCATGGCACTGAGAAGAGCTTGTGAAACTCCTACTCTTTACCAACATGGGTATCTTGAGCTCACGTTCATAATTTTCAACTCCTGTCAGCAATGCTCTTTTTCTGATTTGCCTTCAAAAAGAAAATTTTCTATCTGCTTAACTTACCAAGCTCCTCCCTTGGCCTGCCACAGGAGGATTGAAAAGACACAATCAACTGAAGACCAAGATCTAAAATTGATGACCAGTTTCAGACCAACACACAAAGTCAGCTACTGGCTGAACAAGATTATATTCCTTCTACTTGTCTCTTGTAAAAAGACACACAGCAACATTATTTCCAGGCAACAGCATGACCGTTACACTTGGTGCTTTGGGTCACAAGTTAACTTGATAGGCGAGTCCTGTGGTGCACATCATTGCTCAGCAGGGCCTTTTCATTTTAGGCTACACTTACTGAAGATACAAAATTCACTGTCTCACTGTCTGCAGCCAACACTTTCACACGTCCTTTAAGAGCCTTCATGCTGCTGTCAGTAAGACATCTTCACAAAATACAAAGAACAGAGCAATCTGATAAGTTACTCATTTAAGCAATAGCATCTGCACAGCACTGCTGCAGCAGCTGGCACTTCGCCGCAGCAGGCAGTAACTGTTTCCATTAATAGATTCAAACCGTGCCCAGGGCAGGCCGGCAGGCCAAATAAGCAAAGACACTGCACTGCTTACCAACCATTAAGGACAGTCTGTTCACGCAAAAGGCACCCACAGTACAACCAGAGGCAACTACCACTGCTACTACTCTATGGGCACACAGCTGTAGAGGAACAAAAGGAGTTCAAATTTGATAATGTCTCAAGCACAACAGCAACAAGAACTTTTGCCCATTAAAGATTTAGCTCTAATCTTATTACTGGAAGTGCCACCATGCTGACTCCCTCAACAACAGATGTCTGCCTGCCTGTGCATGCTGCATTACAGGCCTGAGACCGAGAAGGAATCTGCGTTCTCTGCAGAACCTTATGCTGAGCACGGCAGCCCAGCTCTGCACGGTGCACAGACTGCACAGGAGGGCAGCTGGTGTGCAACGCTTCTCTCTGAGTGCAGGTTCTGCACAACAGGGACTTCAGCACTTCCTCGGGTATTGTCAATCTAGCCCACACCTGGGTCACTACAATATGTTTACAAGTATCAATTAACTTTAAGTTTTCTAAACTATGAAGTTACTGTGAATCCAATTATAAGTCTGAAAGCTCACCATATGCACACCTAATAAAACCTACTGGATGCACAAGAGAGCGAAGACAGTGTTTTCAAAACAAGAAAGCTCCCTACTATTTATACTACAGGGACAAAGACGGTGCAAAATAAACTTTTCCTTTAGTCCTGATGTCCCCAAAGAAAAGGATTAAAAAGAAATCATTTTTTAAAGCTGCAAGTCTTTTAAATTAATACTGAATTTCAATAAATAACACGTTCAAGGTGCATTTACTAGTAATGCAGAGCTCAAAAGCCACCTCTGACTGCAGTAATAAGCAAGCTCAGGTGTACTGGCCCCTTCTAAATGCAAAATTAAAACATGTCTGAGGGCCTGCTCATCTTTTTAACAAATTTATGCACGTTGCACAATGTAGGTATTTCAACATCACAGAATAGACAAACTAGACAGGTTCACAACTGAACTTCATTTTACTGTGGTTTTACTTGCACATAACACTCAGTGGTCAGGGTACAAAAGCTGAGAATGACTACAAAGCAATGACTGCCTAAACATGGTCATACCAAGCACAGTTTTTCTTCTCTTTAAACACTTTATCTATTTTTGTTCTGAAATACTGCCAGGCAAGTACAACGAGCTGCTATCCACAATCCTAACGGCCTCCAACGGTAGTTTCCTCTAGCAATGCCATTTAAAGACCAAAGTACAATGTCCTAACAGCTGTCTAGATCTTATAAACATGGTAAAATAATGGACTTTACATTTACTTGCAGTTCAGGCCACCTTAGGAAGAACCAAGAGCCATGCCACAGAGCATTCTGAATTACAGGTTAGTGTCTCATTTTGTTTCCAAATACGTGGAATATTAGCAGAGCAATTTCAAGGAACTGCATCCAGTGTCCCACCTGAGGCATGAATGAACTAAAGCAATGCAAAAATAGCTCCCAAAATGCAATTTTCCAAGCTACTAAATTCACAATTCAAATACAACTCTTTTGCAAAGGTTCAAAGTTAACAGTTCACATCCTGACATCTAACAGGAAAGTTAACAGAAGCGGTCAAAGTCAGATTACTTCCTCCACACAAAGATAAAAGCTGCTGATGATGATATTTTATGATTCACCTCAGGTGATTATTTGAAGTATATACATCAAAGACATGATCTTGTCGATCATTCCTTCAAACAAGGAAATAACCAGCAGCTCTCCTACTTCAGCTTCCACAAGCTTCAGTTTGACAAAGTGACCAGAAACACATATCCTCTCCTTACAACAGTGCTTTCCTACCTTCAAAGCAACATATCAAAAAAGATATAGATGCACAACCATCACATGAAGGACATGTCTTCTCCAAGGCTGGGGGAGCAACAGGTGTTTTCTGGAAACATGAGTTTTAAGACAAGTTACCTAAGGATGAAATCTGTGCATCAGCCATTCATCTTGTAAAGTACCATGACCTACAACCACACACGCATCTGTTTCTAGATATTTATTTTATTTGAGAGTTCAAATCTATCAAAAAAAAAAGCTTCCATATATCCTGGAATCCTTTAGAGCTGAAAGAAGAGATTTGCCTAATTAGAACTGGGCCTTGATGCTACATATCTGTTATTAAAATGAGGATAGAAAACAGCATGGAAAAGTTTTGATTATTCTTTTCTTTTTTTTTTTTTTTTAAAGAGTCAGGCCAGACAACTAAGATACTTCCATCAAAGTTCAGATCTACAGTCTGATGATTTGTTTCCTATTTTCTGCCCTGAGAATTTTTACTAAGACAAAGTCTGCAAAAGGCAGGCATACTCTAAAGGAATAAACTGCCCAAGAGATAACTTTCTGTTTCTGTCAGAACTACAACTAAAATGGTATTTCAGTTTTAGTGTCTCCACAGTCCCTTGTTTATTTCTTACAAGACAAATATTTTGCTTACTAAAGGAAAAATCAAGTTGGCAAAGAACTGTTGTCAGGGAACTAAAATAAAGCTTTTCAGATTCTATGTGTTGAAGTGCAGCTGAATGGAAAGGGTGGAGAAAAGCATATTTTAGCAATCAGCAGCAGAGGAGGAATCTAGCAAAACCTAATTTGTCCTACTAAAAAATAACATCCCTAATGTGAAGTAAAATATTTCACAAACAGAGAGAGAGGGGTAAAATTTCCACTGTAAAAAAACCACTCAAGTACTTTGAAAGACTGTAACTCCAAACTCAAATCACCTCATAGCCAGGTTTTAATACTGCACCTTATTGCCAACAACCAAATACAAACATCTCTAGCAAGACAGCTGGATGCATACATTTGGCACTGAAACGTAACACCCATTGGTAAAAGACTGAAGTTAGAACTTTTTTATTTCCAGGAAGGTGGTACTTCAACAAAGGACATCCATATTCCCAAGTGAAGACAAAAAAACAAAACAAAACAAAACAAAACAGAGTTCCCAGAAAGACAAGATGTTCTTCAGAGGAAGAAAGGGAAATGCACGGTGGTTTGGGGGAGGAAATAGATGAGAAACAGGAGAGGTAACTAAAACACCACACAAGCACACTAAAAAAGAAAACTACTGCTACTAGTAAGGGTAAAACAAGAGTTAAAGGTATGAAGTCCAACAACCACCTTCTAAGAAGTTTGCCAGCACTGGAGATTATACCTGATAGCAGCTAATGAAAACCATTCCTTTCTGAACTCTGCCTCCTATTATTTCAGTCGATAAAGATTTTCCTGTGCCTTTCAGACTTGGGAGTGTTCAGTTTTACTGTGTTCTGGTTTTCCCACTTGCTTCATTTAGAACACTACAAGTTGTGTGTCCGTGGGGAACAGCAGGCCTGCTGCTTAATAAAAGACAGAACACTTGTATTTAATAACAATTGCTATTTTGCTCCTGTGTTTGTTAAGGTACAGATGCTCTGTGGTTTAGCAGTCAGAACCCTGTTCTAATTTATGGTTATAACTTTCTGCTTTATCTTTAATACAATAGTGAAAGTTGGACAAATGACAGCACTGTCTGGGATATTAGGCCTTCTTTCACCATTTATAAAACCAGCATTATTTGCCCATCTAAAATCTTTCCAAACTATCTTTAATAAAACAGAGAGTGATTAACAGCATGCATCTGAACTTAGATTTAATTCAAGAACTCCTTACAGAATAGCCAGTAAAAAATATTTTTTTTAACTTTGGATGTTCTTCCAAGAGCAAATTTTATAATGTTATAATTATTAAAGAGCTAACCTAATTTTTACTTCAGAAAATTCTGTCAGGACTTTTTAAATTATAACTGAGAGAACAAAGCAAACAAAGAGCATGTTCTGAATTCTACCCCCCCATATCCTATAGTCTCTTGGCTTCAGCTGAATTAAGAAAAGCAGCCCTGGAAACTAAATTTGCTTCACAAGGCTACTTATTCCATAGTGTAGTACAAACTTGTAGCTACATTCAGCTAGAAAAGGGAAATTTCCATATAAAAAGATAAAATATAAAAAGAGAAAGGTAAAACTAACTTGAATATTGAGAAAGAGCAATTAATCACCCTAACAAGCGAAACCATTTTTGCAATGACATAGTTGCTGTGCAAGAAAAATCCAGTTAAGCTATATAAAAGCAAGCTGCACAAAGAAAACCAAAAATCCATTTGACATCTCTAACTCTGCCAAGGCATCAATCCAAGTACAAGCAGCAACTACTCAGCAATTCAGAGCTAGTTTATACAGGCGTTTCATGGTTTGTACTCATAGAACAGAATTAACTTTCCATGTTTTTTTTTTTTAAGTTAAAATAGAAATTGACATTTCGACACTGAAGAAAATATGAGGATCCTCAGAAGGCATCGAACAGATTACATGTAACATCCACTATTAAGATTGTACCCAAACACTGTATTTGCAGTAGTGTGGGTCATTTTTCACCAGTATTTCTGTCTTTGCCAGTAACACATCAGGCAATTGTTGCAAACACAAAAGTTACATATACGACAACCGGCAAAATGCCAGTCTCACACTGGCTGCAAGCAGAACAGCTATCACCATGAAGTTTTACACAAGCATTACAGTTCTCTGGTAACACTCTTCATTAAGAGTCAGAAGCCAGTTACAATCCAGTAAGACTTTGTATACACATATATATAATTAACAGTATCAAAGCCAGATAAATACAAGCCACAGAGACTTGCAAAAGGCAGTAACTACACAGGCTCACTGAATACCTGCAGGTCAAGGTGCACAGGAAAATTCATAGCTTACAGGTTTTTTTAGTAAACTATTCTGTCCCTTAGATTCTTTAGTCCACTGAAATAACTATTTTTGAATCTTAGTTTTGTTCTTGCTTTGTAAACTCTATTTGTATGTTATGTTTTATACTCGTCAAATCCACTTAAAGAGTTTATGTTGCTTTTATTATAGCAATGCTGTGATGGAGGCCACACATACACTTCAATAAACACAAGGAAAATCCTCCATACTTTTGCCTAAAAAATCCTTAGGATTTCCATTTTACAGACAGGATGCTAAGACTCACAGAGGCACATGACTTGTATAAGATCACACACATATCTGCGAAAAAGGCAGGAAACAAGCACAGATCTTTCACGACCCAGGCCAGCATGTTAGCCATAACAATGGTACTGAAGACAATGCAAGACGGATTAAAGTTAAAACTAGTGTGATTACAGCTATATTTCAGCATGTGGATTAATCAGAAAAGAGCCATCACATCTTAGATGAAAATATAAAAGATCTCAACTTTTCCTGCTAGAAAAACACAAAAGTGTGACCTTCAAGGGACTCATATTCTCATATTACCATTTCCTCATAATTGCTATGAACTTGTTAAAATAGTAGGAGCATGTTCAGATTAAAAGCTCTTATAACCATGAGAATGATTTCACACTCCTTGCCACTAAATACATTTAACAAATCAAGCTGAGCAGTCAACAGGTAACTGAAGAGATAGGTATACAATGTACCTATTCTCCTTACACCTCCTTGTCTTTCCCCACATTCCCTCAAAGGCAAGAAATCTTTTCCTGTTCAGATCTATTTTTACAGTCTAGTGCATTGGTATTTTGGATTATTTCCAAGGGTATTCTTTTACTGAGGCATCACAACTATACGCCAGATTTCAAAATTATTTTAGCATACTCTCACAGGCTACTTCACAGAACACCACCGAATTAATAAAGGATCTAGCAATTACAGCCTTTTCAAATGCTAATATGTTAAAACCTAGTAAACGAACTTCAAAAACAACAAACCATCACTAGCATAGAAATCATATTCTGCTGCTTCTTCTCCCCCCCCCCCCCCCATATCTTACCTCAAATTATCAGCAACTCACACTCAATAAAAAAATTACAAAACAGTATCCATGGTCAGCTAAGTCTTTCTAATCGAGAGCTTTTTTTTTGAGCAGGTAATCAAGAATCATCTTTTAAACATACGAGGCCAATAGGATCTCCTGTCTCCACATCCCAAACTGGCTATGTCCGACTCTGCTCGGGAAGCAAGAGAGCGAGGTCGAGACTTTCCCTCGCAGTGATGCCGGCCCAAAGCAGCCATCCCCGCCTGGAGCTCGCTCGCACCCGCTTCCCTAGGCCCGCTCCCCCCCGCACTTCGCAGCCCCTTGAGAGGCACCGAGCAAGAACTTCGGGACCCCGCCGCACCCCCAACAAAGAGCCTGCGAAGGTGAGGCAGAGGAACCGGGGCTGCGTTTTCACTTGGGGCACGGAGACTCGCATTTTTACCTTTCTCCCTGCTTGGTGTTGGAAGGCGGAGGGTGAAGTACAGTCTGGTTTCCTTCCATCTCCACGATGCACTTGGTATTCAGGTCCAGCTCTGCAAGGTGACACGGCGGGGGCTGTACCCATGGCAAGAGCACCCCCTTTCTCCCAGCACGCCGGGGCAGTTTGCCCGCCGCCGGCTCCCCGTCGGTGGGGGCATGCTCCAGGGAGGATGGGGCAGGCTGCAGAGGGGTGCGCGTGTCGAGGGGGTTTATCCTCCCGCCAGAGTGGGGGACAAGCCGGGGCCGCGGGGGTCACCGCACCCGCCCCAGGCGCATCCCGGTGCCGCCCCCTCCCACACACACCCCCCAGTCGCGGTGCCTCTGCGACTCCAGACACCCCGCCACCGCCTTCCCCACCGCCGCCCGCCACTTACCTCTCCTGTTCATCGGCCGGACCCTGACGGCAACTTTCACCTTGGTGTCCGACATCTTTCCCCCCCCGGCAGCGGCGGGCGGACCCGCTCAGCGGCAGCGGCGGCTCGCGGCCTCGCAGCGCCGCTCACAGCGACACGGCGGAGCGCCAACGTCCATGCCGCGCCGAGGCGAGGGCGGGGGGCCGGGCAGGCGAGGAAGGCGAAGGAGGGAGGGTGAAGAGGAGGGTTCGGCGTCGGGGAGGGCGGTGGTGGCGCAGCCCCAGCCGCCTCCCTGCTCAGCCGCGGTCCACGCCGGCTCTAGCGCTGGATGCCGACGGCCTCGTTTGCATAACCGCTGTTGCTGCCGTAGCGCCTGCCACCACCTCCCCTTCAATCCCGGCCGCCATCTTCCGCCTCCTCCCGCCGCGCCGCCGGGATTGCGGCGCCCAGGCAAGTGGCGAGGGGGCGGGGAAAAACCGCGGCGCTGGAAAGGACCGACAACAGCCGGACGCCTTCGGTCCGGAGGAGCGACGAGGGAGGGACAGGAGCTCCCCCTCTCTTCAGACAGTCGCGCTCCCCGGGAGAGCCGGCGCGGCGGGGCGCTGGCTGCAGTGGCGCGCAGAGCCCGAAGGCGGCGCCGGTGATCTCGCCCGCGCGTGCGCAAATGCGGAGGCAGAGGGGCGGGCGGTGCGGCCTGGCGCGGCTCGCCCTGGGCCCCCCTTAGGGAGCCCGGGGGTGCTGAGGGGACCTGCGCCTGGGCTCTTCTGAGACCACTGCCACGGCCTGAGCACATGTAGAAAGCACCAGCTTGGCACACAGAGCATCTGTCTTACATGTAATCGTCTTGGTTGGAAAAGCCCTCCAAGATGATCAGCCATTAACCCAGCGCAGTCACAGCCACTGAACCGTGTCCCACAGTGCCATGTCTGCATCTCTCCTGAACGTTTGCTTCATGCCTTTCAGCGGCTCTGATAGGAGGGGGAGCAGGCACATGGAGGGGGGGACGGTGACTCCATGACCTTCCTGGGCAACCTATTCCAATGCCTGACCACTCTTTCAGTAAAGCCATTTCTCCTAATGCCCAGTCTAACCCCCCCTGGAGCAAATGTCCTCATCGCTTCTGACTTAAGAGACCGACACCCACCTCACTAGTCTCACTGCAGGTAGCTCTAGAGAGCAGTACAGACTCCCCTCAGCCTCCTCCAAACTGAATAACCCCACTTCCTCAACCGCTCCCCATCACCAGCTTTGCTCCCCTTCTCTGCACCTGCTCCAGTACCTCAACGTCCTCCTTGTAGTGAGCGGCCCAAAACTGAACACAGCATTCAAGGTGTGATGAGCACAGCGGGGTGATCATACCCTCAGCCCTGCTGGCCACACTATTTCTGATAGAAGCCTGGATACTGGTGGTTACCTGGGCTACCTGAGCACACTCCTGGCTTGTGTTCAGCTGGCTGTCAGTACTCCCAGGTCCTTTTCTAACAGGCTGCTTTCCAGTCACTCTGCCCCAAGCCTAGAGCATAGCATGTGGGTGTTTTGACCCAGGTGCAGGGCCCGGCACTTGGCCTTGTTGAACCTCATACAACAGACCTTGGCCCATTGATCCAGCCTGTTCAGAGCCCTCTGCAGGACCTTCGTTTATGAGGAAAGACTCAGCCCTAGGTCTGATTAGCCTGGAGAAGAGAAGATTGAGAGATTTTATCAATGCCTTTTTGAAGATCAGAGGTCAAGAGGACTCTTCTCAGTGATGCCTAGCAACAACACGAGGGTCAATAGGCACAAACTGGGACCGAGAAGGTTCCATCTGAACATGAGGAAAAACATTTCCTTTGAAGGTGTCCGAGCTCTGGAACAGGCTTCCCAGAGAGATTGTGGACTCTTCTCCTCTGGAAATACTCAAAATCCACCTGGACATGATCCCATGTAATCTGCTCTAGATGAACCTGCTTTAGCATGAGGGTTGGACTAGATTTCCAGATGTCCCTTCCCAACCCCCATCATTCTGTTATGGAAAGGCCACAAAGAAGCACACGAACAACCCTAAATGAAATTTAGTGGGTTTAGGGGATTATTTTTTTTTGACAAAGGGATGCTCATTGAAAATAATGACCTGCCTGATGCAGTCCTGGCACTAGCATGGGAGACCTGAGTGAAATGCATGTGGCATGGTATGGAGGCCTGGAAGCAGTGCTGGACCACAAGGTGATGGGACAATAAACCCTTCCCTGACCTCAACCTGTGCTTCACCCCGTTGGGAAAGGGCTGTTTGCAAAGAGGCCAGGCTGCTCATGGTGTTTTTCATGCAGCAACAAGCCATCATTGTCAAGTGCCTGCCCAAATGCTGCAGGACAGAATTGTGTCCACCTGCCAGCATCAAGCTCAGCATCAGAAGAAAGTGTTGCAAACAGCAGTGCATTACTCCAGCAACCACAAGCTCCAAGAATGGGTAAGCTTCCAGTGGACAAGGCAAGAAAGATTTTTAGCTTAAACCACAGTAGGCTTCTGACCTCAGGAACTTCTTTTTGAAGTTCTCTTAAGACTTTGGTTTCTCCCCAGAAATGTTTTCATAGCTTCAGTAAAATATCTTCCAATGAATCGATCCCTACTGCCAATGTATCTAACTGGCAGGAATCTCAGTGCAAAATAGTGATGTCTGTAATGCTTTCTTTACAGAAAAGACAAGGCTTAAGCCCAAGTGGGATTATTCTGTATACTCTGGGGGTAAACCACTGTAGGTAGAACAGGCTAAACAACAAATGATGAATCCACAGCTACATAAGAAAGAGCAGACCTTTCAAACAGAAGTGGAAGCAATGGATGTGGCTAAATAAATCAATCCCCCCAGCTGCCAGGACTCCAGTCAGAAGAACCCTGCAAAGCAAAGGAGAGGAATGTCTCTAGAGGAGGCCTGGCTGCACCAAGTGGCCATGGCGTGCTGGAATTATGAAAGGAAATGAGAGACACATTCAGTGCCATGAATGGGAAGCTGCCTGTAGAAGGCATAAGGAATGAAATCTGTTATGAAATGCATCATAAGCATGTGGCTCAACAAGTAAAGAAAAGGAACAATGTTGAAATGAGACATACTACCTATGACTATTACAGACTGTAGGAACCCAGATCAAAGCAAGCACTGGCTAAAGATAAGGTGCGAACTCTGAAATGGCCATGCAGAAAAGGAGTTGTTCAGTGAAACTTGGACACAATTGGGAAAGAGAAGACAGCCAACAGATGGAAGGGAAAATATTCCCTTCCGTTTCAATTTTCCACCTATTATTGGAAAAAACTATGTCATTGTGAGATTAAATATAAAACATTATATTAGCTGAAGAGAAACTAAGAGCAGTCGTAATGAGACTGTGATTTTGGGTGTGGGAAGAATCTTGGAAAGAATTTATCACTGATGTCTGAAATAGGCTTGTGAATTATATTTCTACCATTTGCACCAGCCATGCAAAAATACTTGAAAAGGGAGATGTGATTTAGTTTGTTCTAACACAGACTGTAGCTGTTCTCTTCTTGTGAAATCCTGATTATTTTGTAGTGTTAGTTAATTGGGAAAAGAATTTTTGCTCTTTCACATCAACAGGCCCTGAAAAAGAACTGCCAAGAATGAAGCGCTTCTTCCACCGAGTTTTTCTGTCCTCTTGAAGAAAGGCCACTTGCAACACCTCTACCACAACCTAACGACAGTTGGCGTGTAGCAGAATTTATTTGTGGTCTCCCCTAAACCTTTGGTTCCAGCAGAATAGGAAGAGAGTTACATTATGGGACCCCCATGAGATCATTCAGTAGCCCAAAATGCAATCTGTGAAGGATGGTGGGAAGTGAGCACAGTTGAGGCTAATGTTTCTCTTGTGGCATTGTATACAGCTACCATATGGAAACCTTTACATCTGTCTTTGCAACCAGTAGCAACTGTGGATGAATGTCTTTCACCTGTCAGCATTTGTTAACTTGTTCAGTTTACATGCCCTGTGGGAACCAGTGAGGAATTCTGATGGGTTGTTCACCTATCAGAATTAGCTGCCAGCTACCCCAGACATGCTGACGGATGGATGGATGGATGGATGGATGGATGGATGGATGGATGGATGGATGGATGGATGATACCAAATAAGAAATAACAACTTACTGCTTCAGCAGTGAGAAAAGATGAGAACTGGACAAAGTGGAGACTGATGGTGGTTGAGTGGAACAGGAATGGGAACACAGGAATTAAATAATCTGAGACTATCCTTCTGTCATTTCCCTTTCTGTCCCAGTTTTTCGTCATTCCTGCTTCATCTTGGTTCTGTTCCACTGCAGTCAACAGGAATTTTATAGCTGTATTAGGGCCAGATTGCATCTTTGTCTCTCGCTTCCCATCTGTTTCATTTTTGATTCTTCCCTTTTGGTATTTCCATACATTTGTCCATCAATCCACAGTTCAGAAAAGAGCATTGTTATGAGTTGGATTGGATCCTCCCCCAGTAACCTCTTATGGAAATCTGCCTCCCAATGAGCAATTTTGCTACACTCAGAACTTGGAAGCAAAACTGGAATTGCATGTACAACAGAAACTAAATATAAAAACAAAAAAGGCCATAAAAATGTACAACGTACATTTACATATTTATATATTACATATATGGCTTAACAACAGCATAGGCTCTCCCTGTACCTTAATTCAGTTCTTTTATCCCCTCCTGGGGACAAAGGGCCCCAAAGGCTATACAACCACACATGCTCCCTCTTGAACCCTTGTAGTACCTTATGGAATCTAAAACAGAGAAGCCACGTGGTCAGAGGTAGGAAAGCAAAACCTGAAGTTCAGCTGGAGCAGCAAGAGAGCAAGTGAGTAGCTTGTTCTGCAGAATATAAACTATTTCTTCAGGCCAGTTGAGTGAGATGAACTTATCTTTGTTATAGTATGACCTCTGAGGGGTCCATCCCTCTCAAACTGTCCAAAACCTCTGGAAAATTCTGTTTACAACTAAATTTTAGTCTCAAACTGTAGCAAAGTGTAAAGAAAAGTCCTTACTTTAATAGAAAATATTACTTCTTACTCTAGAGCAAAGCTCTGTAACTGTTCCTCATCTTTCTAAGGCATAACACAGACGATGTGATGTGATGTGATGTGATGTGATGTGATGTGATGTGATGTGATGTGATGTGATGTGATGTGATGTGATGTGATGTGATGTGATGTGATGTGATGGTGTGCCCATGTCTTTGATTGCTCTACTTCACTACTTGGACATGGGGAAGCAACACTGTGCACCCAGAGGTGATGCTTGAAGCACCACCAGTAGGACATAGTGTTCCACTGATCTCCTTCCTTCAAAGAAGGGCAAGGAGAAATGTCATGGCCTGCCAAGAACATCCATTTTGTCAGCAGTGTTCCCAGCCTGTATCTTACTGTACCTGATTGGTGCACACTACACATCTAACTTCATCTCATGTCACAGGAGCCACCAAAGAGGGGGAGCTGGCTTCAGTGAGAGCATGGGAAGCAAAACAGTGCTTTTCTTTTGGTGTTGAAAGTGTCAAAAAAGAAGACAAAATGCTTAATTTCACAGCACTCTAAACATTCAAAAGAAGCTTCTAATAAAGGAGTTTACTACCAAATTGAGCCCAAGGCATGTATGATATATAGATTGACCAAAATTAAAATTTATATGGGTTTCCAAATTTTTTACTGAAAACATTATATTAGAATTAGCAGAGAACCCAAAACTTTATTTTAAACCTAAAAAAAGGTAACATTAACAAATACTGTAGAATGAAACTAACAGATACTTTTAAGGTTAATAACCTAATACACTTATGCTAGCATAGGAAGAAATCATAACTAACAAATTAATTCATAAATCTTCCACTGATGTCGATGAAAAAGAAGACTGGATAATAATTGGGGGAGGATGAATAGCATTTAGCATACAGGAAGGAGGCCTGGGCATTCTAGAAGGGAGAAATGTATTATATTGTAGGGGTAGGGTAAAATATTACTTTCTTTTTGTGACGGGACACAAACGAGTGTCCCGTTATGCACACAAACTTGTCTTTTTGATTGAGTAAAGTGCATTTAGAGAGCACCTAAAGGAGCAAGTGCCTGCCTATAACTGTACAACGGGGACCAAATTTCTGTCTTGCATCACTGGGTTTTGTGATTAACCCCACTGGACAGGTGCACCAAGTTCACAACACAGCACTTCACCCAATGACTTTTCAGGCTGCTTTTCCATCTCCTTTTTTGCTCCAAATTCAGGCTGAAGGTTGGTCAGACTGGATGTTTGCCATCTCTGTCTTATTAGAGATCTGTTTTGACTGTCTTTAAAGCTATGCTAGGGGCATGAAAATCATCCTTGATGTCCAGCATATTTATGGCAACACTCTGGGTCCAGAAAGGGCCTGTGGTGACAGATGCTATTCTGACACTCTGAAGGAAAAGCAGCTTTAATTGCCAGTGACAGGAACAATGCAGAATGTATACACCTAAACATTATCCTGCCTGAGAAGTTGCTCCAAGCTCCATGAGGTGGCTCGCAGCTGTATGTTTAGATTCCTGCACAGTGTGTTGCTTCCAACACACTGCAGGATGCTGCAATTGTAAACCTACCTCCACTATGAAGAGAGGTGGCTTACAAGCCCATTCAGTGGTCAACATACTAAATCTGTTCTTGCAAGCTAATGTACATATGTTTTGTGTGACTTCTTTGGCTCTACCTGGACAGGGTCCTCTGCTAGTACCCTACCTCTGCTTCCACACCCACGCTGGGCGTCTGAGACTACCTCGTACTGTGGGATCAGAGATGAACTACTACAGTAAGCGTCCCTGGTGTGTCTCCATCCGACTGAAATGTTCCTTGCTGTGAGGAAAAAAAAATAACAAATGCAATTTCACTGCTCAGGTCTGACATTTTCTCCCTTTAATACAATATTGCACTAGTCTTTTAGAAACTTTAGGTCAGTATAGATGAGACTCACCATCTGTGAGAGGAGCTGCTCAATTCTAAATACATTTAAGTCCGTGGCCATTTTGCAGAGGATAATCTCTTTGCTCCACTCAGAGAGCAGGGGACAGGGAGCTCTGTTCTCCATCTCCTATCACTTAGCAGTAAGAAATAGTTTCAAATTACTGTGCTCCCTACAGATGAAAATTCACATTAATAAAAATGAACGAACTTAGAAACAGACTAATGCAACTACAGCTAGGGAACTTACACAATGTGGAGATGTAGTGGGGTGCTCCAAACTCCCTCCCCACCCCCCCCAGCTCCATCAGTGGAGGTTTGAATAGGGGAAGATGAAGGCTCCAAAGTGCTTCCCCTTCCCCCCCTTTGTGGGCTTGAATGGGGAATGGCAAAAGGCACCTTTTTCCCACATGTGTAGTCACTCGTGGGAAAGCCAATGCTGGACTCTGGGACTGCTGTTGGCTGATTCTTTGTGCCCAGTATATATTGGCATTGGACGCATTATCTAGGAAGTACTTAGATAGAGTGACCAGAAAGCACACACAGTCTCGCACGTCCAGCAAGTCTGCAAGTCCATTTGGTCCATTTGAGAGATTTGTCTAAGGCACCCAGACCCAGCTTCTCCTTGGACTGGCACACCCTGGCCTCCTGCTCCCTAACGCCGAGCTGGGAGCTGGAAGGACCCTGACTCTGCCGTAAATTACCACTGCTGGCAGAACACGGCCGCTCTATGGCTTTTCCCTGCGCTGCTAAGGCAGTGCCGCTCCGTGAGATCTGCCTCGAGGAAGCTGTGCCTGCAGACACTTTGACTCTGGCAGGTTCCATTCACATTGGACTTAACACTGCATGGTTCCACAGTGGATTATAGCTTGCACAGCTGCCGCAAAGGAGATCCAGGGACTGTCCCCAAATTCCTGCTCCACCTTTGTGAGTAAATCTCTTGGCCTTTCTCTAGGCTCTCTGCTCTGCCTCTGATTTCTAAGTGGGGTAAAGCTATCTTGTGGCTTAGCCTCTTCCATTTTCTGACTTCCCTAAATTCCCAAAATTGCCCATAAGCATCCTTGTGAAAATTCCCGACAGAATTAGAACCTGTAAATAAAATTTAACTGGTTTTGTATATAGTTTTGGGGCAGAGCTTTTGGGGGAAATTAAAATACCTATATTTTTATAATTCCTGCCGCATCAAATTGTTTTCAATTAAATCAGAAGGAGGAGGGAAAAAGTAGCAATAATAATTCTGTGTATTGCTCAGATCCATTTCTCTGCACTCTTGATGTCTGATTCAAGATACTACTCAATTCCAAGTGAAGATTTCTGTCATCTCAGGAGGGCTTTGGTTTCTGGAAGGGAATATAACACTCCTGCACTCCCAGACTCAGATACAGGCAATAGTTCTGCCCTCTGACAGCTAGTTGTGTGCTATGCAGCTCACATTCCTTAGCTGTCAGGGGAAGGAGTAATACACTGAAGGGTTTACTCATGTTTTTGTGACTACTGATGCATAAGATCTGGATACTGGCCTTTATTCACCTTGGGAAACCTTCACCCCTGACTCAGATTCCTTCCTACATCTGTTCAGACAGGGCAGAACAGGCCTGTAGGTATTCAGCCTGGATTCACAACGAAGTGACAAAGGGACAAAGGCATCTGTAGTTTGGGCTATTATCACTTCAGTTCTTTCCTTCTGTGAAAGAGAAGGTACAGGTGACATTGTAAAAAAGCACTTCTGAGACTTCATCTGGAAAATTCAGTACAACATTTAGGGATGAGGAGTTTGAATTGGAACAAACCCACAAAAGGCTTACTTGGAGGACTGGCAAGCTGCAAATATTATAAAACAACAGCAGACTAGGAAAGTTCATTTTGTTTAGTCTAGCAAAATGAAGACTGTTTATGCTTCCTTTCAGGCCAGTTTGAAGCATGGTGCTACTCAAGTTCAAGGCAAACACTAGCACAAGAACCAATGGGTGTAAAGTGTCTTTCATGCAGGCCTTTTATTCTGGGTTTCACTAGGAGTGTTGCCAGCAGGTGAAGGGAGACACTAATGAGGCCACATCTGGAATTCTGTATCCAGTTCTGAGGTCCACAGCAGAAGAAAGACGTGGACTTACTGGAGTAAGACCAGTGCAGGGCCATGAAGATGATAGAGGGACTGGAGCATTTCTCCTATGAGGAAAGGCTGGGAGAGATGGGACTGATCAATCTGAAGAAGAGAAGGCTCAAGGAGGGGATCTTATCAATGTGTATTAAACACCTGAAGAGAGAATACTAGGAAGTCAGAGTCAGGCTTTTTTTTCAGTGGTGCTCAACAACAGTGGCAGCAGGCACAAACTCAAACACAGGAGACTGCCCCTGAACATCATGAAACACTTTTTCACTGTAAGGGTAACTGAGACTGGCATGGGTTGCCCTGAGAGGTGGTGGACCCTCCATCCTTGTAGATATTCAAATGCTGTCTGGACTTGGTTCTGCACAACTGGCTTTAGGTGCCCCTGCTTGAGCAGAGAGGGTGAACCAGATGACCTCTAAAGGTCCCTTCCAGGTCTCCACCTTCTGTGGTTCTGGCTTAGAACACTCAGTCTACAAATGAATTCACATATACTGCCAGAGGAATGAATGGCCTCTTACACAGAAGGAAAGAGAATTAAAAGCAGCTAATTTTACAAGTGAGCTTGATTGTATTAGATGCTGTGGTAGCAGGGAACCTGTTCTACAAGACACGTGCCACATTATAGTCTCAGAACATTGTTTTGATGAGAATATTTTATGGTGGTGGAAAAGGAAGGAAAATGAAACCTTTTGTACTGCTAAAAAAGATCACAGAATCCCAAAGGAACTGACACTACCTCCCTGTTGCTAATACAAAGATTAAGTTATAAAAGGAGATTGATGCTAAGTGAGATTTATAATTTTTTCTTTCCCCCACTTTTCCAGTAAGTTATTAGTGGAGAAGTGACAAACTGAGACTTCCTGAGAAGTGACAAACTGCCACAGCTGCTTTGTAACATCATTTGCAATTCAAATCAGTAGCCAGGCCCAGCAATCTGAAGGAGAAGGGACAACCCTCCCATTATTCCCCCCAGCCAGAAAGCTCCTACCCCTCTTCATCATTATGATAAGGAATGTCTGGTATGTAAGCGTCACTGCAGCACATCCCTGCAGTACTCTTGTGACTGTGAGTCCCAACATGAGACTAAGGGCACTTGCGAGCAGAGTGCCAGCTCACAGATAGTGTCCACAGCACCACTAGTTATTATGCTTTTGCTAAGTGCAGGTGTGTGCCTTACTACAGCTAGAATGAGCCTGCAGTCTCCAAATCTCTTGAGTTAGCACTTAGATACTACACACAGTAGTGCTGAGGCTGTCCTCAGAGGCTGATTTTCGCTGGGGAGGAATGAACAGGAAAGGTAAATATAAGCAGCCTGATGAGTGGCAGCAGCCTCTAGGAACAGAGGTACAGCATTCCTTTCAGCTCCTCTGCACTCAGTCTCCTTGTTCATTTACTTTCTGCTTTCAGAGAGAAGCTGAACTTTGCTGACAACTCTGTGTGAGATTTGGAACAAGGGCTCTGCCCCTGGGAGGAGGAGGAGGGTGGGGAGGAAGGACTGCATCCATCAAGCTTGCTTGCTAAGTAGGCTGAACTAGTAACCACGCTGGCCAAGCCAAAATTTCTCCTTACGCAATTGCAGTTAGCAATGCCGGCAAATATATGCTCTAGCCAAATGTGGATAATCTTTCTAACGTGTAGAGAGGAAAAGAGCTTGCTTGACATGGATTGGAAAAGAGAACAGCATGCACAGGAATATCAGCATATAAGGAAGGCAAGTGAGGCAAAGCCCTGAGAGAGGAGGTGGAATTGTGTTTGTTAAAACATATGGAAGTCAGCTCAGCACAGAACTTGGCTCTCTGCTATCTACTGAAGTCAACAGGAAGATTCACATTGAGTTCAACAAGTTTCATCAGTTCCTGTATGTGGTGCAAACAAGTGTTGAAGGTGCTAATTAAAATGCATAACAAGACTCGGGATCTTCTATTTAGAAAACAAAACACCCGATCATTCCCCCACGCACTTCTCCCCAGCCTGGAGAAAGCAGTCCAAATATAATAATCTCATGATCAACAACCACAACAACAAAATATCAGCAACAGATCATCCCATTTTCTTAGATCGAAGGCTAGTGTAGCCACTGGCTGTTCTTTGTTGTTATATCACTTCAAATGTCATTCTCTCCATGTCAAAGTCTTGCCTTTTTACAGGTGACAAAATGAGAGTAACAGATGGCATACTTAAGCCTCTTGTAGTTTGTCTACATCAGCGTTTGAAAGGGCAATCCAGACCACTTAGAGGAGTCATCCATGAAATCCAAAGCAGGCAGATATCTGGATCACTGGGACCAGTCTGCTGTTAATGCAGAGAACCTCAAAAAAAAAAAGAGAGAGCCAGCAACCCACAAGTTAGTAACTCCTGATTAAGTGCTTCCCACAGTGGGAGCTGCACTGGGGAGCTGAGGTAGAAGGGTTCCTAAAACTGTTAGTCCACACAATAAATGTACTGAATGTACAGTCTTCTCTTCTCTTAATACAGCTCTCATGCCTGTCTCCCAAATGCATTCCCTGAATGACTGAAGTCCTTTCCTACCATTTATACTGTGAACTTTTTCTAAGCTGCCAACTTTGTTTTTCATCTCAGTGTAGTGGTTTAGAGCTAGCACTCTAGCTGAATCCTAAATTATAAACAAGAAGTAGAAACTTTCTAGATGTTTTTTAATAGAAATTAAAGAAAATAGATGATTAGTTTAAAAATAAAAACTAATAGATTAGTCTGTTTCACTTGTTTGCTGGACTAGGATATAATCTGTTGCATAAACCGTTCTCACTGCCACTTCCTGCTTCCTCCTCCTCTTCTTGTCCCCATGCTGGCCTGATCTTGCATGGCTACACTAACCTTGGCTGCATAGATAACAGTGGGGGCCTGGTTCTCTCTCTCTGGGAGGAGAAGAAGGTGGCTGTTAGCCCCTTCTGGGTTTGTTCAGAGATGGATATCCCTGCTCTTTCTAAATTGTAAATAACTGTAAATATATGTAAATACATTTTGTACATATGCATTGTATTATATACTTTTAGACTGTAGCTTGCTGTAAATATATAGCTTTATCTTACTTCCAAACCTTCTGAACTAGTAAGGTGATTTCTTTTTGAGGGGGTAATTTTAACACTACCACACTCAGTAGCATTGATGCAATGCCAATATGAGACAATATCATGATGATAACACCATCCAAATACCAAACAGCTTTGTGGACATTAGAAAACAAGTGATAAATAGACCAATGGTCCTGTAGCTCTAATCTCAGGCCTTGGACAACTTCAATTTCACTTTGTTATAGTAGGGTAAAAACAGTGCACTTTCCATCTGGTCTTTAAAAGCTGGCATTTCTCTATCTGAAATGCAATAAAGTGGCTAACTGCCTCACAACCTTAGGAATCTTTTCACACAGTCTTCTTGGGACCTAGCATCTATACTGAGTCTCTACCACAATGAAAACAACGTAACTTTCCTGAACTGATGGCTAAGACTAATAATCTCCTTTTCAGGATCTGCAGAAGTAGCTCAGGTATAAGGTTTCCCCTGTTGATAGTCCAGAGTGAGTCTTGTCCTAGATTGCTGGTTGCTGAACAACTTCATATTCCAAAAAGGAATCCACTTAGTCTGATGGAGTACTATGAAACAATAAATTGCTCAGTAGATTACAAAGAAATAAATATGAAAAGCTAAACCATTACATATGACTACACAATGAACTAGTCGTGACTGAGCAAGCATCAACTGAAACAAGCCACTTTAAGAAACATCAAGAATAGAAAGACTAATACATGTATTTGAAATATTTATGGCTCCATAATATCATGCTGTAAGGTGACTAGAAGTTGGTGCAGAACTCACTGAAGAGCCCCATCTACTACCTAATTAAAGGCAGTGACAAATAAGGGAGCCAGGCACATCATTTTCATACAAAGATTCTCATACATTTTTAATACTTCATCTGTCTGACTCTTTTTGATAGATTAACTTATAAAGTATATCTCTAATGACATTGTATTTCTTCTCACATTAGCTTGGTCTGTGATAGTAGAAGACACAATTGTTCTTTGTTTCTTACTCTCAATACAGGTCAGTAGTTATTAAATACTGGTTAATGCTAGGTAAATTCCATAGTCCATATCATTCAGGAAATAATTCAAACTGAACATTAATATTTTATCTATTTATATTTGGAACAAAAAACAGTGAATGAGTTACCTTTTATGATTGTGTAGGCATCCTGGTTTGAGTTAGAACAGAACTGATTCTGTTCAGTGATTTGCCTTTTCAGCTGAGTCTGTTACTGCAGTTTCTGCAGTTAATGGCATCTTGTCACAGTGTCTGCTTCTAGCAGTGGTTAATGCTCAAGGATTCTAGTTTCTAGCCCTAACCCTTGACAGTAGGTGTGACAGTTCTTTTAAGATCATACTCTTTGTATTAGGAGTTTTAGAAGCAAGCTTTGATAAAAGACCTATTTTCTCTTCCTATTTTTACATTTTCATTTTTTTCAGAATAAACTCTTTCATTGGAGTATTTTACATGGTAGAGTCAGTATTTTCTGACTAGTAATATTTTCCTGATTAAAAAAAAAAAAAGAGCCAATATTGACAGACTGCATTGTGTTGGAAGGGATCCTCAAAGGTCATCTTGTCCAATTGCCCTGCAGTGAGCAGGGACACCTCTAACTAAATCAGGTTGCCCAGGGCCACATTGAGTCTGATCTTGAGTGCCTCCAGGGATGGGGCCTCAACCACATCCCTGGGCAACCTGTTTCAATATTTTACCATTTTCACTGTAAAGAATTTTGTCCTTATGTCCAACCTAAATCTACTCAGCTCCAGTTTAAAACCACTACCCCTTACCCTATAACCACAAGCCCTTCTAAACAGTCCTTCCTGATCCTTCATGTAGGTCTCATTCAGCTATTGAAATGTAGCTATAAAGTCTTTCCCAAGCCTTCTCCAACATATTCCATGAAAGATTTTGTTCTTTAGTCACTGCCCATACAATGCTCACCTGTTTCCTAAGAACAATCATTACTTACATTATGAGAAATCTTTAGAAAAACACTATATAAGTATTTATTCAATTACAGGGAACATAACTTTCCTAAAATGCTTAGTGTGCACCAAGTCTTCATGTCCCACAGATTTATGTTACAAAAAGCTAAGAGTAACAAATGACTCCCCAAGGATTACCATCTGAAAAGTACCTAATTGTGGCTGGGAAATCCTTCAAGTGTAGGTTGCTCTTCCAGCAGAGGTCAATACAAATCAAGAGTCAACAGCCCTTATTGTCTTGTCCATTGTCCAGGCTGAAATGCTGCACCTCCAAATAATGCATTCCCTCTACTGATGGCTTCCAACTGTGCTCTGACTGGGTGGTGTGTACCCTCTGCTTAAACAGCAGACATCTTTCAGTAATTTTTTTCTTCTCTTCAGAGCCAATCTCCTCCCCTCCTTTGTAACCTGAATGTGAAGTAAGTAACCTCATTGCTACAATGGGGGCAGAACAGTTTAGATTGTAATATCAGAGACTTACTGTTCCAGTTGCTGCTTCTGGTTTCCATTTTTTGTGTGCTGGTCTTTTTCTGCTGGGCTGGCTGTGGGTTGAGGGTGGTTTACCACTGGCCTTTCCTGCTGCTTCAGACTTTCTACTGTTTTTTTCTTCCCAACACACACTGAATGGAAGGCAAAGTCTGGGATAAGGTAAAGGGGTGGAAAGGAGGTGGAAAGGTGGTTGGGAGCTCCTCCTGGGGACTCTGGTTTCTGCAAGGGGTATTGTGTTTCTGTATTACTTTTTAATTTGTATATTTTTATATATAGCTGTATATATTGTAAATACCTGCTTGTATATTGTACTAAACTGTAACTTCATTCTTAATTTCTAGCTCAGCTGAGTCTAGTCTGGGTGATTTCATAAGGGGAGGGGGGGGCAGGTAACACCCAAACTATCATAGAATCAACCAGGTTGGAAGAGACCTGCAAGATCATCCATTCCAACCTATCACCCAGCCCTGACCAGTCAACTAGACCATGGCATTGGACACATTGTCTTGGAAGATCATAAATAGAGTGAGGAAAAAAGAGCATGTAGTTCCCACTTTCGCACCGTTCTGTACAGTTCTGCTGTAGTCCTTCTCTTGCACAGTCTGTTCTGCTCCCCCCCACAAGTCTGCAAGTCCAGCAAATCCTTAGGTCCATTCAAGAGAGAGCTGCCAGTGGCACTCGGACCTGGCTTCTCTTGGACCTGGCTTCCTGACAGAAGAACCCTGCCTGTCTCTGCCGCAAGCCGCTGCTGTTCGTAGAAACAGAGGCAGCAGTTTGGCTTTTTTCCCTGCATTTCTCCATGATCTTTGCCTCATGGAAGCTTTGTCTACTGACACTTTGGACTTTGGTGAGCTTTATTCACATTGGACATAACACCATGTGGATCCAAGACTGGATTATAGCTTGCAGTTTCAGAGGGTGCTGCAGAGATTCAGCAGGAACCATCTCTAAATTCCCACTTCACCTCCATGAGTAAAATCTGCTGCTCCCTAGGCTCTCTGCTCAGCCTGATTTATAAGTGGAGTAGAGCTGTATGGTAGCTTAGGCTTTTCCATTCTCTGACTTCCCTAAATTACTAAAGCATCCTTGTGAAGACTCCTGACCGAATTAGAATCTGTAAATGAAATGTAATTAGTTTTCTGTGTATAGTTTGGAGGTGGGGCTTTTCAGGAAAATAAAGTAACTGTATTTTTATAATTCCTGCTTCAGACAATTAATTCCCAAACATATCAAAAGGTTGGCCCCATTTTTCTTGTAACTGCCCTTTAAGTACTGGAAGGCAGCAGTAAGGTCTACCCGGAGCCTTTATTCCTTAACACTGTAAACACACTCTGGTATATTTATATACAGTGACAGCAACCTGAGATCAATGGTTAAAAATAAACTAACAGGAATTGCAGTCTGTGTACATACAACAGATATACCAATCTCTAGCAGGGGCTGCAAAGAGGACATGAGAGGAATACTGTTTGTTTGGCTTCAATCCAAATTGTTAGAGCATGGGGTGCAGAGGGTTGTTTGAAGTTTAGCTTAGGCTCTTTAAAAAAAATAAAATAAATGCAACAGTAACTATCACTGAAGTCTGGAAAAGGCTTCAGGGAGATGTTATTGAGGCTTTTCAGTACTGAAACAGGACCCATAACAAAGACTGGGACAGACTTTTTAGCAGAGTGTGTTGAGACAGGACAGGGGGTGATAGTTTTAAACTAAAAAGGTGGAGACTTAGACTAGATCTAAGCAAGAAAATTTTTACAATGAGGATAGTGAAACACTGGCATAGGTTGCCCAGGGACAAGGCTCTGAGCAACCTGATCTAGTTGAAGATGTGTCTGCTGACTGCAGGAGGGGTGGACTAGATGACCTTTAAAGCTCACTTCCAACCCAAGATATTCTATGAAGCAATTAGATGCAGTCCCATGTTACTTTCTATATGAAAGTGTCACACTCTTTTCCAAAGGTAAGCATATATCTTGCTATCCCCATTTTGAGCATATCCAGTCAAACCCCAAAAGCATCACTCACCTAATGATATTTGTTCAGGTGTGGGCCCTTCGTCCTTCACCATCCCTGTAGCAAAGCACAACTTTTTCTTCTTTTGAAATCTGTGACTAAATTCCAACAGAGCAGTATGCATTCTCTGAGCCTTTAAAAAGCAGATGGCATAAAGGTATCATCCTGAAGGCAATAGGTACCTGCAGCAGCTACAGGGAAAATGTGCATATATGCATAAAAGAAGAGGCAAGAGCAAAAGTGCCAAAAGCTTTTTAGTTTGTTATCAGCATGTTGATGGATCTCCCATTCTCTCTTATATTCTCTTGTGTGAGGGAAAAAACCCACCAAGTTCAGGTTTACTGCTGTATTTTCCATGTTCTCAATTCCCTCATGTGTTTCTCAACTTAGGCACCTGCATCAAATGAACTAACAGAATGCCACTGTTTCATCAATGCAGCATCGTACAACACCAAGCATCGAGCTTTGCAGCATAACAGCTACATCCTTAGAGAAAAAGTCCATACTTCCTTTCAGTAGGTAGGTGAAGCTGAGACTGAAGGAGATAGTATACAGCAAACTATGTACAAAATAAAGGCACAAAGCTCATCTCACTTACAAACTGACACATCACACAATTTCTAGTCATGTACCAAAGGACTTAGAACAGAATTCTCTTCAGTGATTTGACTTTTCAGCTTAGTCTCTTCCAAGTAACAGCACTTTCTGCAGTTAACAGCATGTTTTTGCAGTGTCTGCTTCTAGCAGTGGTAATACTGATGTTTAGAATTAGTACCAAGGATTGGTGTTCAGACCAAAGTCATTGCTAAATCTTGTACACCACACTGGGGTGCAGAAGGTAAAAGGCTACTCCTGCAGAGAGACACAGACAGGGAGGTGATGCTAAACTGATCAGCAAGGAATTCCATTCCATGTACATGATATTCAGTATAAAATGAGGGATCATGAAAGATGAGATCCTCTTTTTTAATGTCTGATGTCCATTCTGCTTTCAGTCCTGATCCATGTATTCCTGAATCCAGTTCCAGAATCCAGCTCCTGAACATGGTTCCCATCTGCCACCGAGTCCAGTGTGGGACCTGCCCAGTGCCTGCCCACAGCATCAGTGGTGACATCAGAGGAGTTGGGTTCAATGTTTGGTTTGCATATATTTCTATCTACTTAATTTTATTGTTATTGTTTCATTAAAGCTATTTTCTTTTCTTTTCCAAACTCATATTCCCTTTCTTTTCCCTTCTGGGAAGGGAGAGGAATCAATAGGGAGCATCTGTCACTTGTTTAGTAGCCAGCCAGGCCCTATGCTTTGACATATATGAGTAGAACAGGCAAAACCAGGAGTTTTTGTAGATTCAAAAAAAGCATGAGCCAAATATTTAAATTCAGCACTTCAGCTAGTGGAAAGCTGCCTACATGGCAAGAGGTGTTAGGAAACTTGCCCAGCCGTGATCTCAGTAGCAAAACCAAGCTCAGGGTGCACATAAAGGTTTGAGGAGATGAAAGCTCACAGTCTACAGTTCAGAGGAAGTACTACCATGACAAACTATTAATGAATACAGAACTGTGATATTGCATTCATTTTGAAACACAGCAGCTCCCCAAAGACAGTGTCATCTGATTAGGTCTATATTCCTCAAAGACAGATGTTTCCTCAGCACCTAGAAACGAATATGTAATCCAGGGGAGCTACTTCACTAGAAGATTTCCTTCCTAACCCTTCAAGAGTGCTCCTGCTCAAGGCTGTACACCTGCTACACAACAGCTAAGGAGTACTTCTGATGCCACCAAAGGCATTTGCAGTGAGACTTGGCAGTAGAGAAGGCTAGAAAAGACCAAACATGCGAGTCCACTATTTTTCAACAGCAACAAATGACCCTACAAAAACTTTATAGCAGGGTATTTCCAAATTAAAAACAACAACCCATGTACAAGGCAACTGCAATGGTGAAACTGGACTGTAACAGAGAAACCCCTGACAAAAACATATGAGGTGCTGTCACTAAATTATCCAACATAGGTAAGCAAAACAGATTTTACTGGCAGGTCATTGTTGAATTAACCTTTACAGACACCTGTATATAATAGATTTGGTTTGTTTACGCAAATCTTCACATAGGATAGATTAATACATTTTCTGAATTAGAGTTTAAACTATATGACCTGAGACTTTCAAATTACGCTAATTCCTATTAATAGTTTCAGTGACTAAATAAATCACCTCAAAGTCTTACACCTTTTTGCCTATCCCTCAAACAGCACTTACATCTAACGTCCTTCTAAAGCTGAACTGCTTAAGTAATCATTTTAGCAGCAGGTAAACCCTAAAAGTGCAGCAGTGACTTCTAGTGGGAGTGTTAAAACCTTCATCAGAAAATTAAGGTAATTTCCACAATGCAATAAGGCCACAGAACTGTTCACAGTGAAACTGTTTTCAGGGAAGTATAAACCAATCTAAATCTTCTGTGCGTTCATAAAAAAATCTCATTTGGAAGCTAGGAAAAAAAATTAGGCTTACGTCCCCCTTTATTACTTCTCACCAACATTTCAATTTTCAGATGAATCTTGGACTTTGGGGTGAAACAGTACCATATTAATGACAAGGCAGAGGCATGCAGTATTGGAAACCCCCAAACATACCTGTGTTAGCTGCAAGGCCAACTTAATTTTATATATGCAGGAGTATTTGTGGTCTAAACACAACTACTTCAAGGGGCTTTTAGGGAAAGCTGCCCATGCTGGTGACCACACACCAAATTATCTTTAAAGGCACAGACTTGTACATTATACAGGGAGACCAAGTGCTACAGTACAGTCCTAATAAAGTTTGGAATAAACTATTAGAGAGAAGAGAGCTCTCAGAATTGCATTTCCTTGGTATGGAGAAAGCAGGCTTTGAGCACCAATTCACACAAGGTATCAGTGGCAGCTCCTCCATTGCAATGATCTTAGCTGGATTCAGGTGGTGCTGAAGTTTCTGCTTCTCCTATAATTTCATCAAGCCAGTCTCCTTTCTCGTGCAGAAATCTTTGAAACAGAAACTCTGTCACTCTCATGAGTGTATCAATGCTGAACAAAGAATAAAGAAAATTGCATGCCAGGAACATAAACACACAATGCATCACTTTCTCTCCCAGGCTCTGGTGTATGATTACTCCATTCCAAAATGCCATTGTTACTACTTGTCAAAAAGTACCAAACCCATTTGTTTGTCAAGGTATAGAATAGTTTTAAACTGCCAGATCACTAGTTTGGTTGATTGACTTATGACTACAGCCTGCAATGGCCAGGTCTGCTCCCACAGACAGGCAAGGGATTCTGACACAACTTCTGCAGGAAGCACATGATGGTCAAAGACCTTTATTCAAGGCCAGAAAATGCCTCCTTGCTACACACCTACTAACACCAGAACTTTGCTTTATGGCCAAAAGAAGCTTGAATGTGTAGCAGCACGCACCTCAACCCATTCAAGTGGAGTTATATATTTTTAGTGAATGATCCCCACTGTCTAAAACAACGAGGGAATTGTTTGCCATGTAAGTCAGTCCCACGGGATAAGAAAGCCCATGGCTAATTAGAGGGTTAAAGATGGGAAATTCCTCAGGTTTCCCTAAGCATATTATGGCCTGGCTACAGACATCTGTTACTATAATACGACCCTCTCTGTCAAATGCCACAGCTGTAGCATGTATTTTGGAGGGGAAAACAAGACTCAGACCAAAGTTATCCATTTGGCCAATGAGATCCATCTCTGCACTGAGTATCTTCACTCGGGTACTGTTGTTGTTCAATCCTGAAGCTTTCAGGTGCTCTATTACCACGACAGCACCCGAGGTATGTGAGACTGCAACCCCTCTTGGACTGATCAACTGAGACCGGATCATCTGACACTTCTTTAACTTCCCCTTCTTGAAGTCAGCCGTCAAGCGGTAGAGAGCGCCCGCCTCCGAGTCGGTCAGGATTACTTCACTCTCCGGGGTAGCATCCAAACCCCAAGGCAAAGAGAAACCTTCCCGAACAGCCAAGACCCCCTTTCCTTCAAAATTAAAGGCCTTCACAGAGCGGTCCCCACCATCGGTGACCACCACGTGCCCGTCCGACGTGATCGTCACATCAAGCGGGTACTTGATATCGTTGCCCGCATCCCCCCGCTCCCCAAACCGCTGCAGACAGCATCCGCTCGGGCTAAAGACATGGATCCTCTTCTTGCCGTCGTGTGCCACTGCCAGGCGCCCCGATTTCCGGCAGGCGGCCACCCCCGTGGGGTTGACCAGCGACCCCCAGCCCCCCAGAGTCAGCCGCAGCCCGAGGCCCGCGGCAGCCGGCCCGGCCTCCCTGTCAGCGCTCCTCCCCAAGGCCAAGGAAACGCTGCTGCACTCGGGGCCCAGCACCTCCAACAGCTGCAGCAGCGGCAGACAGTCGCTCGTCTCGGCGAAGCCGCAGGCCCGCCGGCAAAAGGGGCACTCCAGCTGCCGGCTCTCGGGGCCTCCCAGAGCCCACACGCAGCCCTGACACAGGACATGCCCGCAGGGCAGGTTCCGCGGCCTCCGCTGCCCGCCAGGGCCATACCGCTCGAAGCACACCCGACACTCCAGCAGGCTCAGCTCCGCCTCGTCCTCCGATGCCATGACCGCCGTGCAGAGGCAGCTGGAAACTGCAGCGAGGCGAGCTGAGGCGCGCAGCGCCCCCTCTGTGGGCTAGATGAGGCACAACGGCACGGCCCCGCCGGCAGCACCGCTCCGCCCCGCGGGCCGCGGCAGTCCGCCTTTCCGAACCGTAGCGGCCCGCCTTTCCGACCCGCGGCAGCCCGCCTTTCCGACCCGTGGCAGCCCGCCTTTCCGACCCGCGTCAGTCCGCCTTCCCGACCCGCGGCAGCCCGCCTTTCCGACCCGCGTCAGTCCGCCTTCCCGAACCGCGGCAGCCCGCCTTTCCGACCCGCGGCAGTCCGCCTTTCCGACCCGCGGCAGCCCGCCTTTCCGACCCGCGGCAGCCCGCCTTTCCGACCCGCGGCAGCCCGCCTTTCCGACCCGCGGCAGCCCGCCTTTCCGACCCGCGGCAGCCCGCCTTCCCGACCCGCGGCAGCCCGCCTTTCCGACCCGCGGCAGCCCGCCTTTCCGACCCGTGGCAGTCCGCCTTTCCGAACCGCGGCAGTCCGCCTTTCCGAACCGTAGCAGCCCGCCTTTCCGAACCGCGGCAGTCCGCCTTTCCGACCCGCGGCAGCCCGCCTTTCCGACCCGTGGCAGCCCGCCTTTCCGACCCGCGGCAGCCCGCCTTCCCGAACCGCGGCAGCCCGCCTTTCCGACCCGCGGCAGCCCGCCTTTCCGACCCGTGGCAGCCCGCCTTTCCGACCCGTGGCAGCCCGCCTTTCCGACCGGCCCGCCCCGTCACCCAGTGCACCACAGCATCGCCGGTACCGCTGGGGCGCCTGTCGGAGTGAGGCAGCGCCGCCATTTCATAGATCCACAGTATAGCCGAGATTGGACGAGACCTGTGAAGTTCATCTAGTCAAACGGCCCCTGAAGTCAGCAGGGTCATCTTTAACTAGATCAGGTTGCTAGGAGACCCAAACCACCCGACCTGAAATGTTTCCAGAGATGGGGCTTCCACAGTCCCTGTGGGCAACTGTGTCCCCATCTCACCGTATTCGTTTGTAAAATAATTCCTCCTTATATCTAGTCTGAATCCTTCTAGTTTCAAGGGTCCAGTCGCTAAATTCCCTGATAAAGAGTCCTCCCCCATCTTTCTCAAAGGCCTTAAGGCCACAATAAGGTCTTCCCAGAGCCTTCTCAGGGCTGAACAACCCCAGCGCTCTCAGCCTGTCCTCACAGAGGAGGTGCTCCAGCCCCTAGACCATCTTTGTGTCGGAGCTGTCTTACACTTCCTAAAAGGGCTCACCTGAGATGTGCCATTGCTCTTGTCAGGCTGCCACATAGCTGAGAATCCTGTGCAGGACATCACTGAGCATGCAGCAGCCTCATGTCTGGCACCTGGCCTTCCACAGCTATCACCTATCTGCACGCCTGAGATAAACTTCAGCAGCTCTCACACTACAACTGGAAAATAATTCTGGGTCAAAAGGAAGGAGATTTTTTAACCTGGCATAGCTGCAATGTTATCCAGAAATAAGAAGTATCATAAATTAGCAGCTCCCAGCTTGCACAGTTCTTTTCTTCTATATCCCCAGTCACCAGTAGCTACAGGCAGTATTGAGAGTGCTGTAGCCTGGAGACTGCTGTGCTAAAATCATGAGGCAGCTTTAAGAGTACAACATTCAAAAGGCTTTTGCTCGTCTTCCAGTCGTAATTGTACCTTTCCAGCATCTTCAAAAGCTGCCAAGAGGAGAAGGCCAGGCTGAGAGTGGGTTTTGAGAGCCCCAAATTTTGTAATTAAAACCTGCAGTAGTATCCATGTGGGAGTGACGGAAGACCTGCAACGGAAGGTTTGGGTTCAGATGAACATGCAGCAGCTCTGTGGATTTTCTTAGAACTCTCTAAGCCTAAAAAGCCATGTGCTGGTGTGCCTGATCAAAGTTGCTTCTTGAGTAAAGGAGGGAGCAGCACACTCACCAGCAACTACAGGACATCTTCTCCCCATACTCTCTCCTTTATTACCACTCAGTTCACTTCCCTCGTCTCTTTCCTGCTTAATCTTAGTTTTCCCTTGATGGCTGCTGCCAACTGCTTTTCTCCTGCTTGCTGCCAGTTCATCTCTTGACCTGTAATCACAACTAATGGGGACAGAGAGAAGCAACTTGTGCCAGCTTCCCACCCCTCTTGCCCAGCTGCCTGGACTGGCACAAAACCAGCGTGGCAAGAAACAGCATTTGCAGCTGCCATTGCTCCTGGCGCTGCCAGCCGCCAGGGCTGACCCATGGAGCACCAGGCAGGCATTACCAACTGGCAATGGCCAAAAAGAAATAGAAGCATTTCTTTTTACCAACTCTGAAGATTTAAATAGATGTGGGAGAAAAAAGGTATACTTTAAAAATGCTTGTTTGTGCAAGGCAAAGCCACATGCATCCCCAGACAGTGAAGGCAGCTAGATAGGAGAGCTAATTTGGTGAGCAAAATGGACAAAAATGTTGCACAGGCATTCTTCTGTATGATGAAGCCTGCTTTAAGAGTGCCTTAAAACATGCATCATAATAAAAGGTGAGATATAAATAAAAGCAAGATGGAAGGTAAGTTAGATAATTTTAATCAAGATATAAACCTTAGTATATATATCACCTCCAGGAAATAATCTAGTCCCCACTGTCTGTGTCTGTCTGAAAAGTCATCACGTTTTTGAAGACACTTTATTTCACAGTAGTTGCCTGAACAAGAAGAAAGAATAACCAATGATTATGTTGTGAAAAATGCAAACTGTCAGAAAAAAAACCAAAACAACAACGAATGTTATTCACAGCTTTCCTCACAGTGACACAAATGCACTGGAGAAAATGTATCTGTCTCTTTTGCTGTGGGATGCAACCATCCACTCTAATAACTCACTGCACGGTTCTCTGCAAGCTGTAAATTTGAAAGATCAGGAGGAAGCTTGTCAGGAAGAACTTCTAGAATTAAACTCCTGCCATAATTCTGACTTTTGTTACTTTAATGGGTTAGAGTTGTACTGTTAGCATTTTCTCCACATGGCGTATTACTTGTCTTCTTTGGCTACAGAAGTACAAGCAGAAATGGTGGCAGTGGTATGCAAAGACCTTGTATTAAAACCAGGGTAGCTGGTGATGAAGTGCAAAGACAGATAAAATGGTAAAAGAGCAGCTACAAGATCACTGCATGCAGGACAAATCCCAGGAGAATGAAAAGATGCCAAGGGGAAGAAAGAGACAGCATCTGTCTCTTGGGTTGTCTTCATATCTTTTGAAGAGCTGAGTTTTCCTTGACAACAAAATCCCTGTGGCTAAAATGGTATTTGTTTTTCCCATTATTTTTCCACAACTCCACCCCTTAGATAAGAAGCAAATAACTATCACTGGTCACAAGGTGGGGTAGAAGCATATAAACACATTTAGCTATTTTGGAACAAACTCCTAAGGGTGAGTTGAAATATTACTTACCAAACAAGGTTTTAATTTCAGATTCAGGAACATAAAATGGTGGGCCTGAAAGAAAAGGGGTGAAGCTAATCAGAGAGAAGACTCAAAGCCTTACACTGCAGCAGGAGAGCCAGCTCCATCACTCAGAGCACCTGGCCTGCCATGGGGCCCCACTATGTAGTGCTATGTTCAGGAAGCAGAAAGCATCATGTTCAGGACCTCATGGCACTTTGTTGGCCAACCGACAGCTTCAGGTGTCGCTGCTGCTGTATCATCTCTAGGCTGCAGCCGCACTGTCAGAAGCCATCAACATGCCATGGATACAGCCACTCTCAGGGCACTGTGTGAATGCAGCACACAATGTTTTTATGCTCCAATGACATAATTAAAGCTAAATTCTGAATAATGTGAGAGGAAGAACAATTCATTGAACTATTGCTGCTTATGATAACAAGACCTGTTTTTTTTCCCAGGGATAATTATGTTGAAGAACCCAAAAGTAGCAAGAAATTTATTTCTCTTGAGAGTTCTAATTAACAAACAAACAAACAAAATCAAATACTGCAGACCTCAGTACATAATAAAATTTATAAAATAAATATACTTTACATTTTTACAGAATTTCACCTCTTCCAAGCATACTCAGATGATGGTAGTGACTAGGAGAGAGGCACAAGTTGGGTTGCAAGTACTGGGTAAACAGAGTGCCTCAAGCTTCTCGAGGTCAGACAGGATGTTACTCTGAACATTCATTCTTCCAGCCTCACTATCATAGCCACACTGCCAGTTTTATTTCACTGTTAACACAGCATGTCTGTCCTCCACCTACCCTTAGCATGTCTGAATGGTAGAGAGAAGGCAAGTCTAGTCAAGCCCTACAATTTTTGACACACAGTTTTGGTGTGATCAGCTGGCAAAAGGTATGCTGATAAAAAATTCTAGGGAAGATATTAATGTATCTTCCACTTCTATATACAACCTGTATTAAAACACACAAAATGCTTTGAACAAACAGCACAAATGTCTCACCTTTGTGTTTGTTTGGATCATAGGCAACTGTAACGAGGAGGTAAGAAGAATTTTTCTCCAGTAGGGTAATCATCAAACTGACATAGCTAAAAGGAGAAAGTTATGCTTTATTATTTTGGAACTGTACAAATATTTACACATAACGTTCAAAATACTTATCAAAAGCAGTAACAGGCATCTCTGTGCAGAGACAACCTGAACCTGAACTGCACAGAAACTAAGCAAAGCTTAGTTTGAATTTCCTGAGCATAAAATTTAGGTCACACACGAAACATCTCAAATAAAGGTTAGTGTCTACACCTCACAAACAAGCATCTTTTTTTTTTTGCATATTTATCTCAAAACTAACAGACAAAGCATAGTGCTCACCTGACACAGTCTCAAATGCAGTGTGCAACAAAGTACTGATCTTTGCACATTACTGTCAATTCAATTCAGGTTTAGCTATTTACAACATCCCGGGGGTAGGGTCAAACTACATTTGAGCTGGCTATAGGCAAGAATGAAAAACTGGAATAAAGGGAAGTGAGGGGTAAAAGAACAAAGAGAGGAAAAGCAGGTAGGGTGAAAAGGAAATAATGGAATTCAAATGAGACTTCCAACTCCGCTTCTGCTGGGTTGGAACAAATCACTTATTTCCCCACTTCCTGAAGAAAGCTCACAAATGTAGAGTACAGTCCTCTGTGACGCCTGTGGTCAAGAAGAACTTGTGTAGGTTAGTCCTTTAAATGAAAGAGGACTCATTGGCAGGGAGCAAGAGGGAAAATGTGTCGAGGTATATGGTAAAGACAGTAACAAAGTAAATTCACTAACCGTTGTCTGTCACGTGGATTCACAGCTACTAGAGCTCCTCTGTCCCAAACCCCATCAAACTTGCCAACTATTGAGCTACAGGAAGATGAAGAAAAGGCTTAAATATGCTAAAAAAGGAATCTTCATCTTTATTCTGTGAAGTCATAAAGATTCTCTAGCTAGCTGTGAAGATTCCTCATTACCTTTTTGTTACAGTCCAGCATTTTCATCATCCAGAACAATATGATCTGGAACCCTGCCACAATAGCACAGAAGCACTGTAATTGCTCAGCATTTCCTTATCATTAAGGAGTGCCGAGACAAGGTAGGGAAGAAGGAAAGCAACTTAAACACATCTGGGCTACAAGTCTAGAGTTTTGGCAATCATACTCTGCCACGGCCCTTGATGCAGCACTAACATGCACTCAGCATGTCAATATTTCTTGGCCACTTTCTGAAACCCATGCATGATTTCACATGCAGCTGCCTCAGTGCTTTGCTGTTATGAACTAAGCACACTCAGTAATGTTAGACACCTCAGCTCCCACCTACATGGGTTGTTAGCTCCAGCATGTGATTTGTTTGGTTTCAGAAAAGCCAAGTTACACTGATGGTGGTTGGGAGCCCCTCCTGGGGACTCTGATTTCTGGGAGGGCTGTTGTGTTTCTGTATTAACTTGTATATTTCTGTATATACCTGTAAATATTGTGCTAAGCTGTAAATATAAAGCTTCATTCCTTAACTTCCAGCTGCCTGAGTCTAGTCTGGGTGACTTCATGAGAGTGTGGGCAGGGGGTAACTCCCAAACCATCACATGTGCAAGAGGGAGCAGGCAAGCTGCTGGGTGGTGCTAAGTTGCAAGCTGGGGTTAAACCTTGACTCCTTTGAAGCTGTGACTTCTTTTCAAGTTTGCCAAGACTGAGCATTTAGTTTCAATAACCAGCCTCTTCAACAAAAGCAAATTTTCAGAGACAGGTAAACATGCAATGGGCACGAGGGGTACCACAGCAAAGTCTGGTGGGGCAGGTGACAAACTTGATCTTCTGAGGCTTGAAGGATGCTCTCTCTACACAGCTGAGTCTGCTGCACGACCTTAGGCAAGCTCCCGACATTTTCTACACTTGTTTTTGCTTATTAGCTTCAATCTGGTCTAACTGGAATGGCAGCGGTGGATCCACACAAGCATTTAAAGTGTTTTACTCCCCACTAATTTCGTCAGGGCCTACAGACACCACAAGCTGCAGGTAGTGTCATGCTGTGGCCATCCTCCAGTCCTGGTCTCCTTGCTGCCCAGATCTCAGGGCCCTGTTGGGCATCTAGGTGCTCCCTGCCTGTCTGCACATCTGATTTCCACCTGAGGAGAAACAAGCCACGAGGAAAAGGTTAAAAAAGATATACAGCTCTTTCTCACCCTGATTCCAAATCAGGATGAAGCTAAGGTGCTAAGAAATGCTCCTCTTAGGTGTCTCTTTCACTGCATCACTACCCAGTCTTTTAGTCCTCCATTACCCCTTGCTACGTGTTTATGTGATGTGTAGCACCAGAGATCAGTCTAAGTAAAACTACAACTAAGCAGAAATACCACTGGATTTAAGCAGCTGGAGTTGTGATTTTCTATTTCTGCATATATTTAGCAGTGTTGGCTAAACTGTGTTTTAAATTATTTTTAACCCCCCCCCCCCCCCACACACACACACCCTCCCCATATTGGGAGGTACAACACATTGGGAGGTTGTGTAATATAACTGTTTTACATACATCCCAGATTCCCACGGTGGTAATTCCTGTTACTCTTTAACTAGCAAGAGTCTTTGAAACATCTCACTCTGACAAAGGTCAGGAGCACATCTAAGTTCTGGAATCAACGCTAGGCTGATGGATAATCAAAAGGATTTACTGCCAGACCAGCCTCAGCAAGAGGGAAATGAGTTTCTTTTCATAATTACTGGGTTTTCAATCAAATTGCTTGTCCATAGAAACTAGAAGAGTGTTTGCATTACTCTAGTCAGAGGATGAGACACACTTCTTGACATGATCTAGTTGACTGTATAGGGCTGGGTGCTAGGTTGGACTGGAAGATCTTAGAGGTCTCTTCCAACTTGGTTGATTCTATGATCTTCTGACTACTGCAAAGAATGCAGTTCAGACTTTCGCCCAGTACAGAATCATGCACACAGAAGGTATATCTGCCCATTTATTTAGTGGATGACAAACTATGCAATGGACCAAGTAATAGGCACCAGAAGTGTCATTAATTGTCTAATTTTGGTGTGTTTCATGGTAGTATAACACCATGCTACTTGATACAAAACTTAGAACCACATTTTTCAAACCTTACTGACAAGAAGTTTAAGCAATCCCTGGGCAACTTGTCAACCTGCAGCAAGAAGCAGGTATAGGGATCCACACAGCAAGCAGCTACATGGCAGGGGCAAGGCAGGGAAGAAACAAGGCAGTATCTGCAAAGTTGCATTCATACACAGTCCATCTGTTCCAAGGCCCTCAATTTACACTATTCAAACCCGTGGGAGTCAGCTGCACCAGCATAAGTCTTACTAACAGTCTCTTGTCTAAAAGACTTTGAACTCAAGTAATAAATTCTATTTTAATTTCTTTTTTTTTTTCTCCAGTTTGTGGAATCATAAATTGTTTTGGTTGGAAAAGACCTCTAAGATCATCAAGATCATTAAGTCCAATTGTTGAACTGACACTATCATGTCCATTAAACCACATCCCAGAGTGCCATGTTTTAACACCTCCAGTGATGGTGACTCCACCATCTCCCTGGGTAGCCTGTTTGAATGCCTGACCACTCTTTCAGTAAAGAAATTTGCCCTAATATCCAATCTAAACCTCTCCTGGTGCAACTTGGAAAGCTGTCTAGCAGAAAGAGACCTAGGTGGTTCTAAATGAAAAGCAGCTGAGTATGAGCAAGCAGTGTGCTCATATGGCCAAGAAAGCCAGTGGCATCCTGGCTTATATTAGAAATGCTGTGTCCAGTAGGAGTGAGGAGGTGACCTAATCCACTTTGCTTCCTAACCCCCTGTCCGAATCTCCATTCTTCCTTGGGACTAGGGAAGGTTGAGAGGGGGAAGGGGGAAGGTGCAGGGGTGGTTGAGAGCCCCTCCTGGGGACTCAGGTTTCTGGGAGGGGAGCTGTGTTTCTGTATTACCTTTTACCTTGTATATTTCTGTCTATAACTGTATATACTGTAAATATCTGCTTGTATATTGTGCTGAGATGTAACTATAAGCTTCATTCATATTTCCAGAGCCGGCTGAGTCTAGTCTGGGTGATTTCTAAAGTGTGGGGGGGTGGGGAACACCCAAACCATCACATGCTTTCACTGTAAAAGCAAATATGTTTTACTATAACTTCCTCAGGATAGCTCAGAACAAGAAGTTCATTTAAAGATATTTAGTCAGCATCTTAATCAAATGATCAACAACAGGTCTTTTTTGTTGGAGACTGGCTATTCACCTTTCTTTTACAAGTTAATGAGAGTTTTCTTGTGAAGACCTGTCACAAATTTTTATAGCTGATTCAAATAAAATGATAGGACACAGCATTAATAGATATCTGGCTACTGTAAAACTCACTGTGTGTTCTTACCTGGACAAATCATAAATACTGCAGCAGTACAGAGAAATGTTCCCAGAGGCACTCTACAATCAAAAGCAAAGGAAATACTATTTAGCACCAATATATCTTTAAATATGCATTTAAAAATGTGTATTTATATTTTGTATCTCAAATATATGCTTAGGTGTAATGGGGAACATATAGAGAGAAACATTTTTAATTTACTGAGGTACCTCCCCTGATTCCCTCCAGAGGTTCTGATCTCTTAAGGCATGTAACTGTCCAGTTTTAAAATACATTTACTTTAGTTTTTTGGGGGGCACAGAGGAACCAAATGAGGTTCAACAAGGACAAGTGCAGAGTCTTGCACCTGGGAAGGAATAATAAACTGCACCAGTACAGGCTGGGAGGTGATCTGCTGGAGAGCAGCCCTGTGGAGAGGGACCTGGGCGTGCTGGTAGATAACAAGTTATCCATGGGACAGCAATGTGCCCTGGTGGCCAAGAAGGCCAATGGCATCTTGGGGTGTATTAAGAGTGTGTCCAGTAGATCAAGGGAGGTTCTCCTTCCCCTCTACTCTGCCCCGGTGAGACCTCATCTTAAATACTGCCTTCAGTTTTGGGCTCCCCAGTTTAAGAGGGACTCGGATCTGATGAAGAGGGTCCAGAAGAGACCTACAAGGATGATTAGGGTGCTGGAGGGCATGCCTTAGGAGGAGGGGCTGAGGGACCTGGGGACTTTTTAGCCTGGTGAAGAGAAGACTGAGAGGGGATTTAATAAATGTTTATAAACATCTGAGGGCTGGTCAGGAGCTGGGGATAGGCTCTGCTCACTCCCTGTAATAGGACAAGGAGCAATGGGTGTAAGTTACATCACAGGAGGTTCCACTTCCACACAAGGGGGAACTTCTTTACTGCAAGGGTCACAGAGCACTGGCACAGTCTCCCCAGAGAGGTTGTGGAGTCTCCTTCTTTGGAGACTTTCAAGGCCTGTGTTCCTTTGTGATCTGCGCTAGATTGTGTGGTCCTACTCTGGCAGGGGGGGTTGGACTTGATGATCTCCTTGGCTACCTTCCAGTCCCTAATATCCTGTGATCCTGTGATCCATGCAGATGCTTTAATGTCACAGGAATAGAAGGCCAAAGTAAAATGTTCAAAAGAAGAACTCAGTCAAAAATTACAATTCAGAACTTCTTTCAGACCTCTGCAGGAGAGGGGAATGATTACCATGAAGATAATGGCACAAAAGCAGAGTAACTGGTTTGCTCAGTTATGCCCACACTGCATGATTAACCACACCAGCATAGGATAGGTACCTGAAACTTTTTTGCTCCTGAAATCTCTGGAACTGGTTCCTCACAATAAGGCAGACTCTGTTCTGTAAAAAACTCCTTCAGGGCTTGCTCACTGACTTCCACACCAACAACATTGTGTCCCATGTCTGCCAGCCTGCAGACAGCAAAGAGATGTCACGTTTACATGATGCCTGCAGGTTTGACTATTACCAAATATGCATCTCCCATGCAGTATTTGTGTTAGGGAAACTCTGCCTTTAGGATGCACTGGTTATCTCTAACCATGACTTTCTGAAGTGTTCACATTTTATGAACACCTGCACTCCACTATCTAAGCTTAAATCAGCACTACTTGGCATACACCTGGCAAGGACTTGCAGGGTTTATTTAAATTCAGTAGATTAACAGTTTATTTCTATGAACACAATTAAAGAAAATGGTGATTACACTGAGAAACTGCCTGCTTCAGTTTACAGCAGGTATGTTCTGAACTGCAGCAGGATGGGGTAACCTCTGCACTGCTGCAGCTCTGTGCAACAGCAGCACACAGCAGAGCTGCAGCTGGCCTAGTGATTGGTTACCACTGTAAAACCTGGTAAGTGGGACTAACTGGATTCCTTGAGCATGCAGCTCAGTCTTGCAGCTTGGTTTGTGCCCTTTCCCTCCAATAAAAAACCCACTGGTTTGTACTGCTCCTCCCCAAACCAACCAAAAAGTTAAATAAAGTAAAAAAAGATGAAATAAGTTATCTAGCCCAAATCATTTCAGTTCCTGGTGTGATGTGCCACATGGTCCCTTGGCAATATACTCTGGCACAACCAGCCTCATTGTGGGCAACTGAAGTTGGCATCGCCACCATGAGAAGCAGCCGTAAGGGCCTGGCTTCAGTCACTCTATCACAAATTCGGCATTCCCTAAACTGAACTCAGGATAATCAAGAGGACTTTCAGATTAGTGCTTACCCATCCCAGTTAGGCTACTACACAGAATGCCAGCAAATCAAACCCAGCATCCTCTTCCCTTCAGCCTCCAGTGACATTGCTTTCCTACCAGTCGAGACATGTGACATTTCCATTGGCCAACACAAGGTTGGGAATTGGCCCTCTCCCTCCTTCCCCATTATCACATCAGATTTTTGCTCTTATAACCTGTGCTTTACCATTTCATCTCTACTGCTTTACCACAAAGTGGGAAAAATATCCTCAGTCCACTCCTGCCATTTAAAAGAACATCCAGGTACTTCTGGAGGAGCCTGCAGAAGAACAGACACATTTTACTTGACACTGCATTTGTGCTGGCACACGTAAAGACAAGTGCTGCATTCTATGTCAGCTACCACACAGGTAACTTAGGTCAACTTATTTCATAGAACTGGACATCAAAACACCTAAAAGAAACAGCACTCACCTTCCATGCACTTAGAAAGCAAAGTTAATTTATGTTAGAAAGGAACACATTTCTCTTTGTTTTCTTTGTCTTTTCAAGCAAACCAAACACCTCACTCTTAAGAGGACCACAGCAACAGCTTAAACAGAACGACTGTTAAATCTTCTGTATCAATTAAATCACATCCACAGGTTCTAAATGTAAGTTTTATTGGTTGGAAGACTATAGAATCATAGAATCAACCAGGTTGGAAGAGACCTCCAAGATCATCCAGTCCAACCTAGCACCCAGCCCTAGCCAGTCAACCAGACCAAGTGCCTCATCCAGTCTTTTCTTGAACACCTCCAGGGACGGTGCCTCCACCACCTCCCTGGGCAGCCCATTCCAATGCCAATCACTCTCCCTGTGAAGAACTTCCTCCTAACATCCAGCCTATACCTACCCCGGCACAACTTGAGACTGTGTCCCCTTGTTCTGTTGCTGGTTACCTGGGAGAAGAGGCCACCCCCCACCTGGCTACAATGTCCTTTCAGGTAGTTGTAGACAGTAATAAGATCATCCCTGAGCCTCCTCTTCTCCAGGCTAAACACCCCCAGCTCCCTCAGCCTCTCCTCATAGGATTTGTGCTCCAGGTCCTTCACCAGCTTTGTTGCCCTTCTCTGGACACGTTCCAGCACCTCAACATCTTTCTGGAATTGAGGGGCCCAGAACTGGACACAGTACTCAAGGTAATACAAAAATGTATTTATTTAGTTTCAAACTGCATCTGTGTAAAATAATTTTCCTTTTGCTAGCCTTTCATTTTCTATGTAAAGGTTTTTTTGAATGGAGTTCATAGGACAAGAGGAAATGGCCTCGAGTTGCACCAGGAAGGGATTAGGTTGTATATTAGGAATAAAGTTTTCTCCAAAATGGTTGTCAAGCTCTGGCACAGCCTGCCCTGAGAAGCTTTTGAGTCACCATCCCTGGTGGCATTTAAAAGTCATGCAGATGTGGCACTGAGGCACACGATGTAGTGGTGACCTGCTAGTGCTGGGTTTGAGGCTGGACTTGAGGATCTTAAAAGATCTTCTCCAACTGAAGCTATTCTGTAATTCTAAGTCGCTCATCCCAGAGCATCTCTTTGTAAATACCTTAGGCAGAGAAGATACGTACGGATGAACTTGCTCCTTGTGAAACCCAGTGTTACCCGTCGCCCATTTCTGCCGCCATTCCTCCGCGGTCACTACTCGGTCTTTCTGTGACCCAGCATCTGAGCACCCCAGCACCTCGGAGGTACCTGCTGAGCCGTCCATCATCGCCAGCGAGGGCCAGTAGCTGTCAAGACAGAAAAAGTACCCAATGAACCATTAAACGCGTCCTGCTTAAGGATGACGGGAGCGTCGGTCACCTCCCGCTCTGCAAACCTTTGGAAGTCGCCCGGAGGCTGCCCGGCCCCACTGCCCCCGGGGGCACCGTGGGTAACGGCGGGCCTAAGCCCGGGGACGGCAATTAAATCGGTAGATGCCGACACTTTTCTCTCCACGTCAATCCCGTGGGCAGACCAAGGGGGCGAGAAGCGGGGCGAAGGGGACCTGGCGGGGCTTACTCACCAGCCCCGCAGCGATGCCTGGGCCCGGGCGGCAGTCAGCGAGCACCTGCGCGGCGGCGGCGGCGGCGGTGACTGGGCGGTGCCTCCCCGCTCTTCCCCTCGCCACGCACCGCAGCGAGCGGAAGCGGCGGCAGGAGGAGGCGGGCTGCGTGTGCGCGGCACCGGGGAGGAGCAGGACGGCGGCGCTGAGTGACCCCCTTCCCTCGGCTGCAGCGCTCGCAGGGCGCTCCTCTGGCTGCCTCCTTGCGCAACGGGACAGGTGCGGGCGCTGCCACTGTCCTCACCTTCCCGCTTCTCCCTGCCTTCCTTTGCCCTTCTCTCTCCCTACCCTGCCTTCTTTCCCCCTTTTCCTCCCATATCTCCCTCGCCACAGCTCTAGCAGGAGGCGACGCGGATACGCTTGAATGTAGTCTCCGGCCCTCGAGTGACTCTGCCCCGAGGTGAGTACCAGGCGCTTCCCCCTTTCCCCCCCTGGGACGCCCTGGGGACTCCCCCTCGGGACGCCTCTTCCAGCCGCCAGCTGTCACAGCCGCCGACGGGCCGGGGCGGGGCAGGGGGAGACGCTGAGTTCTAACGTGGTGCCACCTTCCCTGGTTGATCAGGGTGCTCTCGAGTCCTTGCTCTCTGTGCCTCTGTATGTGTGTGAGTGTGGTGTTCTTGGGTGGTTTATTTCTCGCCTCCCAAAGACAAACTTGCTGCCAGCTGTGCAGGTCAGCCCCACCACGCTTTCTCAGCCAGCCATGCATTACAGGTGGATGTTACAGAATGTGAGAGTGTATTATGTATCCCTCTTGCATTCTTTGAAAGGGCTTGTTTTCTCAGCCCATAAGATAATGTTTGTAGGATGCAGAGTCATGTAAAGCCTGGCAAAGTAAGCTTGTTCGCCAAAAATGCGTGTTTTTATGGGGAAGGGAAGTGGGGACAAAGTGTCATTCAGCTGCAAGCCATGGCCTTGCCTGCAGTTACATGCATAAACTGATGATATTCTTTCTCCCCACCTCCTTCTTCCCCCTCCTGTAGTGTTTACAGGAAGAACATGTTTGTGATTCTGTACGACTGGCCCTGGCCTTTCAAAACGGGAGGCCTCTCAGCATCTTAAATCTTGTTACCCACCTCCTTAGCGCGTTGTGACTGCTGCCTTTTCTTTTTCATGACCCCACATACACAATGAAATAGCTGCACGTCCTTTTACCTTCTTGGATGAAGGGCCTCACGTCATCAGCAGACTCTGATCGCTTGGTAGTCACCAAAATGAGTCACCTGGAGCTCTGCTTAGTGCCGAGGTAGTCGGCAGCCTCTGACTATAAAGCCAGCAGCATGTAGGAACAGTTATTTAGCATCAGAACCTAAGGCGATACAGGCAGATACTGTTGTGCCGCTGATCCCAAAGGAAAGCTGCTGAGGCAAAAAACTACTGTTTCTTGGGGCATTACATATTAGCTGAAGGATATCTCCTGTAAATGAAACTGGTTAGTTTTCCTTTCTCTGCTCTGTCGTCATCCGCCCCCATACAGTGGTAAGTTATGGTGATGCTTCTTTTTTTTTAAGGTAATAAAGATTGACTTAATTATTTTTTCCTCTCTCTAATTAGCTATATTTGTGAGGGGAGGGGGATACGTACAAAAAATAAGTAATTTTTTTTAGGTTGTCTAAACCATTATTTTTTTTCATGTGGTTACCATCATGTGATTTCTCTTCCAACTCGGTTTCTTCTCTCTTGACAGGCAAATGAAGCCCTAATTTACTTGATTTGGATCAGCTTCATATGAAAATTTACAAAAAATGCCCAGTCTTTCCTCTTGTTACATTTCCTTTTAGCAGAGTTCCGGAACAAAGCTATTACTACCATGTCCATCACTCTTAGCTTGAACATGGAGGACGCAGCCTGGAACAGAGAGAATTGAGAAGCCTCAGATATGTTTTAAAAAAAATAAAATAAATGACAAACTGATCCCTCCTGCAAGAAGATAACATTCTTCTTGTTGTGGTGCTGTAGAATCACAGGTTTATTTCCATTTCCTTTCTTCATGGCGGAACAGATTTAGACTTAATTCTTCCTCTAGGCTCTCTTTATTTGTATTTTAGTCCTTGTGTAAAGTGTGCCTTTGATAATATCATTTTAAATATGCTTTCATATTTCTGTGGCATACTTTCTCACACTCCATGCTTTCCCATGTAAACTGGGCTTCTCTGTGTTTCCACTGAGGTAGTCAGATAGCTATAGAGCTGTCTTGTGGCAGAGAACTTTTCTCCTGCAATGTGCTTAATGTACTGTAGTACATTAAGCACAGTGTAGTTGCAATGCAACTGCAGTTTAGACTTCAAATTCTGCTGCGCTTTCTTAGGAGTGTGTGCAAGTCTTAGAGGAGGTTGTTGATCTCATCTTAAACATCCCTTCAATACTCTGTTTGGAAAAGTGCTTTACTGGGCAAATCTCTTGCTGCCAATAAATCAGCGGTTAGCAGGATGTGTGCTACTCAGAGCGGTATTTCAGTGCTTGCATTATTAGCCAACGTCTGTTCACTTGGCCAACCAAATTCCAGTCCAGGTCTTCGTGTAATGCAGATCAGATTATCGAAATCCAGGGTGTGCTGATCTGGAACAGTCTGTCAAGATGTACTCAAGGATCTAATCTTAACTCCAAGTTTAGTTTTAAATAGTAGTATTATTCCTTTCCCATAATGCTTTATTTTCTTTTTTCCTTCTTAATTAATAGTCAAGCAAAAGATACTCTTGCATAGGAAGCTCTGGCAAGTGTGGTATTATGAGTGGGATGTCCTGCCCAGGTGATTAGACAGCTCTGCAGAGTGAAGCAAATTCTTTTCTTAACTGCTGCCTACTCTTTTTTTGCAGATCTAATAATACAATGTCAACTGGAAGGCTACGAACGAAAAAAAAAGCATGTTCTTCAGACCAATCTCCAGACAACCTTCCCCTGAGGAGTTCTGGAAGACAGGTGATTTATAGTAACTTAAATACACAGTACTTTGCACTCTGGTATTTTTTAGTTTCTGTTGACATTTATAAAGAAACCGGACCTCACTGTGGATAAATTAGGACTTTGGGTTCTTATCCAGAGTGAAGGAGCATTACTTAATTCTGTGAATAAGCAGACAAAGTGTCTCATTTGTGAACAATATTCAGAAAAGGTAAATGCTCAACCTAATCCATGAAGACTTCATGTGTTAAAAATACAACCCTAGATTTCATAGAATGGTTTGGGTCGGAAGAGATCTCCAAAAGTCATCCCATCCAACCTGCTCTGTAGTAAGCAGGGGCATCCTCAACTAGATCAGGTTGCCAAGAGCCTTGTTCTGCCTCACCTTGAGTATCTCCAGGACAGGGGTCCCAGTGTGTTCCAGTGTTCCTCTACTCTCATGGTAAAGAACTTGCTCCTAACATCCAATCTAAATCTGCTCTTCTCTATTTTGAAACCATTATTCCTCATCCTATCACTATAGACAAAGCTGTTTGCCCACCCAGACCAAGATCTAAACCATGGTACACAGTACCTTTAAAGTCCAGAAGAGGCATTTGATAGACCGCTTTGATTCTGGAGTCCAAAAATAGCCCCAAGCCTACCATAATATTTTATTTGAGGCACAGATAAGATTGCCACTAATTAATAAGTATGTGAAGAAGAAATGCTTTTCTGAAGGAGAAATAGAACGAACACATGAGACTTGACTCATTAGCATGTGATGAAGCTTAAAATGCGATTTAAATCGGGAGCTTTCCTTACAGTTTCTTCAATGGCATCACTTAGACTAAAGCAGGACATTTTTAGCTGTAAATGATATTTCCAGCCTCTACTGGGTGGTGGGGGTTTTTTGTTGGTTTGGGTTTTTTTAGAAAAACTGACCTACTTTGACAGCTGTTTTGTGCTGCAGCTATTTCACAATGGATACAGTTTCAGTAGTACCGTTTTAACCATTTGATGCTACCCACACACTGCGAAATTGTCTGAGTGCCGTTTTGTAGAAGATGCTTTTGTGTCATTGCTGGTCAGATTTCAGCTATTCTTTGTTAGGTGAAGAAGAAGGCAGCTGAAGCAGCAGATGATGATGATGAAGCCTCAGAGAAGAAATACAGAAAGTGTGAAAAAGCTGGATGCACTGCAACGTGTCCGGTTTGCTTTGCCAGTGCAGCTGAAAGGTTTGTTTGTCACTTGCATTTTTCTTGGGCTTTCCTAAACTTTCAGCTTAAGTCTAGGATCCTGACTATATTCTGAAAAATCCATTTGTAGAAGTAGAGGGAGAATTAAAAGGTACTAATATGAGTCCCCAGATGCCTAGAAAGTGTCACAGGTTATTCCTGTTGCGGTTAACTTTCTACTGTGCAAGTTGCTAATTCAGATATAGAATATCTTTAGAATATGCTTGTTCATATTATTAGTGTTGTCTGCCAGAACATGCCTTGCTTCTGTGAATCAGAGAGTGTATTACTGTAATCTGAGGAAGCTGAACTTGCTTTCAGGATGGAAAATGAAACCGTTTACTGCTGAAAGTCTTTATCACTCTCAAGTTGGAAGGCTTTGCAGTCTGAAGGGAGATTCTGATCTTGACATTTTAAGTCTTGGGAGACAGTCATACTTACTTGAACTCTTTGTTCTTGAGTTGTTTGTGACTCTCTGTGCACTTGCACAAGTCCTTTTGCATTCTCACTCTGGCAGTAGTGAATGAGTGGATACTGGAAAGGTGTATCTATAATAAGCAACATGTTTAGACCTTAATTATGCAGTGGGCAGACTGTAATTATGTAGCATTTCTTCTTCTCTGGTTGAGACAAACTTTCCTTGTTTTATTTATTTCCCAGTGATACTCAGTGCTCCATTTAGTTGTCTGGGGACTGTTCTTGTGTGGCAGGAGGTCAGCGTACTCTGGAGTCAAGTGTTTTCATACTTGCAGAAGAGGCTTGTAGGAGAAATGATCAGCATAGGTGACACTACATTTTTTATTTAGGAAACAATAAATACTGCTTAGTCATATTTTTTAATTGTTATTTTAATGCTTTGATTTCCACTTCTTCCACCTCCCCCAGGTACATACTTTCAACATTATTTATTTGAGATGAGATCATTTAATGGCTAGCAATCTCAGTGAGTAGCATAGGTCATTGCTTTTTACCTCATGCATTTATCTTGAACCATTTAGTTGAGTTTAATGAGAGTTTTGTAAGTGAAGAGCGATTGCTCTGTCTGATGAATATGATCTTTGCTAATGGATATTTTCCCACACCTGCACTAATATCAGAAGTAAAGGCACTCTTAAGTTCCTGTGGAGAGAGACTGAGTCTTCTTGCACATACTGTAAGAGCAAATGTATTACATGTTCAGGAAGTGTCTGCTCAAAATGAGCTAAAGGGAGGCTCGGTTGACCATTGTTAGTGGGAGGCTGCTGGAAGCTAGACCAATTGCAGACAGAACTGCACATTGTGTACATTTTGCTTCTTTTGCATCTGGTGCTGCTTAGTTTGGAAACTGGAAATCTGTGACACAATCGAAATCATCTTATTGTTATTTGTATGATTGTAGTGCCTTGTGCAAGTCAGCCTTTGTAAATGTAACATAATGGCCTGACTTGCCCTGAATATTTTGTTCACATTCTAGAATGTCCTACTGTCAAGGGAAAGATTTTTTTTTTCTAAATGTATCCTAAAGCTATTTCTATGTCTCTTGCATTACAGATGTGCTAAAAATGGGTATACGTCTCGATGGTATCATCTTTCCTGTGGAGAGCACTTCTGCAATGAATGTTTTGACCACTATTACCGAAGGTAGATTTGCCAGTTGTGCTTGTGCCTTTTCAGGGCTTATTAAAATTTGGCAGTTGTTATGGTTGTTGAAACATTGTGCGCATAAACATGTTACAGAGACTTGTCCTCTCTCTGTGCTTGCTTTATTTGAAGTGAAACTTAGGTATTGTTGCTAAAATGGCAGGTGTTGTATGAACTAATCAACAACTTCAATACAGCAGTGAGAATAAAACTGGTTACTTTAGGCAGGCTGGTTTGGGTGTGCGGTTATTCTGAAGCTTTTGTCCTTGTTAAAGCATCAAAAAATTGTAAGTGATAAGAACAGTTTTAAGTAAATCTCATTTTATTTATAAAGCAAATTTACTTTACAATGTAAGTTCAGGATATGGTGACTCCCTGTTACCATTTGATCAATGAGCAGATTTATCTCTTGTGGTTTGCTGACCGTGAGACTCTGGTCAGACTCATAGAGTGCTTTCAGCTCGAAGCTCCTTCCCATTTGAATGGAGGTTAATCCAGCCAGCCTTGCTAAGACATTTGGGTGCTTATGTGCTCAGCAGTATCTCTGACTCAGTCCAGGCCTGATTCCAGGAAGCATGCTCCTAACAAAAGGCCATAGTGGTCAGGATGCAGTTTTTGTTATCATAACAACCATGACTTTCTCCTTTTTTTTTAATAGGAAAAATATATGACTCTCTACAACCTTCTTTCTCTGTCCTGATGTAAATATTCAATTTTTAGAGTAACTGCTGTTGCTTGAATTATGTTAGATATTCATTTTTCTGTCTGCTTGCTGTTTTCTTTTCTCCTCCTTAGCCATAAAGACGGGTATGAGAAATACACTGCCTGGAAAAGGATTTGGACAAGTAACGGTAAAAGCGAGCCCAGTCCAAAAGCCTTCATGGCTGATCAACAGCTTCCTTATTGGGTAAGATGGAGGGTGATTCTATAGGGTGTATTTCAATCTGATGGTCTGATGTGAGTTTCTGACATTGTATGTTCAAACAGCAGGACAGCTGAGTTTTTTGTGGGTGTTCTCTAGTATTAGAGGACTGTGGAAAACATCAAAGTAATAACTCCAATCAGATACTCCACTGCTGTAGACTTTCTCTACACTCTGCAAAGAACAACCTTCTGTTGCTTTTTAGTGAAGTAGTAGTCAAGATGTGTGGTGTTCAGGTAGAATAAGATGTCAGTGGGGAAAAGAGAGCGTGCCAGCTGCAGAAAGTATGAGTGTGAAAAAGACTTCCGAAACAGACTTTTTATTTCCCTTATAAGGAGAGCAAGAGAGACTGGAATGGGAGTTAGTTGCTGGTGATGGTTGTGGGATCTTTTTGTTGTTGTTGTTACTTCTAGAGTAGGGGATGTGGTTTTGCAGCAACGCTTGCAAAACCCACTGAAGACCATAGTAGCTGGCTGTTGAATTAAGTTTGAAGTTACGTTCTGTGGGGAAATTCAGTCTTAGGGGAGATGGATACAAAGTTTCTGTATACCAAAAGTCTTACTTATGACCTGAGGATTACATAAGAATAACTTTAACAATTGCATTTGTCAACTTCCTCACATCTCAGTGCTTTCTAACTGCTTAGTTATGCTTTATTAGTTTTATCTGGAGTTGAACAACAGCAATAGCAAATAAAAACCGTGGGTTTTTTTCACCTGTAGGTGCAGTGCACAAAGGCAGACTGCGGTAAATGGCGCCAGCTGACAAAGGAAATTCAGCTGACACCACAAATAGCAAAAAACTACAGATGTGGTATGAAACTGAACAATTCCACCAAGGTAACAGAAGAGTTTTGTTGGTTGTGAAACTAACAAGTCTATATTGCTGTTTGCAGACATTAATTTCTTCTTATTTGCTGCTCAATGCTTCAAAATAGTTTTGTCTTTTTCCAAAGTGGTTCTCTGATGGCCTGCACTGTGACAGGCCTAATTGCTCTTTGGACTTTTTGTTTCCAGAGTGGAAATGGAAAGAAAGAAGTATCTGGAATATTTTAATCTGCACAATCAATTGTAAAATCCTCCCTTCTGAAGTTAAGGGAAAACTATCAGCATGTGCAATACAGACGTACACCAAAATGTTTGTTCTGGTTTTGTTCAGCCATGCCTCGTTATTAAGGGAAGCCCTTTGAAAATCTCAGTGAGCTTCTATTAATTTCTAACAGGTCTGTTAAGGATCTTTGCATGAAAACTTGCAGCTTTGGCATGAAGAGAACTCCTGAAATTTGACAGAAGTCTTTACAGTGCAGTAGAATCTATATAGTTTAAAGACATACCATGAAAATATGATCATATGAAACTCAGAAAGGTTGGCATTTAATCTTGAAGCTTTGTGACAAACATACACTTAAAGAGAAACTTTTGTTTAATAGTCTAGACCAGAAGAGTCTGTCTGGAAAATATGGGCTATTTCCATATTTTTTTAATATAAAATTCCTTTTTATCTTTTTAAATTGCTTGTTTCAGTGTTCCACTCAATTTCATGCAATACAGTTTGTATTTTAATCTCTGGTCAGTAGAAAATACTGTAACAGATGAGAAACATTTTCTCCAGTGCTTTTGCTTTACAGCATGTTGTGGTTTTTAGCTGTGTATTTCTCTACTGTTTATTTTTACCAGTATAATCATCTCTGCTGCAGAAGGCTAAGACTAACACATTTTTTTAGTATAAGTATAAAGAACTATGCCATAGGTAAACTATTTTGTATTTACTTTTTGTAGTGCAGCTTAAGAATAGCCCTGATACCATTCCCTTTTCTTTCAGAGTGAGGGCTCAGACCAGTGTTCCATGCCTGAGGACTTGGTGAGTAGTGGCTCTTTTTCCTCATTTGTCCTAGAATATGAAAGCAATCTTACAGCATGGTGCTTTTCTTTCCTTTTCTTGGTCCTTTAGCCACTTACATCAGTATTTATGCATTTTGCTTGGGAACCTGTCAGACACTATTTGCAACAGAGCCTAGGGTCTTCTACTTTCTCATCTTTTACTTCTTTTCCCTTACCATACCATAGCTTGCAGGTGGTTTGCGGCATCTTTAAATTGTGGCTTGTGATTCAAGGTTTACTCCTAGTTCTCGTTTCTTGTCAGGCAAAACAGCATTCACTTGCCAACTTTCAAATAAAATTCCCCATCCTAAATTTTTCCTGTCTTTTAGGTGGTTTCTCTCTTTAGTCAAGCTAGTCTCCTCTTTTTGAAGACCGAGAACAACAAAATGTGCTTTGTCTCTCCTCCCCCTCTTAACACAAAACCAGACTTGATGTATGTTGGTGTTTCAACGGGTTTATGGTCCCGTAACCCTGTAGGTCAGACTTAGTATGATCTATGTTTAAGGAGCCAGTGTTGACTGGTGTACCCGAGACACTTCTACCCCAGGAAACATGTTCCAGCTTATTGTTGACTCTTGTAGAAGCTTTGTGGTTTTGTTTCCTTATGGCATGCTCGATCTGTATATTCCGGATGAATCATCAGCATTCGTTAGGGTTTTAGAAGGTCTTTGGTGGGGATAACAGACTCTGAATTAATCAGTTAGACTTTTCCAAGTTCAGATTTCTGGATGCATAAATGGTTGTAAATACTTAATAAAAGGGCCTGGTAAGACATAGATGTGGTGTTATGACATGGCTCATCTGATTGTTTGCCACGTGGGTGTGGAGTTTGTGAAGTCTCAGCTCCATTTTTGAGGAAGAGATGAAGGCTACAGGTTTTCTGTGTCAGGCTGAGGAAGGGGAAAGAGGGAGAGAAAATGTCTTTATGACTTGCAACTCTGAGTTTGCTACTTCTAGTGCTTTTTTGGTCTTAGCTTTGGAGGGAGGGGGAAATTGGTTAATTTTGCAACATTTTCCAAGTACTCACATGTTCTCTTCTCCCCTCTTTCCTTCACTTCTCCGCTTGGCCAGAGAGTGGCTGAAGTTTCAGACCATTGGTGGTACTCCATGCTCATACTGCCTCCTTTGCTGAAAGACAGTGTGGCAGCTCCCTTTCTAGCTGCATATTACCCAGACTGCGTGGGCATGAGTCCATCCTGTACCAGCACTAATCGGTTACCTGGTGAATCCAACCTTGTGAAGTTAGAGCACTTAAAGAGCGTGCCTAATTTGACTGGTAAGGGCCATCTGCAGGGCTCTGTTGCTTAAATAGGTGTGACAAAGTTTATCTTATGGCTGAGATTATATGGCACTTCATGCTCCTGATTCAGAAATACTGGTTTAGTTCTTAGCACTAATACAGAGTGTGTGACTGTTCTTTGATACTCCTTTGAAAGGTAAAGGTAATTATATTCTGTATGGCATTCCTTTAGGGAGTAAGCACAGGCTGTACAGGCTTTTCGTTTACCACCTGTCATTTGTTAATAGAAACAGGAAATTAACATGCAGGTACTTGAAGATTGTTCATCTTGTTAGGGAAATGCAGATATTGAAACAAAACTTGGTTCTGCTAGTTTATATTGGTGATCTTTGGAGCTTTGTAGAAAAGGGCTTGATTTCTTAAGGCACTCGGTTTCTGTTTAGGGTAATTGTTTTGCTAGTGACAGTTGAGATTGACAGCCTGGAAGTGCAGATCTGCAGAATAGGTCAGGTATGGGGATGGTAATTCAGGAGTCCCGTAATCCTCTCAGAGAATACTCTGAGGAATGCTGTTTCTGTGTTGTCTTAGCAGGCTTTGTGCTACTGATATTGCATGTGGGAGATACTTTTAGTTACTACCATCTCTGAAGGTGAAAAGAGTTCAGAGTACTGTGTGAGCCTGTACAGTGATGCTAGACCTTGCTGGACTCATCATGGCATCTGAGAGCACATACTGTTTCTCTGACAAGCCTTAAGCTCTGCTAGGTCTAAGATGAGCAGCAATTAGTACTGCATAGCCTAGAGGGTAGAAGAAGAGGGTAGAGGACAGCGGCATATATAAAACCATTCTGAAGATGGCTGGAGACTGAAGAGCTTTGCTATGTGTTTATCTGTGTGAGGTCAATGGATTGTTTTAGAGAGAAAAGGATGTGAGGAAGATAGGATGTAGTATGACTGGTTCTTGGTGTGTCTTTGTTCAGTTGCAGGCATGAACAAGTATTTCCAGCCTTTTTACCAGCCCAATGAATGTGGGAAAGCACTTTGTGTGAGGCCAGATGTCATGGAACTGGATGAGCTCTATGAGTTCCCAGAATATTCACGAGACCCTACCATGTACTTGGCTTTGAGAAACCTAATTTTGGCTCTGTGGTACACAAACTGCAAGGTAAAAAGATACTAACAGTTAATTTGCTTGTTTACTAATAATAGGTCCATTTTTGGAATGTGGATTCTCTTCATGGGGATTGAACTCTCTGGTCCACAAAGAGATGTCTAAGAAGAAAAATTACTGGCATTTTTTTTTGAAATCCAGTCCAAGATGGACTGTTAGTTTGGGATTGTTTTGGGATTTGTTTTTGTGTGTTTGGGGTTTTTTTTATGTTTATTTTTTGTTTTGATTTGTATTCCATAGGAGCTTTTTTGCAGTAAAATACAAAAGCTTTGAAAATATTAAAGCTCTACTGAGTCTGCCCAGTTATTAACTTAGAGATGCTTGAACATTTCTAAACAGTTTTTGTGGGTGCTTCATGGTGGTGGTTTTTTTTCTTTCATAAGACTGTTGGACAGGGAAGTGATTGTCTTTTTACTTATGCTAACTCTATGCCACTGCCCTCAATGGAATTGCTGGAATTTCACATACTGAAGCTTTTAGATACTGATGCCTGTTTTTATGTGAGGGTTTTACATCTGAATCTCATTTTAATGGATTTTGAAATGGATCTCATTGAAATGGATTTTACTGAAGTATCATTGTGAGCGTTGCCAACAGGCGGATACATTTTGCAGTGAATGATGTGTTTCAGTACCATTCCTGTACTAAAGGAGCACAGTGCAGTTTGCAAGAGAATCTTCTAGACTCATTTGCTTTTAGTCCATGTTAATCTACCATGTTACCTTACTGTGCAATGCTGTCTAGCAAGAAACTTCCACAAAACTTGTTTTTAGTATACTCTTAAGCCTGATGCATGATTAATTTTTGCTGCCTGCATGATAGTTTAAATCTGAAACCCTTGAATATTAGAGAATCAACACTTTGTATTTTTTGTTCCTCTTTTGTAGGAGGCTCTTACTCCTCAAAAATGTATCCATCACATCATTGTCCGGGGGCTCGTGCGTATTCGCTGTGTGCAGGAAATGGAGAGGATACTTTATTTTATGACAAGGAAAGGGCTAATTAATACAGGGATTTTATCAGTCAGCCCTGAACAGTATCTTCTTCCTAAAGAATACCACAATGTAAGTTGCTGTAATAATTCCTATGTTGTTAGTGCTATAAAAACAGGTGGCACATAGCATATTTTTCTTCTTTTTGGTCCTGTATTTTTTTGCTCCTTACCTATAATTCCAACCATTCCTGTGACAAGTACATCTAAAAGCAAACATATTATGTTTTCCACCTGGTTCTCAAGTGCCTCTGATGGTTATGGAAACTACAGATGTGGGACTCTTCCACCAAGGTTTTTGTAGGAGTCTATGAATTCAGTCTTCAGGATTTGCACTTTTCAAGTGGATGGGAACTGTGTGAAAAATATGCAACACACTTAGGTTCTTCTTGTGGCTTAACTGTGTAGTACAGCTCTGCTTCCATAGGTGAGGCAACTTCTGTATTGATTTGCAAGAACTATGATGAAAGGGTACATGCTTATGACTAAATTTGCTCGACAGTGCATAGGAGTTTATCAGTTTTGTAATGGAATATCTCTCAGAAAGTGTAAGTTGATTTAGGTTTGCCAAGTGCATTTCTATGTATTTTTAATGTATAAAATAGTTTGCATTGGTCAACCCAAACTGTGACTGAAATTAGTACAAGGTGTCTTTCCAGACAGATAACTTCAATTAGATTTTGTTACTTGACTGATAACTTCATCTGTTTCTGTTAAAAGATACTGAGATAACTGCTTTTAAAGTCCTGAAACATGGTAACTGTTTTCAGAGACACAACAGATCTTTTCTCTATATTAAATACCCTACCATCTTTACTACTGACTTCTCCTCAACATCAGCAAGAAAAATAAGTGTGTGATGATAATTTCTGGTTTAGTTCTAACTATTTTTATTTATCAAAACGTTTAATTGTTTTCCAGAAATCTGTCATTATCATTGGGGCAGGTGCAGCAGGATTAGCAGCAGCTCGACAACTGCACAACTTTGGAGTTAAGGTAAGAAGCTTCATAGTACATGAGGTAAAAAAAACCCAAAACAACCCAGACTTGCTCTGCTTTGAAATTGTTGTTCATCAAAATGAAAAAAAAAAAGTTACATTCTTGATAAAAACATTTATGTATCCTAATTGATTTGCAAAATCTGGGTATTTGCTGAGTAAATTTGTTTAAAACCAGCATTTATTCCCATCTAGAAGTCAACAAAGCATGCCGTGGGTATTCAGTGTAGGCTTGGGTTGGGAGGATAGGGGAGACATGGATGTGCACGGGACTGTTGATGATGATGATGTCTGCTTAAATGAGGTTAAATTCTCTTGTCTGTGCAGTTGACTGTACTTGTTGCTAATGAAAACCAAACCAACCACATGTGTTTCCCTTTTTCCCCATAATTACCATGGACAGTGTGATCTCACAGTATTTCTATGTGGACATAATTTTACGTATCTGAATATTCCTAAGAAAATCCATGACTCTCACACAGGGCTGATGTTTACAGAAATGAATGGGCACTGACTTTGCAGATTTATATGCTTATGTGTGTAGACATTTATATGAACCCTATAGGCCTATTACCTCATTTTTGGTTGACAAACAGCAAATGTCAAAGCCTTTCTGTACCTTGTATCTCATGGAAAAGCTATCTGCAGTAAATTACATAAATACCAACTGGCAGGGCATATAAAAATGTGTTTTAAAATATATTTCTCATAATATATACACATACACAGTTATTTTCCACTGTTCTGGAGAGATGGAGTTGTCTATAAAGCAGAAAGTAATATAAGTAATTAAGGGTCAGCATACTCAGTCAGACATCTGTCTAGTATCGTTATCCTGTCTGCCTATAAACAAGTTGTGGATGTCAAAGGAGGAATGTATGAATGGTAGAAATACAAGAGAATGGCAGTTTCTTTGACTGTCCCAGAAACAAATTTACTAAGCTGCATTGTGTCATAGGTCACTGTCTTAGAAGCCAAAGACAGAATTGGTGGCAGAGTGTGGGATGATAAGACATTCAGCGGAGTCACTGTTGGAAGAGGCGCACAAATCGTCAATGGATGTGTCAACAACCCAGTGGCACTAATGTGTGAGCAAGTGGGTTCCCTGCAGTAGTCATGTACTGTCACAAGTGAAAAACTGTTGTTACAGCCAGGTTTGGGTGGCCAGATAAGGGTGGGAGATCTATTTCTATGACATAACACTGTTCTGCATTGCAAGTAAAGTCCCAGTTGCTTTTATATATGATAATTGTTGGGGACAGAGAAGAGCTGTAGAATGGTTTGGGGCACCTTATGTGAATAAAAGCAAAGTGGCCTTGGCTTCAATACCAAAAGAAGCCATTTTTTTCCCCCCCTCCTTTTCTGGACATAGTAATGTAAAAAGTCCCCAGCAGACTTCATTAGAGCCCAGAAAAGCTTTACTGTGGGAGGACATGGCTATGTTGTCATAACACATATTTCTGTGATGCATTTGTCTTTGCTCAGCCTCTGTATTTCTAGTTCAATTCTACACAAGTTAAGATGAATGTGTCTAACAACAACTGATGCAAACACGCTGCAGTTTGATTTATTAATGTATTTGTTGGTTTGGTTTAGGTTTTTTAGGCAGGAAGCTGAATTTCTCCAAGTGGAACCTGAGTATGGATTTTGTTCAGAGGCATGCAAATCCAGCCCATGCTGCTTTAACTGTGTAGTGCTCTTATAGTGCCATGAAGATTTAAAAATTTATGTATTTTAAAATAATATTTTAGTTATGAGGTGAGGAGCAATGACTTCTGAATACACCTTGGGTCCCATCCCTTTGTGGGCATTCGATATCATCTTACATTCAAAGTACAGCTGTCTCTTGGGAAGAAATCTGCAGTAGTGGCCAACAGCCTAGTGAGATGTGAGGATGTATAAAAGGCCCTGGAGTGCACCCTGAGTAAGAAGGCCCTAGGAAGAAGTCAGCACTGCATTCATGCCATTTTCTCTAGAAATGACTCTACAGAACTTATATCTGATTCAGCTCTGCTCTGTGTTCAAGTTGCAGAAGCAAAGCAAGTTATGAGGTTTAATTTCCAATTAATTTATTTGCTTGTTTGTTCATAAAATTGGCAGCAACTGGCAAGCAACACCTTGTCAATTCCTGAATGCAGGGAACTGTTTGGGCATCAGGTACCAGAAATTGGTAGAAAAGAATTCATATTAATGGTGATTTAGAGAATAAAGTGAGGTAGAAAAGAAGGAGACTGGTTCATCATGTTTGATTACCAGACTAAACATCTCTATAGTAGCTTCTGGCTAGGTAGGAAAGTTGGAGAAGAGGTTTCTGGGGCTCCCTGATAAAAGGAGGATAGAAGGGTGGGAGTAAAAAAAAAATGGTAGACAATTAGTGGATGAAAGGATTGTTGGTATTTCAATTTTAGGAGAATGAGAGTTTTAGTTAATCTAATTGTCTAAAGTCATGGATGTTTTATAAGTGGCAGCACTTAAATCTAGGATTAAGGGCTTCACCTTACTTGAAATAACTTTGAGCAGGCTATGCACTCTTTGTTTTACCATACTTAAAAAGCAATAAAATGTTTTTTTCTTAAGCTTGGCATTAAAATGCACAAACTAGGGGAGAAATGTGACTTGATCCAGGAAGGTGGAAGGATAACAGATCCCACTATTGATAAACGTATGGACTTTCATTTCAATGCCATCCTAGATGTCGTCTCTGAGTGGAGAAAAGATAAAACCCAACATCAGGATGTTCCTCTTGGTGGTAAGTGGAGGATGCATAGCAAAGTGAAGATGTTTGCTCTGTTCATGTACAACTACATTGGCTGTTACACAGGACATTTTTAGAAGCATATGATTGTGTATCTGACCCTAAATCCAACAGTGACAGCCTGGCTCCAAGGACCACAAAAAGGGAGGGTGGCTATTGTGTGCACACAGGCCAAAATGTCTCTTGTAACTTTCAAGGAAGCCCTGTTTAAAGGCTTTCACAATAGTGTATGACTTCTGATGTAGTCTCTTGTTTTCAGGAGGTAGCTTTTTCAGTGTAACTAGTGTCAGCAGCAATTAAAAAGGACTTGCATCTTGCTAAAGGCAGCCACAGCTAGTCATAACTCTCACACTTCATGACTAATCTGCCTAAAAAAGAGCCTGATCAAAGCCTTCTGCCGGCAAGAACAGTTCCATCTCCATTGGTAACACCTCCCACCACATTTACAGCATGCAAGTACATTCAAGAACAACAACAAAAAAAACCTGCTTAGAAATGTCTGCTTCCCAAATCTTTTCAGGATGGATGCTGAATACAAAAGTAGCAACTCCTATGTTCTGTGTTGAATTGTAGATTACATTTCTCGTCTCTTTTGGTTTTGTAAAAATTAAGCAGGATTTATTTGGAAAGATTCTCCATTATCTTGAAGTGTATTTCCCCTGAGATATTCTCAACTGTATGCTGATAGCATCCCTGTGGTGAAGGACGTGGGGGTGCTGGTGAGTGGAAAAAAAACCCAAGTATTAGCCAGCAATGTGAGCTTGCAGCCCAGAATGCCAACAGGACCAGGGAAGTGATTCTCCCTACTGTACTCTGCTCTTGTGAGATGCTGTCTGTAGACTCTGTCCAGCTCTGAGGCCCCCAATGTAAGGCAGACATGGATCTGCTGGAGCAGGTCCAGAGGAGGGTCATAAAGATTATCAGAGGGCTGGAGCACCTTCCCCACAAGGACAGATTGAGAGTTAATGTTCAGCCTGGAGAAAAGAAGATTCTGGGGACGTCCTATAGCAGCCTTACAGTATGTAAAGGGGGCCTGCAGGAAAGATGAGGTGTATCTGGGGGTGCAGTGCTAGGAAAAGGGTTTTAAGCTGAAAGAGGATAAGAGTGGAGAGACACTGAATGGGTTGCACAGGTAAGTTCAAAGGTTGGATGGGGCTTTGAGCAACATGAGCTAGTGAAAGGTGCAGGATGGGGGTTGGAACTAGATAATCTTTAAGGTCCCTTCCAACCCAAACAATTCTATGGTAGCTAAACAATTGATTTCTCTCATGTCTCAGCCAGCCAAGCTGTGCTGTTGGCACAGTGTGGGTTTGTCTTTTTGTTTTGTGTGGTTTTGTTTGTTTTTGCTTTGCCTTTTTAATAAAGCTATGTAGGTTTCAGTTTTTGCAGAAGAGGATTTTATTAGGAAATCCTGTGATTAAGCAACAAAGTTGTATTTTATGACTGGAAAGGGTTGGACTTGATGATCTGTGAGGTCTCTTCCAACCCTGATAATACTGTGATACTGTGAAAAGATCTTGCAGGGTTTTTGTTCAGTTGGTGTTTTTTTTTCTATGAGAAGAAAAATACCTTAGTGCAAATTAGCAATGCACTTGAAAACCTTGTGATCCAGAGAACAGCATACTGAAATGCAGAAGGACTTCAGATGATTTGTGATACATTCTTATTCTAAACATATTCTTTCACAGAAAAAATACAGGAGATCTATAAAGCCTTTATTCAGGAGTCTGGTATCCAGTTCAGTGAGCTGGAAGAACAAGTCCTCCAGTTCCATCTCAGTAATTTGGAGTATGCCTGTGGCAGCAATCTCTCTCAGGTGAGTTTTGACAGCTGTGTTCTGAAGTGGTTGAGCTTCACAGAAAATAGGCTTGGGAGAAACACTGAGAAGCCATGATTCAAGCCATGGCCCCACAGGAAGAATCAGCTATCCCTAAATGGCTCCTACCTCCCTAAACTCTTCTTTAAAAGCAGACAGTCTGTAGTGCTGCCTTAGGGAACCTGATGGGACTTCATTACATGGTTCTGGTGAGATCCTCTTTAGCACAGACAACATTAAGAGTAGGTAATAAAGTGGAGTAGGGCATTTTGCTGATGTGCTGGGTGGTAGGAATCACAGGAGAGTTACACTTCCTCAGATACTGTGTGTGACTTCTGCTTCTCAATTCTGCGTTTAAAAATGGAGGCGTTGCTCTCTGCCTTGCTAAGTATCTTGAGAATAGCTATGTTTCACTTCTGAAGTGTTCCAACACCCTGTTACTGGACCCCAGTTCACCACTTCTAGGTATTCTGTTGACTGTGTGATACTTGGCTTTCCACTTCACTTTGGTTTTAACCAAGCAGGTTTAGGAAATATTAAAGTGTGATGGCATTTGCAGTGCATTATTTACTCGGTCCTGATGCTTGAGGTAAAGATGTTTAGGGTTAATTGTGCTACAGTAGTGGGACAGCTGGTTGATAGGCACAGACACACAAATCTCATCTGAATTAGGAAGCATGCCAGATCATGAAAAAGATCTGCATGATGTTATACCAGGGTGGTCAATGGAGAAGTATTTTGATATGTCAAGTTCCACACTTCACAAGCACTGAGGGGGAATCAGAAGGATCTCGCCTTCAATTTGTAAATTAAAGCCTGAAGCAAATGCACCTGCAAATGCAATAGGAATTGGCATTTGAAACACAGTGTGGAAACAGCTTCAGGTTTTTCACTGCTAAAAATGATTCCTTAGTGCAAATATCACTGTTGCACTAAGTATGAGTTTGCAGGGGTAGGGGGGAGAGCATTGATGAAAGATACCTTCAAAGTAACAGAAAAATTGCAGTGAGATATTGTTTGTATCTTCCTTTCCCCTTCATGTTGGGGAATAAAACATTTCTGTTTTTATTTGAAGTCAAGGCTGTAAAATCTTGTATCTTTCTAGAGTCAGGACACTGAAATAAACAAACTGCAATCCATCTGAATTTTTGTGCCACTTTCCTTGTTTTCTTTACCAAGCAGAAGTACAAATCTTCTGCTAGTGACCAACCCATATTAGAACATTTCTTAATCCAGCCATTCTTGTGTTGGGGCTGCTCAGCCTGGAGAAAACAAGGCTTTGGTGAGAGCTTATGAGCAGCCTTCCATTACCTGAAGGTGGCCTACAAGAAAGCTGGAAAGGGACTTTTTACAGGGGCTTGTTCTGATATGACAAGAGGGAATGGATTTATGATTGAGGAGGGTAGATTTAGACTGGATACTGGGGGAAAAAAAATTACAGTAATGGTGGTCAGACACTGGAACAGGTTTCCCAGGGAGGCTGTGGATACCCCCTCCCTGGAGGTGTTCAAGGCCAGGTTGGACAGCACCGTGAGCAACCTGGTCTAATGGAAGATGTCCCTGGACATGGCAGCGGAGTTCAAACTAGGTATCTTTAAGGTTCCTTGCAATCCAAACCATTCTATGTTATCTAGTGGCCTTGGGTAAAGCCATTTACTTCTGGCAGCTGTATATTCTTCTCAACTGTGGGACTTATGCTAGTACTCATGTCACCTCACCAGCAGAGACAGCCAGCTGTGTTCTGTTCACAGGTATCTGCACGCTCATGGGACCACAATGAATTCTTTGCTCAGTTTGCTGGAGATCACACTCTTCTAACTGTGGGATATTCTACATTGCTTGATAAACTGGCAGAAGGGCTGGACATCCGGCTGAATTTCCCAGTGAGTCTGGAAAATGTTGATGCAGTGCCTGTTTTAGATTGCTTTAGAGCACCCAATCATAACTTTGTATTCTTTCAGACCAGGCAGATCTGCAGCTGTGATTAGTTCAAGTTGTCTTGAGAAACTTAAGCCAAATTCAGCATTTCTGGAAATCTTTTTTGAGGACTATTAGTACTTAAATATTATGATTAGCTTATACTTTAGAATGTTGATGATTTTTCTTTTCTAGCTTCTATGTTGTTTTTCTTTCAGTATTTCCTGCAAAGGTGTTGGCCAATTTCTAGTTTTCAGACTGGTGCTCTACATATTCAATATTCTTGTCTGAATTTGCATTGCAGATGCAGATTTTGTAGCATAATCTTCAATTTGCCTTTCAACAGGTACAGAGTATTGACTATGCTGGTGAAGAAGTACAGGTCACAACTACAGATGGAACAGTGTGGACAACACAAAAGGTACCAAATATGCTTCAAGATTAAGGATTTTAGGGAACACATGAACAATACTGACCACAGTACATTTCCTTTCTGTTATTTTTTTTTTCCCTTAGAAGACTATTTAATCCAATTTCTGCCCATTCAAAGATAAAAGAGAATATATTCTAGTGGCTGGTATTTGGATGTCCTAGAATCTATTTTTTTTGACCATGCTTGAGTTCTGATTTGAAGAATTAAGCACTGTAAAGACAGTACAAAAATTGTGAAGCAAAAACATTTTTCTCTAGTCCTTGAATAGTTATGTTTTCTGGGTTCATTTCCTACTTAACTTTACCCTGTTTAGCAGTGAATCTGCCCAGAATTGTTCCCTTTAGTATGCAGGGCATCATAGAATCACAGAATGTTATGGCTTGGAAGGGACCTCTGAAGATCAGTTCCAACCCCCCTGTGAGAGTAGGATCACTTAGAGTAAAACATTCAGGTTGGGTTCTGAGTGCCTTTAGAGATGGAGGCTTCACAACTTCTCTGGACAGCCTGTTCTAGTGCTCTGCCACCTTCAAAGTGATAAGCACAGCTAAGATCCTCTTTCAGTCTTCTCGAGGCTAAACAGACCCAGATCTCTCAGGCCTTTCCTTGTAAGGTAGATGTTTTAGTCCCTTCAATATCTTAGTGGCTGTCCACTGGACTCTCTCCAGTAGTTTCTTGTTCTTCTTGAACTGCATAGCCCAGAGTTGCACACATTATTTGAGAAGAGGCCTCAGCAGGTCAGAGAGGGGGGAGAACTTCTGCTGACCTGCTGTCCATGCTCTTCCTAACACATCCCAGGTATGTGCTTTCTTGGCTGCAAGAGCATATTGTTGGCTTATGGTCAGGCTGTTGTCTGCTAGGACCACTGGGTCCTCTTCCCCAGAGCTGCTCTCCAAGAGGTCAGCTCACAGCCTGTAATGATACATGGGGTTGTTCTTCCCCACATGCAGGACTCTTTGCACTTGTTGAATTGCACTGTTTTCCTTTTCCCAGCTGTCCAGCCTGTCCAGGTCATGCTGAACAGCAGCACAAACTTATGTTGTGTCAACCACTGCTCCCCGTTTGGTATTGTCAGCAAGCTTGCTGACAGTACACTCTATCCCTTTGTCTAGGTCACTGATGGAGATATTGAACAAGACTGGACACAGTACTGATCTCTGGGGACCACCACTAGCCACAGGTCTCCAACTGGACTCTGACCCACTGACCACAGCTTTGTCTTTCTGATAATTGACTTGACAAGCAATATTTCTCAGTGGCCCTTGTTCCTTGTATCCCCACCTACTTCATGCTGCATAATTTAGCTTTTAGTGATTTTAAAAAATGATGCATAAACTTGATCAAAGTCGAATTGGCATGAACAGTGCCACTGAGCCTATTCTAAGGAGAAAGGATCTGTGAAAGAACTAAATACAAACTAAAATGATGACCATCTTCTTTTCTTAAAAAAAATCCCAAGGGCAGTAGTGGATTCCTCTGTACTGGGTAGTTTTAAGGCTCTGCCTGACAGGGTGCTGGGCCATCTCATTTAAACTGTACAGTGGTATACCTGGAAAGGTTGGACCAGGTGATCCTGGTGGTCCCTTCCAACACTGTATTCTGTGAAGACAGTTCTGTTGACCTAAGAGCCATTAATTGTAATTTACAGCATCTGTTGTGATTAGTAGCATGGTTAACCACTCTGATACAAGCAACAGACTACAACTTAAAACCAGTGAACTGCAGGATCTGTTCTTGCCTGAACGTAAGGCATGTTTCCCCATACTGGGGAGTAAAACCAGACACTAATCAAGAGATGTCTGGTGAGTATGATGCCGCATCCTACAAGAACAATTCAAGATAGATAAGAGGATGCTGTGAGGGTTAAGTGCAGAAGTCAGCTTTTGCTGCTGTTGTGACTGTAATTATTTGTTTCAGGTTTTGGTGACTGTACCACTGGCCCTTCTTCAGAAAAACACCATTCACTTTAATCCTCCACTGTCAGAAAAAAAAATTAAAGCCATTAACAGTTTGGGAGCAGGAGTCATTGAGAAGGTAAGTAAATTTACATTGTATTTAATTTTCTCTTCCTAGAAACACTGGCTGCTTTTGCTGTGTATTTCTTAAGATTTATTATGTATTACTTGTATGCAGCAGCCCAGAAGAGCAAAATGTGATTATCACATGGATTTATGTCAGCTTCATTGGGGACTCAACTTAAAACACCTCTTTGAAAACCCACAAACCATGAGGAGTTAGATATGTGCAAACACCTGCAGGATTCAGAGCTGTGTCAGGAAGATGGGATGGTCCTGTGGCTGGTGTGTGGCAGTGGAAGGATACAAGCTCTTTAGGACGGACAAATGGGAGATGAGGAGAGTGTGTTGCCCTCTATCTAAGTGGCCAGCTCGAGTGCACAGAGCACTAATTGGAGTCAATTGAGAGCTTACTGGTCAGGATTAAATGGAGTACTGGGACAGGAGACACTACAGACAGATGGGAGCAGCCTCGTGGTCTCAAGCCATGGTACTCATGGGGTACCTATACCACCTTGATACCTGTTGGAGGGACAAACCAGCAGGGCATAAGCAATGCGGGAGGTTCCCAGAACATGTTTACGTTCACTTCCTTCTCAAAGTGATAGACAAGCCAACAAAGTAATATGCTGGACCTTGTTCTCACCAACAAGGAGGAGATTGTGGTTCCTCAGCACGTGAAGCTCAAGAGCAGCTGTGGATGCAGTGACCATGAAATGGTGGAGTTCAAGATCCTCAGGACAGCAAAAAGGGTGTACAGCAAGCTTGTTATCCTGGGCTTCAGGACCTCTTCAGGATCTCCTTGTTAGAGCACCAGAGGCTAAAGCTCTGGGGGGAAGAGGATCCCAAAAAATCTGGCTAATATTTAAGGATCATCATCTCTAAGCTCAGGAGCAACACATCTCAGGAAAGAGGAAGTGAAGTAAAAATATCAGGCCTGTGTGGTGAACAAACTAAAACACAAAAAGGAAGCCTACAGAGGATGGAAGCAAGGGCAAGTAGCCTGGGAGGAATATAGAGACATTATCTAAGGTGTTAAGGATCAGGTTAGGAAAGCTAAAGCCCTGGTAGAATGATATCTGACCAGGGACATAAAGGGACAACAGCAGCAGCTTCTATGGGTACATCAGTGAAGGAAGACCATGGAAGAGCTGAGCCCTCTCCATAAGGAATCAGGAGACCTGGCTACCTGGGCTATGGAAAATGAGGTGGTACTCAAGTGAATTTTTTGCCTTGCTCCTCAAAAGTAAATGCTCCATCCCCACCACTCAAGTCACAGAATGGCAAGGCAGAGACTGGAAGAACGAACTGCCTGCTGTAGAAGATCAATTCTAAGATGATCTAAGGAATGTGAAAGTGTCTATGGGAAGTGATGAGATGCATCTTTGGGTCCTGAGGGAACTGGTGGATGAAGTGGTTAAGCCACTATCCATCATACTGAGAAGTCATGGCAGTCTGGTGAGGTTGCTACTGACTTGAAAAGGGGAAACACAACCCAACTTTTTAACACAGGGTAAAAGGAAGACCCAGAGAAGTACAGTCCTGTCAATCTCACCTCTGTGCCCAGCAAGGGAGATGGAATGAGATTGACTGTAAGGTCTCTTCCAACCCAGACAATTCAATGTATTTCTGCTTCTTAGATTTTGCAACTGGATGGGTTTTTAAAAGAAAATGTTCACAGAATCACTTCACAGTTTAAATATTTCATGCCTAATTTTGAGTATGCCTTCATGGTCTTAGAGCTTCCAAAATTCTTATAGTGTTCCTATTCTGGGTCCTTTCAACCTAGTAACTGCATAAATTATTTTAAAAGAATACTGAAATCTGTGTATTTGACCACTGCAAAATCTCCTACCCTTTCCCAATGCAACAGGACAGCCTCTCCTGACAAAATCCCTGGTAAGATGTATGCATGGAACAGAAAATAACAGAAACAATGCCAGTAACAGGAATATAACAGTGCTGGAATTTAAAGATATGATTCAGAAGCCACACAGAGGAGATGCATCATGAAGTGTTATGATAAGTTCATAAAAACTTTTTTAGCATTCTTGCCCATGAATGCCACTGAATTTGATGGTCTGTGCATTTCCAACTTGTGAGACTAGCACTTTTTTTCTCCTGTCCTTGCTGCCTTCAGAGAATGCATCCATGTATTCTCACAGAAATGGGTGTCTCTAATTTGAGTAGAAAAGGGAAAAATAATTAGAATAACATCTACCATACCCAATGAAGAGTTTTGTGGTATGAAATGCTTTAATTGCATCTCTCTCTTTCTCTCCAGATTGCCTTGCAATTTCCTTACAGATTTTGGGACAGTAAAATTCAAGGAGCTGATTTTTTTGGTCATGTTCCACCCAATTCCATCCAACGTGGCCTCTTCAGTGTTTTCTATGACATGGATCCAGAGGTAGCATATGTTAGCTATATTCTCTGTTGGCCCTTCAGAAATTCAGTTTGGCATCTAGGTGCAGTAATTAGTGGATAATGAAAGCTGTTTTATTTTTCCTCTCCCCTTCCACAACTATTAGAAGTGGAAGTAGTGTTATTTACCAAGAAAAATGTGACTGACCCTCATTTAGTATTAAGTGGGAGCATTTTCCTGTGTTTGGATACAAAATAGTATAGAAATTAATGCTATTCTCTGCTAGCTACCAAGTTTAGGAACAGAAAAATCACCTTACACAAACAAGGCAGGGAGAGTTCTTTAAAGGAATTGAGAACTTGTGTGCTATTCTCTAGTCACCACTCCATTTTTGAAACTTCTGCATGGGAGCAGATTTCTTGATGTGGAAATAAACATTGGTAGAACTGAGCTTTCATCTCTTGTGCCAAAATCTACTAGTAAGAACAAGTATTGGCCTAAGACAACATAAGTATTTAAACAGATTCTCTTTGCTACCAGCTTTTGAAATTGGAGTACAATTCGGGAGGAATTTTGGTGTAGAACCAGAACTTAAGAGGTCTGACACAAAGAATAATGCTCTAAGGGTCAAATCTTTTGGTGCAGCCTTTAAGTAGATAGTAAGTGTTCACTTAATTCAGGAAGTTGTAAGAGGAGCCAACAGATCTATGAGCAAGACATCAGAAGACAGTAATTTGAGTGTAATGCAGAACATACACCCTTTATTCTAAGGAATCAAACCCACCTTACTCTAGAATATCAATAGCATTTAAAAAGGACTCAAGAAATACTTAACTGCCTGGTAAGTTCTGAATAATCTCACCTGTTCCTGTCTTGTTTTTAGAACAAACAAAGCATCTTGATGTCAGTGGTCACTGGAGATGCTGTGACAACCATTAAGAATTTAGATGATAAACAAGTACTGCAACAGTGTATGACTGTACTTCGAGAGCTGTTTAAGGAGCAGGTAAGAGAAGCCTCTTTTACTAAGAGATGAATTAATCTGTCAATAGAGGTAAAGCTTTCGATTCTACTACTTCATGATGTACAGGAAAATCTTTGACACTGAGAAGAAGAGATAGGTTCAAGTTTGAGGAAATGTGCTTCCTCTGACATACACTAAAACCACAGTGTTTGGTCTTGTGTGAAAAATGTAATTGAAGTATTTCTAGATCTGTCTGAAAGAAAATGGCAATTAATTGAAAAAAAAACCCAGGAATGAACTATTATTCTTTAAAGTGCTTTTAGAAAGGAAAATTAATTGAAACAAGTACTTAAGAAGTGCTTTTGTGTTACCTAATTTAGCTGTCAGTTTCTGGTCATCACCACTTCCAATACTTGATAAAAGCTTTAAGCTAGAGGAATTTGATTACCTCCCCCCCCTCATAAAAGCAACTAAAATTACAACACTCCCAAACAAAACCAAACAGATCCATTTTTCTTTTAATAAGAAACACTCCTGTCCTCAGCTGGAGATACAAGCGAAATCATCTGTCGAGGGCCCTATGTCCTCACTGTAAAAAAAAAACACTACAGAAAATTCTCTACCTTTACTACCTCAGCTACAAATTAATAGGAAAACTCACAGAAAATTGTGTGTACTAGGACAGGTTAATTGGGAAATGGTCCATTGCTGGCCCACAAATATTTTCAAAGTGTAGGCAGAAGATAAGGAACTGGCAAGAGGCAGCCTTGGAGGCAAGGCTGATTAGGAAAGCATACAGGGATGGTTGGATAAAACAGCAGCTGGAACCCCCACCAGTGCAGCCCCCCAAACGAGCAGGTGGATGTGCAGAAACCTTCACTCTTATGTATAAGGAGCTGGAGTTTGGCAAACCCCACCCTCTGCCCTGCCAGGTTCTGGCCAAAGGAGGGCTCAACCACTGTACGTTAGAAGGTGAGACTTCTTCCCAGAAGCTCTGGCAACTGTGACATTGAGGGACACACCTGCCCCCATGGGGGTGTCCATGAATAACTCACAACTCTCCAAACAGTGCAGCTGCAATGGGGAAAAGCAGTAGCTGCTGGTGGACCCTTCCTTCTATGGCTGCATTTGAGTTGGTACGTATTTGCTGGGGATCAATAAAGGGACACACTGTATGCTTTGCTTGCTTGACTGTGTGTGTGAATGCTTTTGTCCACAGGTCACTTTGAAATCTAACTAGAACATTGGGGCAAGTAGGAGATTATGATTTAATGTTACTTGCATTTCAGTCTATAGACTTTAATGCCTTAAATTACTTGGAGTAGGTAGATCCCATGGAAGGCTCATTGTTCATGGGTGATCCCTCTCAAGTTTCACTGATGGTTGAGATCCTAGGATTAATGATCTTGGGAAAACTTTGGCATCTGAAGGATTGACTTTTCCTAGAAAATGTAGTTTTGGTAATGACTTCAGTTAGTAGAATCATGTTCAATGTAAGTCCATATACCTGTTACCTTGGTCTCATGAAAATGCCAAAGCAACAAACAGCCCTTTAATTTCCACCCTAGTCCAGAAAAGTGATTTTCACATCTGTCTTCGTGGTTTAGAGCAGTTGTAAACTTCAGTCATCTGATGATAACGCAGCAGATTTTAAAGACAAGATAGCTTTCAGCAGTGTAGCAGAACTTCTGATGTCTATGACACTTGCCATACTTGGCTAGCCATGGTCTTGATGGCTTGAGATTTAGTGTCTCTCATGGGCTACTTGAATGGAATGGACTATTTCTGGTTTTTGTTGTCTCTCCAACACCAGTTTTCAGGCCAGGTCATTTCCTGATCTTATTTAAGTCATGTTTCCTCTCTGTTGGAATAAAATTATCTCCACACTGAAGATGAGTTTGAGATTTAACAATCTAGAAGTAGCAAAGAATCATGCTGTATCAAGCTAAAAATCCTCATGTTACACATCAAACATGTTAAATGATGGTGGTATTTATAGTTTATCTCTTTGCAAGAGTCTTTGTGTATTTTGAGATTTTTTTTTCCTTCATGTCTAGTTCTAGGTGTATTATCATATTCACAGCTGTTGCATTTACAACAGAGCAGCGGTGATGTTTCAGGCATGGGGCCTGAAAATTAGGTGAAAAAAATTATCTTTGTGGTTAGTAGTGTAGTAATCAGAATTTAATTCTGGAATGTGATGTAATCTGTATCATCATAACACTACTAACACTACACATGTTAAAAACTGCAAGAAACTCTGAAACAAACTGTGCAACTGCGGGCTTTTCTTTGCAGCATCTAACTTCTATTTTGATTTGCAGGAGGTTCCTGACCCAGTGAAGTTTTTTGTGACTCGATGGAGCAAAGACCCTTGGCTGCAGATGGCATATAGTTTTGTGAAAACAGGGGGCAGTGGTGAAGCTTACGACATTATAGCTGAAGACATACAGGGAAAAATTTTTTTTGCTGGTGAGGTAAGTGTCTTTGTTACTGTTGAAGAAGTACATTGAGGAGTTGTTTCTTAAGACACCATTACTCTACAGTCTAGAATCTTGACTTTGACATAGAGCCCTCTATATTTGTATTATTATTGGGCACTAAAAGACCGCTAGGTTATAGAATCCTTTTGGATGGAAACAACCTTGAAGGTATCACAGTATTATTAGGATTGGAAGAGACCTCACAGATCATCAAGTCCAACCCTTTACCACAGAGCTCAAGGCTAGACCATGGCACCAAGTGCCATGTCCAATCTTGCCTTGAACAGCCCTAGGGACGGTGACTCCACCTCCCCAGGCAGCCCATTCCAGTGTCCAGTGGAATGACATTCCAGTGTCATTCAGCCTAACTGTTACCCAGCTCTATCAAGACTGGTGCTAAACCACATCCCTTCACACCACATCTATGCATCATTGTGGTATCTATGTAACCTCCACCTTTTAAATAAACCTCCCTGGCAGCCTGTTCCAGTGTCTCAGAACTGTTTTAGTGAAAGAGTCTTCTGCAATATTCAACCCTAACCTCCCCTGGTGCAACTGGAGGACATTTTCTCTTGTCCTATAATTTGTTACTGTGCAGAGCAGACCAATGTCCACCTCATTACAACCTCTTTTCAGATGGTTGTAGAGCCCAAGAAGGTCTCCCCTCAGGTATTTCAGGTCAGAAGTGAGCTGTATAACCAATAAGTGCAGAACATGACAAGGCTATATAGTCCAATTTCTAATCAAATTATCTTTTTTGTTATTCTGTCTGTGGATAACAGGAAATGCACACTGCTGACGAGATAGGGATGTTCCACACTGGGACAAATCTTAACTGCCCCACTACTGTGCAGGTGGCAAAGAAGAGTCCTAATTTTGTTACTTGTCTTGCTTGCAAATGTCAAAGTTGCAAAATATCTCAAATATTTCCTGCTAAATACTAAGAATTTTTCCAGGGCTTTTAAAAATGTATACTGAACATATGCTTAAGGTTTTATCAAGTGAAATTCTATCTGTTCTAATAGTTTCTTTTTTTCTTTCTTTTATTTTTTTTCTAAATACAGGCCACCAATAGGCACTTTCCTCAAACTGTTACAGGAGCTTACCTGAGTGGGGTTCGAGAAGCAAGCAAAATAGCATCATTTTAAGTACCAACATTTTGTGTTTATAGATATATTTTTACTTGTTTTCTGTGGGTAAAACTATCTTCAAGTTTCCTATTGCTGCCTTTTTCCTAAGTGGTACGTAAATAGTAATATGGTAGCCAAAGATAAAATCTTCATTTTCCTTTTCCTCCCCCACCTTTTTGAGCCCTGATGATATATATTGGGAATTTTTTTTCCAGCTAAAGTAATACTAGCAACAGTGACAATGGAGTCCCTGGCCACAGCTTAACTAACAGAACTTTTGAGAGTCCTCTTCTGTATGGCTCAGGTCATGCTATCATAAACCTTCATTTCAGAAGGTCAAATTAAAACAAGACTAAGTGAACATGCAGCATTAAAAATGCCGGCAGTTAGTAATGATGATGGGAATTTTCCACTAACTGTGCTTCTCAGGTTGATTATATTCAGGAGTTCAAACTTGCTACCAAAAGTCTGAATAGCCTAGACAAACTCTAGGATTACCATAGGAAGGAATTCAAGTTGCAATCAATAACCTTTTCTATAGTCTTTTTCATATTCTTAGTCTCCACTAAGTGGGCTTTGGAATATCAGGTTTGTTCCTTTAAATGAGATGGCTGGAAGAGTTTACAGTGCAATCACAGAAACATTATTGTAGCTAACAAAAACTTGAAAATTTTTACATTGATATATAAGAACCTTGAAATATTTTCTCTGCTACCTACTCAAGAGAAATTCTTGTTACAGTAATAGGCTAAGTTTAGATTTGCTTAGTGTTTCGGATAATATAGAAACAGAACGCCTCAAAAATACTCTTATTTCTAAGGTTGTTTTGAAAACAAACTGCAAAATTCATTTGGGCTGCATAGAGGAACTATTTTACTTGTAGGAGTGCACAGCACTGATTGAAGGACTCTAGGTTCTTAATGACTCAGCTTTTATATTTAAAGTGAAGATGAATGAGAAAATATTAACACTTTTATGAAGGGCTGAAACAAGGTGGCTTGCACTTTGACTTCAAGTTTTCTTGTTTTCTTCTGTTGTTAAAAGTATTATTAAAAACAACTTGAGGGAATAGTTCAGTAAGGGCTAAGCATCTATCAAATAGCTTTTCCATGGAACAGGGAAGAAAAAGCATTTTTCAATAGAACTAAGACAGGCACAAGAAGGATAAGCTGTAATACTGTTCCACTTAAAATTATATTAATAAAAAAAAGGAAAAAGAAACCTAACTTCTAGATCTCTCCCCCAACACCTTCCCTGGAATTTTACTGTAGACTTCATGATTTACTGGAAGGCAAGTAAAACATGTAATCTCCACCCTGCACATACCTCTCTGTTCTCATGCATAGACTTTCAGAAAAGAATGGTACAGCAGTCTTTCTTTAGAGTTAGTCCTAATTTGCATAAAGCTGTATCCCTGGGGGGGAATATCAACAAGCAACCTTAAGAAAAATCCTACTGAAGAAACGCAGTTCTTCTTTTTAAATACCTAATATTTTGGTTCTACAGTAGCTATAATATTGTTAAATACCTTTATTTAATCACTAATTTACAAGGTGAAGATGTTTATATAACTAAATGTTTTTCATATATATATTCTGTTCTGCTTCTTAAAGCTGAGTTATATAAATGAATAGGAAAAGTGTAACTGTTCCTAATTTTCCTCTAAATAAATGCTAGTATGTACAGTTTTAAAGTATTTCCAAGTATTGTAATTTAAAGGCTGTGAGAAGCAAGACAAAACCTCTGATAAAAGATGATCAGGCATCAGATTTTGCTTTTGGTAATCATTTGCACTTTGCTAATTTCACATATTATAGGCTAACTAGGAAAGATTGAGAGCTGCATGTGTTTAAATTCAAAGCTCGTTTCCCAGTTTATCATGTCTGACAAAATTATTAGGAAAGGAGCTTCTGAAGGTGGGAAAAGAGCTTATTGCCGCAAGGCTAAAACATTATATTCAATGACAGTTTCAGCTGACCTTGGTCAAAACTTCAGTCAGCTTAGTAACAACAAAGAAACACATGCTGTTTTCTGTAAGAACTGTCTGGGAAGTCGAGCTCAAGGTAAATTTCTGAAGTCAAATTTTAAACATGTGCTTCCATCCTGTTAATTTGTACTTAGATGTAAAACCCTATCTACAACTTTGCAGGAGATAAATACTATATTCTAGAGGATAGAGATGGACATGAGCAAATACAGTTACATTTGGCTTTAGCTTCTGCACACTTCTTATAGCATTAAGAAAAAGGATAACCAACAATAAACTTACCAATGGCCTCGTCTATTAATTACTTGTATATTATTTTGGGGCCAGGGCACTTTAAAACTGTGTTGTGCTGCACTCAAGTTTGAGGAGTAAATAAAAGAGGTATGTCCCTTTTTAATTTACATTCACTTGAAATGTGTAAGGATATCAGGCTGGTTCTGAGACTTCACTTTCTAATTGTTCCCCCAAAATATATTTAATACTTATGTTAAAATTAATTTCAAGCATGTATGTGTTTATAATTTATTCCCTGCAAAGAAAGAACTGGGGAAGGTTTTCTTTGACTAGATTTGTTTAAATGTTACCAAAAATGTTTGAATGCAGAGCATGATCTGTTACACTTCATCTCTTCTGTGTGACTATGTTATGGCAGCAGAATAAAACTGGAAAGTATCCACAGGATGCTCATGGTTTTGATTTTATTGTGGTGGGTTTTTTTCTTTCTCCTTCAAATTTAACTTTAGGCTAAGTCTACATTTTTTGTCCATTCAATATAAGATTTCATTTCAGTATATTCTTACAACTAGACAGTTCCTCAGAAGTGCTGCTTTACACCTTTTTCTGAGCTCTAAATACTAACTATGCTATTATTGAACAACACCATAATAGTATTTTGCCTCAACAGTCTACAAACCAATTCATAAGCCTGTACCAGAACATTTTCTTCAGCCAGAGAAACTGAAGCCAAAACACTTGTTTAGAAACACTGCCCATAACTTCAAAACAGCTATAAAAACTACCACGGAACCACTTGTTGACTTTGTAGGATGCTGGGCCAGGAAGGTTCCTGATAGTAGATCACTATAAGCATGGGCAATACCTGAACCATCTGCAATACAAAACTGACAAGTTATAGTAACACTTTTCTACGCTGTTTATGAAGGGAGGTTTGGTGTTCATTTAGTGTCAGCTGACTGCAGGCAGTTGAAAAAAAAACAAAAAGCAAACACAAATCTCCCTTTGAAAGCAGAAATCACTTGATTTAATCACACTCCCCTAAAGAGTAAGTCTTTCAAGAAAATGGTGTGTGGGATTTTTTTCTCTTCCTTTTTAGATCAGCTGTTCAAAACTGAGATCAGAAATAAAAGTAGCAGTGAGTCTGCAACTGAGCATAGTCCAATGAACAAGGTCAGGTGAAAAGGCATAGAAAATTACATAACACTGCCATCCTGTTATCCCCAGGATCCCTGGAGATCATCTGGTTTAAGTTGCTACTTGGAACAGGGCCAGCATGGAGCTGCTTGCTCAGGGCCTTGCCAGGCTGAGTTCTTAACACCTCCAGCAATGGGGATTCCACAACTGCTCCAGGCTCTGTTTCTGTCTGAGCACTCCCAGGGTGAAGCTTTCCTTTCCCTAACAAGTAATTGCAGTTTCCCTGGTGGAGACTGCATGCTGCCTGCATCCTCCCTGTCCACCTCCAACCACATCTTGGTCTTGCCTTCACATCTCCCCTTTGGGAGTTGCAGAACTCAGGATGATCCTTGTCTCTTCCAAAGGTTCAACATGCCCAGCCCTCTGCCTGCCCCCCTACATCGCGTGATCCACCCACTGGCTATCTTGGTTGCCCGGCACTGCACTCACTTCAGCATCTCAACTGTTTTGTATTAGAGACCCCAAAACTGGACACAGCACTCCCAAGGCAGGCTTACAAGTGCTAACAGAAGTCATTATCACTTAGCTCAACCTGCTGGCTACACACCTGCTGAAGTAGCCCAGAGTGCTGCCACTGCTCCTCCATTACAGCAGCACACTCCTGACCTGGTGTCATGGATTAAGTTGAACCTGCTGCTGTTATTCATACCGTGCTTCAGTCATGCCAACTTCAAAAAGTGAAAGTGCTAACTGGAGCAAAGTATTCTGGGGCTTGAAATTCAGACTGCAATATGGCAGGGTTCCTGTTCTGGTTGCTGCTTCTGGGTTCCAGCTTCTTGGGTGTGGGATTTTTTGTGTAGGCGTGGCAGCAGAATGAGTGGGAGTCAGGTAGCTGCTGGTTTGGCATTAATGGTTTATGCTGGTTGAGTCTTTTTGTTTGGTGTTTTTTCTCTTCTTCCCCTCCTCCCCCTGTGTATTACACTGTGTTTTTTCTGCAAATAAGCTAAGGGTAATCATGCATTGTATTACTAATCAGATTATTAGCTAAGGTAATTATGCACTGTGCTGATATCTCATCTTATATTAAACCCCTATCTCAACCCTGAGTTTTCTGTGTTACTCTTCCCCTCACTTTGTGTTGGGGGAGCAGGCAGGATAGCCATTGCGCTAAATCATTACGACTGGATTCAACTTGTTTGCAAGAACCACCTACCAGACCCATTTTTGCTAGACTGCTTAGAAAGAAAGCAGCCTGTCTTTACTCACAGTGTTGTAGAGGGTTTTTCCATCCCAGAAGCAGGATGCTGCATCTTTTTTTGTTGACATTTATGATGGTGTCAGCTCACCTTTCCTGCAAGTCAAGGTTCATCTGAATAAACTTTTAGATCCACAGCTTACAGCTATTTGCATTAATAAACCTTTCCCCATTCAAAAGAATGAGAGATTTCTATGCAGAAGAGAATTATCACACTTGTGAGCATTCAGAATGTTTCTTAACATGTTTCAGCACATAAAATGTGGATGTTACTAAACTCATTTTTTATCAAGTGTTCAGTGTTACGGAACATCACTGTTTCTTCCCCCTGTTCTCCTTAAATAATGAAAACTAAAGTAACAGTGATGACCACCACCACTTATTTCAGGAATGCTTTTGTCTAGCTCAAAGGTACTTGATTGTAGTCAACTTTCTGATTTGGAACAGGAATAATTAGATCTACTCAAGTGGTCATGAGTCACCTCTGTGAAACAGCAGTAAACCTAACTGAAATAATCACTCTGGCTGTCAGGGACATTATTTGGCCAGAATAAGCGTTGGCTTCCAAAAGAGTTATTTTTAAATCCATCTTAGTGGTGGCTACTCTAAACTCAGACATTGACAGATCTTGCTTTGTCATGTGCCTTGTAACAGGATTATGCAGAAAGAACACATGCTATAAGCAACCTGCTCAGGTCCAAGAAGGTTGTTAGTCTAAAGCCTCTAGAATAAAGTGGAATAGCACTTAAAAGATTTTGTGCCTTCCTAGTTTTGTCTTGGCTAGATGTGCTTGAGCATTATATCATGGGTTACCACATAACTCAAACTCACCTGCTTTACTAAAGACAGGCAACCCCTCTTCTCCAAAATTTCCACTTATTTTTCTCCACCTAGGCCTTTCCATGTCCCTTCTCCTACAGGACCTATACTTTGTTACCTCAAGTGCCAAGCTCACTCATAAAAGCAGTTGTTTATATAAGTCATTCAGCTTAATCTGAGTGGTTTTGCAGGTCACTGACCAAAATACTGAGCACTGAAAATTAACTAGAAGAACCAAAATGCTGGACTGTAGCGATTACACTGTAAGCAATCCAATGTTAGCACTATTTTTCTAGAATACAATGGTCAGTACATAGTCTTAGTCACCTGGAAAGCATATGCCTAAACACTTCAGTTGGTTATCTTTTATTCAGTCAGCCAGTCTGTTTTTTATGAACATCTCTATAGAGAATCAGAGTCCTGATCAGCTGTGGTTTTAATCCAATAGCATCAGAATAAGCAGACATTTTATTTACCTTTCAGTAGTCTTGTAGCCTTTCCACCAGTTGCAGAAAGAACTGGAATCTTGTATCAGCTGCAGCCAGGCTAGTAAGGATTAATAGGGAAACAGCTTAAACATTTCTTCTCTGTTGAGGACTACACTGAGTTGCCCTATGTGAAGAACGCAGTGTAAATTTCCATTCCATCTGTACAATTCCAAAGTGGCAAGTAATGTGTATATAAAAGTACACTCTCCTTTAATAAAAATAAATATTTATACTTGGGAGTCACTCATCTTAAAAGTGCTTCCTGAGCCACAGAAAGAAAACAGACCAGTATTATTTACAGAGTATCACAAGGCATCTCAAGTATTTGCAGAAAATCCATCCAAAACCTCAGCAAAACTTGACAGAAGTAACTTTCTGCTTTTAACCAGAACTTGGGACACTTTTGATGCTTTTAATATCAAATTAAAAAGCATTGAGATAGCCAATCTCACAGAAAATATAAAATCATAGAATCATAAAACAGTGTTGGAAGATACTTTAAAAATCATCCAGTTCAAACTCCCCCCTACCACTGGCAGACACCTTCCAGTAGACCAGATTGCTCAAAGCCCATCCAGCCTAGCCTTGAACACTTTGAGAGAGGGGGCCATCCATAACTTCTCTTGGGCAACCTCTTCCAGCACCTCATTACCCTTACTACGAAAAATTTCTTCCTGATATCTGATCTAGATCTAAACCTCTTTCAGTTTAAAATCATCACCTCTCATCCTATCACTGCATTCCCTAATGAAAAGTCCCTCCCCATCTTTTCTGTTGACCCCCTTTAAGTGTTAGAAGGCCACAAAATAAGGTACTCCCTCCCTAGAGCCACCTCCTCTTCCAGGGTGAATAACCCAAACTCTCTTTGTTCTGATAGAAGTGTTTCAGTCCCATGATCATCTTCATGGCTTTCCTCTGAGCCCACGTGAACAAGTCCCTATCTTTATCCTGGTACAAGGACATATATTTCAGCAACAGTATGATTACAGAAACCTGCTAAATCTGGCTTGAATAGCCCAATTACCAGATGAGATGAAGAGAACAACCTTACTTCTATATAGATTTTTAGAGTTTTGTGTTTACTGTACATGTAAGCAAATGTTAGATCAAAATTCATTTACATTTTTCTGAAAGACATTTATTGAATAGTAATAAAAAAGAACCCATTACATTCAGCCATATTATAAATGATTACACGCAAAGGAATTCCAAAAGTGTGCCAAGATTAACAGTCTCTAATTGGCTGAACATTTACAGAATTTAGATCATTTATGAATCCTTATTTCTCAACTGTACAATAATAAAATTCAAAAAAATACACTTTGTCTTTCCAGCAAAACTACAATCAGAGGGATCCTGTGCTCGTGGTACTAACGGCAGCCCATACTTTGGCAACTACTGGTTTTATGATTTGAAGTGTAGAAACTTTCTATATTAGCAAGATGGTGTATGGAGAACAGAAACCTAACCAGCAAAAATTTATGCAAAGAGTGTATCTGAAGAGCTACGAGTTAAAATTCAAAACTGCAGGCTTAGAATACCACTGTATCTTGTGGCATCAGGCCTCAGATTCAGAAGAACTCTTTCACACAGAAAAGAATTTAACCACACGCTTCACTGCTGCCCTCATTTGGAAGCCCAACTTGGGACTTTCAAAGCTATTGAGCTTCCTGGCTGTACAACCTGGATACCCACCTCGCCAATGCTAGGCCAGCTAGTGACACTGAAATAAGATTTTGTTGAAAAGTAAACTTGAGAAGTTTTCCTGAAGTTTTTGGAGAGATCATTTACTGTATCATGCCATTAAAACAAATGCATCTGTAGCCATTTTTTTTTACAAAGTTAAATGCTGAAAAGCTTAAGTATAAAACTACAGTTTAGTTTCTGTACAAGAGAAGATGGGACAAACATTGTAAAACCCCAACTCATTCATGGTTTCATGAAACTTCTACATACCACTTTTCATCACAGCCTCACTGCTGACATTTCATGTCAAATTCAAACATAACAAGATTAGAAAACTGATTTGCACAAAAGAAATCCAAAATAACTTTATATACACAACAGAAAGCCTTTAAAAAGTACAAAAATAACATCTATGTGCCAATTAGTTACCATGCTTTGATAGTTCTCTCAGTGCCTACACATGCAAGACAGTAACCCAGGTTTAGAATAATTTTGCAGATGTAAAAGGTATCAGAATATAAAAGACATTAACATGTGGCCAACTCCTGTTGTTTTCAGAATAGACATGTATCCTAAATACCTTTGTAACCAATACTGCAATACTCCAGTCTCTGCATGTGTATGTGCAGATAAGCAGCTTTCATCTTAACTTCATTTTAAAATAATCTCCTGCAAAATAGCAATCCACACTAAAATGCTATGATGGTTCTAATAAATCTAGTTATACAAAGCAATTCAAAATGTACAAAACCTATAAAAAATGGAACATCTACTGCCATGCACAAAACTTAACTATGTTCAACTAAAAACTGCATCAAATGCAGTTTTGAAGGAAAAAAAAAAACAGACACAATGCAATTTACATCAACAATCTTAACATTAGATCAGCAGAATCAGCTCTGACTAAATAACACAAAAGTAAGACACATTCCTTTTGCTGGTGCCTATCAGATCTTCGAATCCACGGGAACACAAAAACCAGGAATCTTCATTTCCCACAGTCAAACCAGATCATGAAATCAACTGAAAAGAGATGCATATTAGTTTTCTCCTTTCTCTCAATCCCATTACATATAGCACCTCCTTCTGCAGAATAATAAAAAAATACACTCAAGAACATCCCTACAGTAGACAAATCACTCCCTCATGCCATTACTGATAGTGACACGTGTATGCACACACATAGACATAACTATTTCTAGATAGCCATCTTCTGCAAATGAAATCACAAGAGGAAGAAAAGTTAATAAAATAACTCCACTAAGTGATCCTAACTTCCACAGTTCCATTTTCAGTTGTGGGGCAAGCAAGTAATTAAACTTGGATGAAAAAAACCAAGCTAAACCAAAAAACAAATGACAAGCCACATAAACCCTTTGTCATCAGTACATTAGTGCAGACTTAATGCTGAGTGCAGCAAACTCAAAGGCAGAGCTGTAACTATGCTACCAGGAGTCTGAAGCAGTTATTTTTGAAAGTGAGATACAAAATAAAAATAATTCAGAGCTAGAGTTAAGGTTTATATGAGAACTAAGCTTACAATATTACTCTATTTTTTATGGCCTTCTGTGTAACAGGATGGCATGCCACTAACAGGCTGAAGAAGAAAAAAAAAAAACATGTGACCCCAAACGTTTTCTAAATTATAAAGTCTTTACCTCTTTGACTGTTTCTTTAATGAAGTCTTTCCTGTCAGACAAATCATAACTAGGATAGTTTTCGTACACCTAAAAAAAAAGTAAAAAATAAACCAAACCAAACAAAGCTCAAATTACTTTAATGTACTGTATGAATAAAAGGAGTTTATATGAAATTGGGACAAAAAGCAGTGTGGTACTTAAGAGTATTACAACTGCCAAAACACTCTCACTAATTATGGAAAAAAAAAAAAGCTTGTTTTCCTATCCTTATTTTGACCACAGAAGTATCCAAATACTTGCATTGATTTTTTTTCTTCTCCCAGATCAACAAACTGGAATCATCAAACAAAACTTGCAGTGACAAACAAATAGAACTTCTCTAATGTTTGTCTTGATTTCTCTCTAAGTGGTCAGATAGTCAAAATCTGAGTAGCAAACTGAACAAGCATCAAATCCTAAGGCTTTTTTTTTGGGCAGTTAAGTAAAATTGTGACCCTTCCAATTGTCTAGTAGATGAGTCACCATATTTGCTATTCTGTAACTATTCTTTGGTTAACAGTGAGAACCGAACAAGAAACAGATGCAAACACTGACAACTGATGCAGAGTATTTTATTTCAGTATACTTCTAGAGTAACTATAAACATGATGAAAAGGCTGTACAGAATATAAACATAATTTTCTCATAGCTTCTAGTTTAATTTTCCCAAGGCAACTTCTTCAAGTATCAGCTAAACAACCATGAGAATTAACTGACTGTCAAAAGCACCAAGGTAACAATATTATTTGTGTTTTGGTCACCTTTCCCCTCCCTTCCCTTTTCTGACCACATGGTCCCTTCCTGGTACTTGTCCATTAATGGGGCAATGAGCAGGAGAACTGTACAGAAGACAGGACACAACCCTCCCCTGGACAGGAGCAAGCTGCTGCACTGTCTCAACATCTCAAATATTTTCACTTTAACACATGGCTGTTGTTTTGGTGGTAATACTGCTGCTTTCCACGTAGCTAATTGTTCTTTGGAGATTTCCTTTCTAGTGTTGGATATCTGAAGATTAAAGTTATCCTTGTTATAACTGTTAGCAAATGCAACACTGCTTTGTTTCTGGAACCACTGTGCAGAGTGCAAGCTTCCATTTCTGAAATGATGGCAAATGCCAGTTCACTGCGAACTCACTGTACAAAGTGAGACTGCAAAAACCTATTTGCTTACCTTCTTGCAAATTTGTTTCATTGTGACTTCCTCCAAGTTTGCATTGGCCAACAAGTTCTTGACAGTTTCCTTAATTTCTTCATCTGTAGGTGGTTTCTTCAGCTTTTTAATTAAAGGCTCATCATCTGAACTATCATCAGACTCACTTTCTGAACATAAAGAAGAAAAGATTTTCACTGTCTGTTTTCTTCCTTCAAAACAGAAGCCATCAGAATTTCCCCAAACATCTGACGGGGATGATTCTTAAAACAGACATCGTACCAGATCTTCCATTAAAAACATAGCAAACACTATCAGTGCTACATTTATTTATGAATCCACATCATTGTTGATGAACTATCTGCTTATAAATCAGTACGTACTCTGGAAAAGTATGGGACAGGTAACACATTTTTGCTTGATAGATTAAGCATCATATTTCTAAATGGAAATACTATTGCCCTTAAAAATGTATGTACTTGCTTTAAAAAGGAGTTTGTATTCCCCACCCCCAGCAATGTTGGGCACTAGGATTTTTTTATTTTCCATTGCTGTATGACTGAGCACACAATCAGAAACATCACGACAACCAATGAACTTAATCAGAAAGGAAGTGAAGAGGCAGGACACAATCTAAAAAATTAAAGTGTGCAACTCCAACATCCATGCATTTCCTCTACTGCCAACAAGATAAAATTGAGAGCAGATGCCAGATGATCTAGCTAAGGAGATTACAGAAAGACCTACTTAACATTCTGATTTTTGTACAGTAAACACACACTCAAAACAGAAAAGCAGTGGGAGAAATTACAAATGTATTACATAACATATATTTAAAATACATACTAAACCTCAAAAAAATAAATACATTTGTGTTAATGACAAAAAGTGTGCACAGAGAATCAGCCATGTGAGTACTGCCAGTAGCCAATCTGAAAATACACTGAGTTCAGCAGAGGCCTGTTTACTCTGCTGAGAAATAAGCATATGAAGGAAGTTTAACAAAATTCTGTGCCTAACCACCTTAACCATTCCTTTTCTTAATACTCTGACAAGCAAAGCAGTTAAGTACATATACCATTAACATCAGGTATGAGGAAACCAACAGCAACAGGATGCATGTAGAAACCATGTCTATATTAACAACCACCACACCAAGCTGATGAACAAGGCACACTAACACTGTGCTTCATCAATTTTAAAGAACCAAAGTCACCAACAGAATTTTGTTAACATTTTTCCAGCAGATGAAAGAACTATGCTGATACTTACAGTTTATATGCAAATAAAATACATATGTACATGAAGTACACACAACCCAAAATATACTATTGCAAAGAAGCATCCAGTAGGAAACAACAATTCCCCAAATTCCATTTTCTTTCACAGTTAGGTGCACAAGCCTGTTTTCTAATAAGCATGCCAGATAAGCTACAGGGCAACATATGATGAAAGATTCAAAGCATTTACCTTTTCTGGAACTGGTCTGATTTTTTTTAGTAGTGCTGCTATCTGCCTTTTTCACATTTGCACCCTTCACAGCTCTCTTGGTTTTGGAAGTCATCTTTCTAGGCTTAGAAACTTTAGAAGCTTTTCTAGGAGGCTACAAAGAAGAAAGACAGAAGATTAAAATGATGGCTTCTACCTGAACAATCCATACCTCATTTTCATAATGGGAATTATTCTGTCAATCCAAACTAAATCATCAAATTTAAATACTGTATTTCATCAGCAGCATTTTCTACCTCTACACCATAGAGATAAGATGTCCACAAAGAGTATTCTTACATTCCTTCAGATTTATCACTGCCCTTCTAGATTCTTAAGCTCCAAGAACTTTTTGATGATATCAGTAGTTTGGTTGATTTATAACTTTCCAATCATAATTACATATAATTAGCTTGCAAAGTTGCTTCAAAGATACACCTTTTAAAAAGGACATACTTTGTATTCAATTAATTGTAGATTCTATTGGCTCTCCAAGACTACGATCAGCTAATTAACTTTGTACTAGTTGAGGAGAATTACATTAGCCAATCCATCGTTTGGCCAATTACTGCAACTAGCAAACTTGACAGAAGTGCTGCATTAAGTCAACATCAACAGAAGAAAAAATGAACTACGAGTACATATGGTATACACATACCAGTGCATTTAATTGTGATCCAAATAAAATGTGTGCTTAACACTCAAAGCCTTTAGATAGCTTCTGACAAGGCTGAAAGCTTTCCTCACAGAAACAAACAAATTGACAGTACTAAGTTCAATTTCAATTTATATTTAAAATACTAGTATAGCCAGCTGAGCAAACTATCTGATCTAAGCAACTGGGATTAGCCCATGTAACTTTCATCTGCTTCTCCCATTACAATATGGTGCAACTAACGAAACTACAATTTGACAAACAGGATCTATATTGGCTTAGCTCAGTTATAGTTGCACTTACTCCACACTGTTACACAAAGGATAAAGATTGACTGCTGACATTCAGAAAATACACTCAAGGATCAGCTCACGTCCAGATCAATGTTTGTAGCTTCTAAATTTTCAGCTAAAGCTCCATCACCAGTTACAAAGTCAGAAGTTAAACCTGACATCTATATTTCAGTTTACAAAATTATGTTCCCAGAGCACACAAAAGTATTTCAGTTATCTTCTGGTTCCATAAGATCTTCTGTTGTATTTATAATGTAAATAAAGAGTACAAATCAAGACAGAAACACAACTCTGAGGACTCCGACCACTCCAAGCCTAAGACTCCAGTGGAGCTGGGGCAGCAAGCAGACATACTGCCTACACATACTTCCACCTTGCTCTGCGTTAACACAGCCGGTTCACACAAACCCCTCTTCCTCCCCAGAGAGATGGGAGGGAATGTAACATCAAAAACAGCCCTCTGGGTTGAGATAGTTTTACTGGAAATGATACAATGTCCTTAGCCTATCTGCAGAAAAGCACAGCAAAACAAAGAAGCAGAAGCCAGTGATAAAACAGTTTTCCCCCAACCAAGACGCAGAAGACAGTGCAGTGAAAAAGACCAACACACCAAAACCAGAAACAGCAACCAGAACAGGAAGCCTCTCATATTACAATCTGAACTTCAAGCCCCATGATACTTTGGTCCAGACAACGCTTTCATTTTGAAGCTGGCGCACCAGCAGCATCGTATTGAATATCGTCAGGAGATTCAACTCCACCCATTGCACACCTGCACTGTTAAAGGGTGTCAGAAACTTTCTTCATAGATGCCATCCATCTCCAAGAGTCTGAACCTTTGCCTTTTATCTTACGAACTATAATTCGCTAAGAAACTATGAAAATCTCTTGTAAATTAGAGATGTATACCCTTTTCTCTCAAACCATTCCTTCAGTTAAATATCGCTTATCACCCATGTAATGGTTTGGGAGGTACCCACCCCACAAACACAATGAAATCACCCAGACTAGACTCAGACAACTGGCAGTTAAGGAATGAAGCCACATTTACAGCTTAGTACAATTTACAAGCAAATATAAACACAAATATATACAGTTATATACAAGTTACAGGTAATATAGAAACACAATATCCCTCCCAGAACAATCAAATTGCCAGGAGAGCTCCCGATGTTGAAAAGATGACAAGGAGGTTAGAGGATAAAGGGTTAGGTCAGATTAAAGTTAAGGCAGAGGCAACCACAGAGACCAGACTGCCAGAAAGAAGAAGCAGAACAGAACTGTGAGCTGAGAAGTGTGAGAGAAATGAGCGTCTTATCTATATTTTGACTAGTTGCGTTTCTCAGCAGAAGAATGGGTGATATGGGGTACTGTTGTTTTTTTTTTATCTTTCTTCTCACAGCTAAGGATTTAATTTCTTTCGGTAAAATACTCCAATTAGCCTCAAAACAGCACAACTGAACTTGCTGTATGCCAAGAATTACCACTAACAACCACATAATTACAAACTGCAAACATTTTTAGCCCTACACTGGAAAAAAACCCCAAAACCCAATGAACCAAAGAGCCTCAAAGAGCCTCGTTACCTCATCTTCACTTTCTTTCTCTTCTGAAGAGTCATCCTTTTCCTTCTTTTCATCTTCTTCACTACTGGACTCATCTGATAAGATCTCTGGACACTTGGTGCGTTTTGCTTTTCTTGTTGTTCCACTACTACTGCGCTCTTTTTTGCCACCTTTGCTTGGTGTTTTTTTGGACTTAGGCAAAGGCTGTGAGACACAGATGTGCATCATCCAAGCAGAAAACCAGAAGTGAGTTATAGAAATATTAACTCATCCAGATCACATGAAAAAATAGTAAACCAATATATACAGCTCTCTGTGGTGGGGTTAAAACTACCTCCCAAAATAAAATCACCAGACTAGCTCAGAAGGCTTGGAAGCAAGATAGTCTTGATAAAAAGAACCAGGACTATTGTGTCCATTACTACACTTACACCATAACATTTTGCAGTAAGCAGAAATTCATTACAGAGGTGAAGCTGAATAAAATGAAATTTCAGTTCTAAGCTAAACAACCCTTCTACTCTCCTAATCAAACGAATCTTCCAAAGTTGGTTGTTAGGGAAAGGAAACAAGGAACAATCTAGAAAGAATCTATTACTCATGCTCCCCGAACTCAAAAGCAGGGCATTTCTTCTGGTAGCATACAAGCTGACAATTGTTCTGAAGACTTAAAAAACAGGAATTCGGCTATGTCTTATGCAAAACTGCATTTTGCTGTCACTAAGTACCAGTGCCCTTAAGGCAGTGTGCAAACTCCTCATTCACATCAGTTATCAATGTTTGCTGCAAATAAGTATTTTCCAAGCAACAGTCTAATTATTTAAATACTGATTTTAGATTAAAACCTCCAAGTCCAAGACTAATAGTAGAATTCAGCACTCTTGGTGAATTTTACACACTAGTATAGATTAAAGCAAATTTTCCCAGCCTTGCAATAAACTCAGCTTTGTGGTGACCAAGTGTGATTAAATACATTTGCCAACTTGTAGCATGTACAGGCAGCATCTAATAGCTTATCTTCCCGTCTTTTCACGCTTTATTCTCTTGATCTGACACCTTTCCCCCCTCCCTTTTTTTCTTTTCTGCTCACATATGTCTAATTCACTCCATTTGCCCACAGAAGTCTGAGTATGGATATCTCTAATTAGCTTATATGTTGACCACACTTTTGTGTGCTAACAGCGTATAACAGGTGCACGTACACGTAACCATGTATTTCCTAAGTCCTCAACCTCCGATGGATGCCTGTAGGAGTAGGGCTCTCTTTCAAAAAGCCATTACACCTTCAGTAATTCAAGAAAGTAATTGTATTGTCTCTGTTAACAAGGAAATACTACACAACAGAGATGCGTATTTCAGCATAACAGTTTGCATCTCACCTTGCCTGAAGATTTTGGGTGCATTAAGAAGTTTAAGATTCTGGTTACCAGCTCACTATTCACTCCTGATCTTTCCAAGTCAAGAACTTCACAGATACTTTTCAACATTGCATTTCTAAATCTGTGTTTAAAAAAAAAAAGGAGAAAAAGAAAAGAAAGATCAGTATTGCATCCTACCCAAACAGTCAACATTTGACTGCTACTGCTAGAAGCTACTACATAATTTGTGTCTGCAACTGACAACAGACATTAATGTATACAATTATCTACATGTCTAGTCCAATCTACAGACAAGCAGAGAATCACCACATAAAGCAAAATAAATCAAAATTTCCAAATCCACAGTGTAAAGTAGGGAAAAAAATTAAATCTTCCCCAGAATCTCTCCTAATCTATCACCCCGGAAAGAATCAATCTTGGATACAAGACTTGAACTCTAAGGGGGCAAGAGGGTCTCCCTTCACTTTGACTGGTTTCTTACCTCTTTGCACAAGGACCACCAACAAGGACAGATGGTTAACTCTGACATCCACTCCCTTTCCTCCAAAAGAATCTTGGACCATTTGGCCCACTTTATCATTCTGTCTATTTTTTCTCATTAGATAAAAGTTAAATCTTGGAAGACATAACATTGGATTGCAAGATTTAACAGACTAAAAAAAAAAAACCAAAAAACTCTTATTGTTCTATTACCTTTCCTCAAACACATACCTTCCTCTTCACTCATTGTACAATGATGCCTTAAAAGCAGCTGTCATTGAGCATTTTTCACAGGTGTTAACAACTATTTCTCATAATCAGAGTCAAAGGAAACTTATTTTGCACTGTTTATTACAAAAGTCAGTGCAACTATTTCATGTTGGGCTACTACTTCTCCAAAGTAGCATTTATTCTTGTATTTTAACTCAGAACTAACATATACAAAGAATATCACCTCCTTCCCAAATCATTTCACATCTACACTGTCCATCTACAGGTAACAACAAGCAATGTACACAAGAACCTCGCCTCATTTAGTTTATAAACATGACAATAATATTCTCCAAAATAAATTTTGTCCCTTGTTCACTTTGTTTAATGTTTTTAGAACATGATGCTACGCAAGTGCAGTATGGCCAGAAATTAACCACACAGAATAAATAATCTTCAGCAGTGTTTCATATAGAGCTATGAACAGCAGTAGAACTTACTGCAGTAACACAAGCACATACAGCTCAGTACACCTTGGTCTAAGAGTGACAATGCAATCAGCATACAGATTATTTACTGAGAATTGGAGTACAATAAAAACTTGACTAGCGATTTTTTCATATGGAAAACATTTTTAAAAAGTGCAAAGATACTTTATTTCGCAACCTCTTGCAGAGAAGGGGAAATATTATATAAACTCGCTTCCTGAGATAAGAGTTTGTCATGCATATGACAAACCCTACTCCTGGAAAACTGTGTATCTGAGGAATAAAGATTTGCACATTCCAAACGCTGGAAGCTTTCCCACTGATAGTAAAAGTAAAGCCATTTAGAATCAACTGTGCAGAAATTATTAATTCTTTCATTTGTTATAACTAGCTGCAGAAATATCTAAGTGCACTTAACCCTTTTGGTGCAGTCAAAACTGAACTGCAGTAGCTTCTTTTAAATAGCGAAACATGGGGGAACACTGAGTGGAAAAGTTAAAAAAAAAAGTTTTGTTAGGCTAATTGCTACAGCAGTTCTAGGAATAAGACTAAATGTTACACAATAAGCACAAATGGCTGATTCTGAAGTACGAAAGTTTTGAGCCACAGAAGGATGAAAGTTTGCACCACGAATAGAGCACAACATACATGCAACACAACGCTTGCCCTGGGGAAATAATGCTTTCCTCTCACTTGGCAGAACACTCTGGTAACAAGCCTGCAGTAGTTAAAGCCAGAACTGCAGAACTGTGAATAAAATGTTAACAGTTTAGCTCTTTTTAATACATCTCAAGTTGTCTTAAGAGACCAGTTTGTGTGATTCCCAGAGTGCTGAGCTAATTTTAAACAGCCACAGCTGTTTATATTTTAAGTTTAAATGGAAGTAACATTTTGAAACTGAAGAGGAGGGTAGAGTGCTAAGTCAAGCTATGGAAAGTGGCAATAGAAATGGTAACCTCTTTAACATTTCTTCTTTCTTCTTGTATTGGTCACTTCCTTTTTCAAATGGGAATCCGCTGAACTGACCCACATTCTTCTTCAGGGAAGCAACCTAGAGCAGAATACACGAATTACTTTCACTTCAGGTAGTTAAAAAGATTTCACCCAATCACCTCTTAACTTTTCACTTTCTCTGAACAAAAAGTTATAATTTGAACTAGATAAGTTACACCGAAGATACCTTATTTATGTCATGACAGCCAAACTACAACAATTAAGTTATTATGATCTTGGTATCTTAAAATTATTTTTAATAACTTATTCGATCGAGTCATCTACCACTTCGAGCTTGTTTAAAACATACTGCATGTTTAACTAAAAGTTTGCACAGCTGTGATCATATGAAGCCTGCTGCATACTTTGTCCTGTGCAATTTGTGACATTATAGTGAAATTATTTTTTATTATATAAATCTGCCACAGCAGATTTGCTTTACTTGCTTCTTTGAAGTCTTATATGGGCTTACTGTTGTACTTTTGAACGTTATCTTCAGCATGATCAATTCTTGCATTCATGTACCACCCAGTTAATAGCTTTTACCATTATGCCTGCAGTTTGAATGGGGATAAACTTTTATTTTAGCAGCATTTAGAATGGGAATATTGCTCGTGTCTAGTTCCCAAATATATTTGGGTTTTTCATTTTCACTTCATCTTCTTTTCTCAAAAAGGAGTTCAGCAATATCCCCAAATCTTTGATTCTTCCAAGATCTTTCTGTTGCTAACAACTATAATTTAAACTCACTTTCAATAGCTCTACAAATTTTGTTCCTGGTGTTTTTCCATTAGTTTGTAATTTCTACCAAAGCTAAGCTCCTTTTCCAAAGAGAATTATCTTTGTCCAGCACCTAGAGAAAATTGGCAGATGGCACTGTTATGTTTTATTAAAAATATTAATTACAATCCAGAGCACAAATAGACCATGCATACAAGACAACATCTCATTTTCACTATGTTAAACAGCACTCAAAGTTCCCTACAATTGAATGAAACCATACTCATATTTCCAAGCAAATAAACATACTCCCATATCTTTTAACTCAAAGTACTGGGACACCACAACAATCTAGATAATCTTGTTAGAAAGGCTATATCCAAAAGACTAAATGTGGGAGCAAATTGGGAAGTGAAATTCCAATGAAAAGGGTGCGGGAGGTAAGACAGCTGTAATCCAACAGCAGTTGTGTCTAATTAGTAAAATTTAGGTGTTAAGTATCAATTTATAATCATATCATTTGATACAATTATGAGCTTCCAAATAGTTGTGTGTCTATTAGCTGATTACTTATTACTATTTTTAATAACTGTAAGACTGAATGTTAGTTTCTTGCATAATCAATAAACAGCCTGTTAAACCAGTTATGTCTCAAATCTGCAATCTAAAGTGGGAAAGATGGACTCTGAGGTAATGATTACCAAGTACTCTCATCCAAAGACAGGTGAAAAGGGTTACTAGTTTTGCTTAGGGTAAAATAGTTGCAGGTTGATGACTTCCAGAGTAAAGCCAGTTAAATGAGAAACATACATTGTTCTACCATTGCACCTTTCCTATCAAGCAATTTAATTCTCCTGCAGAACAATATCAAAGTTTGCAAAACTCAGTACACATCAAGTCATAAATTCTCCAGTTTAGTTTACTGACGTTCTGAATAAATAGCACAATTCACAAAAGTAGATTTCAGTAAGTACATATTTTTCTTCTTCTGAATACTGGAGAACATAGATCTTTCTTTACCATGTAAACAAGCACTGCATTTGCAGCAGTGGACTAAGCTGTTAGCACGCATCAGTACTACTCAAGTCTTGTTCACCATGATGGCCGTTCAAGTTCCCAAAATACATAAACCCCATCAAGATCAAATTCCTATAAATACAAAAACTGTAGTTAAACAGTAATGTGTCACCTACCTTAATTTCTCCATATTAATTTTAATTCTCTTACAAAGGTCATATTTACTGTGACATTTAATGTACAATCACTAACACAAAGAACTCCAAGAAAGATTTGCTATTGTAAGTTTCATAGTTAAATACAAAAGCAAGCATATCAGGTTTTAACTAATATTCTAACTGTCTTAAAGATGACAAAAATTGCTGTGAAGTTTTTACATACAACATAGTTTACTTCCTACTGCCTTGTGCAAAATAAAGGAGGAAAAGACTAGATAGTGTATTAAACCCCACTAAGATGGGGTTTATTTAATAAAATATTTTCACTGTGCATGAAAACTAGCAGATATACAAAATTAATTTTAAGTTCTTACAGTGCCTGGCCTGTTGTACAGAAGTTTGTGCAGGTTCCTAAGTTCATCCGTCTTCTTTTTACTCAGAAAAAACTGTATCCTTTCAATTTCACAGAGTTTTTGTCCTTTTCCTGCAACAGTTAAAGGCAATCATTCTATTAATCACACTTATGTTTGTCTTTGTGTTTATAGCAGTAGATAGATGAAGTTTTTTAAAGAAGCAAAGAAGTTACTTAGAATAGCATCAGACATTCTAATCAGTCAAATATTAAGCAGACCTTTTACTATTAATCATCTTGACAGTCTATATTCCTTACTTGATACTAACTAGATCAGTGTACAAAGTATTTCTTGGTATTTCTTTTCGTTCTAGCTGTTCCTGCCTTTGATAGTGGTGGTTAGGTATTGATGATCCTATTCTGGGTAAGTTTAAACATTATGTAACTTCCACAGTTTAAACTGATGCTTTAGAGTAAAACAGATCTCATGTAATAGCATTTCTATCTTACAATGGATGATGACTCTCAAGTCTCACTTACAACACATTAATAAATTTACCTTTTAAGAGGTTTCAACATAATTTCCAATACTCTCAAATTCTGCTGTAGGAGAACAAGCTTACCTGGGGTAATTGTAAAAGGCTCCTTTTGCAATGAGGACACCTGCATGGTCAGTCTATCTACCTTCTTCTTCTCCCGTTTTCCTTCAACAATGAGACTCTTTTCTGCAAAAGATAGCTTCCTTAGACACAGTATTCTTCATTACACAAGCAAACTCATCTATAGAGGCAGGCAATACAACACTGACTCTTTGAAATAACAAACCAAAAATGGTCAATGATGCAAGTAGATACTGTAACACCTTCAAACCTTTCACTATTATATAGATAAGATTCTATGGAGCTGTATACATAGAGAAATCTCTAGTTGTTACCACCGTCCGGCATCCAAGGCTGGGCATTTCCTAAAGGCAACATCACCCTACAACGGATACTGTAACGCTGCATTTTCAGAAACACATCCTTCCCTCCTTCCACTGCCTTTCTGAGATTGTTTGCATAGTCTCCTCCTGGGACAAGCCCCTACACACAGCTCCACTTCAGCTGTCATGGGGAGATTATTAGCACCAGATGGTCAACAGCAGGGTCCAGCATGCCTGCAGGCACTTTCTCTTCTCACTACTGAAGTGGAGAACTCAGACATCTCAGCAGCATGAGAGGCAGAAAGACAAGCACAATGAGACTGTACTACACCTCAGAGGGCAGCACTCCGCATGGCACAACAGGAGCATCAAAAATACTATGAAAATATTGTTCCCAGTAATTCTGGTACTAATGAATACATTTAGAAAGTCTTATGTATACATTGAAAAATCACTACTTTAATGATACTATGTCAGAAGAAAACTCCAAAGTTTCACCTAAATATTTCATACTAAAATACTTGACCTCAAATCAAACTATCCTTAGCAGTAAACAGATGGGCTACCCTGGCTTTACTATGTGAGAAGCTTCCAAATTTGCATGAACATGCTAAAAATTGGATATGCACCTGCTGAAAAAAGAGCATAAGAAACAGTAGTTTCTAAAAATCCAATTCTTACTACTCTATTGCATGTCAAAGAGCAAAATCACTTCTCTTTCTACTACCTTTCCTAAAGGCAAACTTCATCTCTTTTAAGAGGTGAAGACCATCAGTGACTCCCTATTCATACTGAGGCTCTACTTCCATGTATGCTTTCACCTGCAAAACAGCTGCCCAGAGATTTCATGACAGAAATTAACATTTTTGCACAGTAGGTTATCATGACATCTTGAAGAGCAGCCTCTTCAATTACAGGCCACATTATACAACCTGTCTTGCTTGCTTGCCCTATGACATCATAATGATTTTTATTGACAAAATGAATCAAATGGAACATCACCTTTCAATATAATTAAATTTGGGTATCCGGTAAATTAATTTACAGTAGCTGTGCAAAGACATCTGCACTGTTTCCAAAGCTATGCGTGGATTGTCCACTTTCTTCTGGAAACATGGATCACTTCAGAGCGTTACTGGTACAAAAAGGATACTTTTTGGATACGTATTTTCACACAAACAATTTGACAAAGGATGCTACCTCTAGTAATAATATATAAGTTTACATAACAATAAACTACCCTATCATGAGGACCCAGGAGGCTGGCAGTTCCTTTCAGTCTTTCTTGAGGAACACAAGCATTGCTGTTTCTAGTGTTGCCTGTTGTAGTGTACTGGGAAATGAAATATGACCCATGAAATTGATATATCATGGAATATCCTGAATTGCAATTGTACAATTAGTTGAGATCACAGGAGACTGCATTCAGTAAGCTTGGCATTTTTTAAAGGATAGCTTATTCAATGGGAAAGTTAATACCCTTTTCTTCTTCTTCCTCCTCCTCCTCCTCCTCTTCTTCCTCCTCTTCATCACTTTCCTCAGCTTTGTTTTCAGTTTCAGGTTGTTTCTCGTCTGCTTTTTCAGGTGACATCGTGTCTTCTTTTGATGAAGCAACAGAAGACATGGTTCTGTAAAAAGCAATGAGAGGAACCATTATCAGTATAGCATTACACATGAAAAAGACAGGAATCTTGTTTTCTAAAATGATCTTGTTCAGTGGAAGTAACATCAGAGTGCTCACACAGTGTTTAAGACACAAAAGCATTCTACACAAGCACAAGACGTAACATTTGTCAGGAGTTGTCACCCATTCTGCAACTAGTGTGGCTAAGAACAGTTTGAAAGGTTGCAAATTCTTTGCAAGCACAAGCCTCCAAGCTAGCTTTGTGAAGCATTCAGAAGCACCAGAAGTCGATACTTTTATCTATTAAGAACTGTAATGTTTTAAGATATCACATTTTTAGTGCACAGTGTTATAAACTAGACAGTTATTTTTTAATCACAGTTAACTATGCATACAGGTTTCCTAATAAACTGAATATTGAAATGGGAAATACCAATAGAAAAAGAAACCCAGAAAAGTTACAAACTGTTCAGATAAAACTAATACTGCTTCCAGAATTCAAATAGCCGCAACACCTTAGGGTTTCAAAATGCTTTTTGGTTTTAATCTGCAGATCAACAACAAATAAGAACAAATACTTTACACGTCGTAATTATGAGCAGTCTTTCCTTAGCTTTTGAAGTGGCTTAAACGTTAAAATATCTCACTTTGGTGAGCATCGTTTCCCTACTGACAGAGAACGTTTATCTAATAAAGAATATAACTTCATCTGTTCACTGTAGAAAAATTAGGGCCTTTGAAACGTCTCATTCTTTAGACATCTGGAACAAAATACCGCTTCAATTGTGTAAGACCTTGTGGGAGAACTATCACGTGGTTAAACGTTTTCTTTCTCCACTATTGAAACCAGTATTATCTGCAAGATAACAACACTGAAATCAGCTGCACACATTCAGTATTAGCAGGTACCAGAAGACAGCAGCTCTTCAGATAACAGAAAACAGAACTTGTAGCAGCAACAGTCGGGATACAGCTCACTACTCTTTGCTAAATCACTGGGCGGGGAAAGAAAAACCTCTTTCAGGGTACTGCCACTAGTACTTCACTTGACAGGGAAATGTAAACAGACTTTTCCACGATCCTACTATTTTAATTTTACTTGTCTGTACAAGTGGGAAAGCAAGCACAGTACGAGGCACTTCTTTCCCTTTGAACGGGAAGACGGGGGGAACAAATGTTAGACACTTTTTAGCTTTTCGGCAGACAGATCCCTGCGGACGACTTCCTTAGGGAAAGAAAAAGGTACTGGGATCGACCTAAGACCTAAGTCGCGGGTATTTTTGGCAGGGAGAGAGCATATCTCCCATGCCGCTACGAGAAGGATTTTCGTACGCAACGGCACCTCCCATGCTAGTCCGGGACTTTTCAGACACAGACTCGCCACCTGTGCCCTTCTAGGAAAGCGACGATGACAGGTAGCGTCCGGAGGAGGCGGCCAAGGTGAAGAGCGGCGGGGACACCAGCGAGCGCCACCGCGTCCCCGCATGAGCAGGCAAATAGAACGCTACGGTCCCGCTGCCCGGCCGTAGAGCAGGAGAGCGCGCCCAGGAAACACTTCGAACGGAAACCACACCGCTGCCCCACGGAGGCCTGCGAAGGAGGCAGCCCCACCAACGGCTCCCAGCAGTATGATGTGCCCCCGGCCCTGTTCCGTTTCCCCTTGTCACCAACCTCAGAGGGATGCCCGGCCCGGTCCGCCCGTGAGGGAGTGGGAGGGGAAGAGGCGGGCGGGCGGGCGCGCGCTCTCGGGCGCCGTTACGGCCATGGCGGCAGGACTCACCTCAGCTCGAACCCCAGCTTCTGGCTCCTTTATCGGACACGGCTGCGGGAGCAACGGCAGCTGGAAACGACAGTTACCGGAGAAGGGAAGGCGGGGGAGGGGGCGGAGCCGGGCGCCGGCCTGCGCCCCGGCGCACAAGTACCCACACACGGCGCAAGGCGGGCGCGCTGCGTCCCGCGGCCGCTCAGCCGGCCACTCTCTCTCCCGGAATCAACAAGCTTTTCAAAATGGCGGGTTCTCGGAGGGGGAGAAGGAGGCGGGAAGGCGGCGGCCAATCAGCGCCCGCAGCCCAGCCGGGCGCCAGGAGGTGGCCGGAGGGGAGGGGAGGGTGCGCGCGCAGGGAGGGCCCCTGTGACGGGGAGGGAAGGAGCGAAATGTGCGTAACGTGCGCCCGGCGCCGCCCGCGCTGACGTCAGGCCTCCGCTGAGGCAAGGAGAAGGGGTCTAGGCGGTGTGTCAGGGGCTGTTTAGCTGCCGGCTCTTGCCGCTTGCCAGTGGCGTTTTGTCGGCTTCTGGCTCTCTGAGCATGAGTTCAAAGCGCTCGGCTTTTCCCGTGTACCCTCGCTGTCCTTCGTTCCCGTGCAGGCGGGAAGTGCTCGGCGGTCCTGCCGCACTCTTAACGGCTGCGTCTCCTAACGGCTGTGGGCGCTCGCGGGCGGCGGCCGCGGTGCTTACAGGCTGAGCAGTCGCGGCCGACGGAAGAAAACACGTTGAAGTTGGAGCTGGGGCTGAAGTCTCCTCCCTCCTTAAAGGCAGCCCAAGAGAGAATAGAAGCTCAGTCCCGCACCACCTGCTGTGGCCTTCCAGAGTTTAAGATGGTCTTCAAACCGGAGAGGAGGGCTGGCTGGGTGTAACGTGCCCTCGGCAGCAATCCGGAGTACTCAGAGTACGTGCTGGAGAAGGAAGTCACTCGAACTGCCCAGTCCCGCCACTGCTTTGTGCTGACAGCAGCTTTTTGGCTAGTGCGAGTAGCTGTAGGTAGGTGGCTCGCTCTTCGCAAGGGACTAGGTGAGGAGATTAAGGGAGGAAATGAGGAAAAAAAAGTTCATCTTGGGTCTGGTAAAGTACAGTCATTTAGCGTTAATAATAAAAATAAGAAATAGGTGTCAGACACTACCAAATGATAGAATCTGAAGTAGGAAGTACTGGATTTCATGTCCTGTGTGCAAAAGTGAAGTCTGCGGAGTATTTATTAATCACCCCCAACTGGGGCATCAGAGATGTAAGTTCTTTTTAAAGTACAATCACAGCTGATGAAAAATGTCAGTTACTTGCCAGCAATAGACAAACTTGAAGTTAATACACGATAAAGAGACAAAAGTGTCTCCTGATTAACCCATGGGCTACAGAAACGGCACAAGACAGATGTTTGAAAAGAACAATCCTGTAACATGAATAGATTTAGGTTAGTTCAGAATCTTGACAGAATACAGCCAAAGGCTGTGCTTTCAAGCTGACATGATAAATTAGACCATTGTTTTGTAAGGAGGGGCATGTTTACTCAATGGAGATTTACATAAACTACCCACGTTAATATCCTACAAGTACCACATTAAAGCTGTACTTAGAGGAGTAATAGAAGCTAATGACTTCAACAATCGTTTTAGTGAAGGTATCACTTCAGTAACTTAATGTTAGTTAAGTAATATAAGTTAACTTTAATGATGTTTTGAGAGTCAGAAGTCCTATGTGAGATAATTTATACTGATATAAAATACTAGTATTACCTAAAATGTTTACACAGCATGGTGAGAGGTACTAAATGTAGGTTGAAAACCTTGGATCTGGTCTAAAGCTAAATTGGAAAGGGATAAGTGATTTTAAAAGGTTGTAAGAACTAATGCAAGAACCACTTACCTCAGCCTTCCCTTACTTCATCACTGAGAGGCTGCTCTTCTGCTGCCATAGTCCCAGCGTTGAGGACAATATTAATTTTTACTTCTAGCTCCATCTGCAAACACCAGTTCCATAAAACAAAGTTATGCTGGAAGTAGCTTGGGCTCACTTTTACATGTCAAAGACTAATACCCTTAGATATCATAAGTGATGGTTTGGGTGTTTATCCGCCCTCCCCCCCAATACACACTTTGGAAAATCACCCAGACTAGACTCAGCAGCTCTGGAAATTGAATGAAACTTTATGTTTGCAGCTTAGCATGATATACAAGCAGATATTTACAACGTATACAGTTATATAGAGAAATATACAAGTCAAAACGTAATACAGAAACACAGCACCCCTCCCAGAAACCTGAGTGCCCAGGGAGGGGACACCATTCCACCTTCTTCCCACCCCTCTACCTTACCCAAGACTTTGCCTTATGCTCGAGGTAGCTTGGAGGGTCAGCCACCGGGCTTAGGAAGCAGATGGATTAGTCACACAGACAGCAGGTTAGGTTAGAAAGAGAAGTTCAGCTCAAAGCCCAGACAGAGAGCAACTCTGTTACCTCTGTTCGTGTTCTTGTTCTTACACATCTCAGCCTATGAGCGAAGTAGACATCCCCATTGGTTCCTTTTCACAGCCTGTTATCTAATTCTCACCAAAACATTCTAGCTAGCTTCGAACTAGCACATCATAGCAGAATTAAATGGTGAGGAATGGCTTGAAGATGCTGTAAAAATAAGCTAGCATGTTTTCAGATATATCTCAAGCTTGTAATGTGTGACAGGCAGTGTGAATTTAAATATGGTTACTAGCCTCAGTTAATATAAGCATCTTTTCTTGTTTAGAGCAGCTGGTATGAACAAGCAGTGTTGGTTAGCTTTCAGTATAAAGCATACCTCAACTTTCGACAAGATTTTGGGAGTAGAAGTGTAGGCTTCATGGAGCATACAGTAGCATAGTAAACATAACAGAGTTGGAATTATTTTCATCCTAGTTGTGACTGGTTACTGCAGCATTCAGCATTGCTGCAGAAACTCTTAGATCTCCCACAGGCAAAATGACAAAAGGTCATCTGTAGATTGTAGAGAAGTGCCCAGCATCAAAGTAAGTGTTCTGTAACTCATTAGAAGTTTTATCCATACAGTAAAATGCTACAGCAACAAACTCTGGGGTCCCACACTTCAGTCTCTCTGTAACAGTCATGTGACTACATATTGCCTAGAAATGTCAAAATGGCTTGTTTAGGAAATGCTGAGACAAGTTCTGTGTAGATGCCAAGTATGTCTTTATTAACGTCAGAAGCATCAGGCTTTGGAATTTAAGGGCTTATACAATTACTACTGAAATTGAGAACCCAAATATGAACAGATAATTGAACTAATAAGCACAATTTACAAGGGAAATTTAAAAAGTTTTTGAGCATTGTGTAGTTATGATGCAATTAATTACATGCTAAGTGTGTGATGGTTTGGGTGTTCCCTCCCCCCACCCCCCGCTCTGGAAATTGAATGAAGCTTATTATTTACAGCTTAGCAGAATATACAAGCAGATATTTACAGTATATGCAGTTATATACAGAAATAGACAAGGTAAAAGGTAATTCAGAAACACAACACCCCTCCCAGAAACCTGAGTCCCCAGTCTCCAGGAGGGGCTTCCAACCATCTCTTCACCTTCCCCCTGCCCCTCTCAAACCTTATCCCAGGCCCAAGGAAAAATGGAGGTTCAGACAGGGGGTTAGGAAGCAAAGTGGGTTTTTTTTGGTCAAAGAAATGGCAGAGTGGTGAGGTTAGAGACGCAGCTCAGCCAGTTCCTCATCAGCAGAAGTGCCGAGTGTGTTATCTATGTTTTGATTCTGATTTTTATACATCTCAGCAAGCCTATGAGCGAAGTAGACATCACCATTGTTTTCTTTTCACAGCCTGTCATCTAGTTCTTGTCACCAAAACATTCTATCTAGCTTCAAACTAGCACTAAGAGTCTCAAATTGTTCACTGTGTATTTGTGCAAGATATTTGACATGTGTGACACATAAGAAAACCCATTGTGCAGAGTGTTTTCTAAAGAGGTCCTGCTTACTTCTGGCAGCCTGCATTCCCATCTCATTCTCCATCTGAGTCAGGATTAATACCCTATTGCATTATCCACACTAGGCATCTGTTTCTTACCCTTAAACAGCTTAAAGAGTTGTCCCTGTAAATACAAATTCTCACAAACATGAAATGAGTAACTAATAGGAATCAATTGGAGTAGTTTCACTGTACGTTAGAAATCTCTATATGGGACATGTTTCAGGGTAAGTACATGCAAAGATTCAACAAAATTGTAATAAGAAACACGTGAGATAGGCAGTGATTCAAAATAGAACATATAGTTACATTTTCCATCACTGTGTGAATGACAACACTGTACTACATCAGATTGAGCTCCGTGTTGGGATTTCTGTTAAGCTCTCAGTTAACCATGAAGGTAAATCTTAACTCTGCAGGACATGAAAATTACTGCTTTGTGTTGTATTTAATAACAAGTCTACAACTACCTGAAGGGAGGCTGTAGCCAGGTGGGGGTTGGTCTCTTCTGCCAGGCAACCAGCAACAGAACAAGGGGACACAGTCTCAAGTTGTGCTGGCAGAGGTATAGGCTGGATTTAGGAGGAAGCTCTTCATAGAGAGAGTGATTGGCATTGGAATGGGCTGCCCAGGGAGATGGTGGAGTCAATGTCCCTGGAGGTATTCAAGAAAAGCCTTGCTGAGGCACTTAGTGCCATGGTCTAGTTGAGTGGCTAGGGCTGGGTCAGACTGGATGATCTTGGTGGTCTCTTCCAGCCTGCTTGATTCTACGATCTACAAATGAATGGTATGTTCAGTCAAAGTACATGCAGCTGTTGTGCTATGAAGTATTTAGGTCCAGTAGCAGATCTTCTATTTAGATTTAGAGGTACGGCGTGAGAGCTTGTAACAGCTGACAGGTAGCTCTTGCAGGTGATAGCGTCACTGTAAGCTCTTCTGTATCCTTCTGCTGATGCAGTGGCGAAAGGGCTTTTCATCTCCATGGCCCACATGCTGCTCACTGGTCAAGAACGGTCAGCAGAATGGTTTCCCTCATGAAGTGCTGCAAAGACAGTACCTCACCTGTGGCGAATGCTCACACAGTTACTGGCCTCCTGCGACTTTCGAGAGGTTTGCTGTGAATAACATATGTAACATGTATGCACCAATTACCTATGTGAACGTTGTGTAACTTGCACATTAGTAAAGGAAATGCTGTCAATGCCTTTACACTTCAAGGTTTGAATTTACATTTCTATGTGGCAGGTTTATAGGTTTGGGTGCAGTTGGCAATTTACAATTACACATATTTTAACTCATAAATGGAAAACATTTCACGGGTGTTACTATTTTGCACCAAGACAAATTTGCGCCTGGCTCATCATCGAGCTGTATGGCAATGTAGACCTGGTGGTTTTTCATGTGCATTGTGCATAGTTCGTGGCAAGCCTGCACTTGAAAAAACCTGAACACCCAAACAACCGATAACGAAAAAGGGAGAACTTTATAGGTTTCTATAATTTAAGGCGATCTTGGGAATAATTTGTCGACGTGACATGATACAGTTTTGCAGAAGAGGCTTTTAGGAGGGAGATCCATCCCCTCTCCGATGCTGCGCTAGCTGTGGGACTCGCCGGCACCGAGCCCCTGTGACATGTGTTTGCCCTTTGTGTCAGAGGCTGTGGTAGCGCCGCCTGCAGTGACCCTGCCGGGCCTGGGCAATGGGGGCATGGGTTGCTCTGCTCTCCGCCCGCAGCGGCGGGGCGTGCGTGCTGGGGCCGGCGGACTCCTTGGCTGGGAGGCAGATGCATAAGCGGGACGAGAACGGTAGGGGCAGGAGGACGCGGGCTAGGGCCAGAGGTTCACAGCCGTTCCTACTGTCGCTTTCTCGCCAGTTACCGGCCCCGCTGTCCCATACAGGAGACCAGCGCCGCCGGGTTTAACACGTCGCGGGCCCGGCCGGGGGCAGCAAGGGGCGAAGGTAGGGAATGCCGTGCCGTGCCGTGCCGTGCCGGAACTCGGCGTGCAGCTACCCTGCGCTCCGCTGCTTTCCGCGACGCGTCCGGGCGGTCCCTGGCAGCGGGAGGCGCCGCGCTCGCAGCTCTGCTCCGCGGTTTTCTCGCCTCGAGTCGGGGCTGCCTGCTGGCACCGGCGGGCACCTGCGAAAGCGAGGGAGAGAGGGAGCTGAGCCCGCTGCCCTGTTTGTCCCAGGCCTGGCGCAGGCGGGTTTTCCACCTTCACCTCTCAGGTGAACAGGCGGTGGTTGCTGGCTCGGGGCATGTGTGCTAATTGCGGTATTTTCTGCGAAAGCGATGGAGTTTTCCAACCTTTAGGGTTTTCGTGCCTTTGCCTCTCGACTCCAGGAGCTTGTGAATACAGGTTTGACAGTTTGCTTGAGGGCGACCGTAGCGTGGTGGCTTTATTCAGTGGGGAGTTTCATCTTGCATACTTGCAAATCATATTCTGGAGTTTAATTATGATTTCAGATTTTTTAGATAACATTAAGCATGTACTTTCTGTCATTTCAAACAAGGTTTTAAAGGTATTTTTAAGGCATGCTTTGGCACAAGTGAGATGCAAGTGCAACCCAACAAAAGCATCTAAGCTTTGAAGAGACTTCTGCTTTCTCACTTGGCTCATTTGACCCCTTAAGTATTTATTGTGAAAGACAAAGTTCAAGTCTTCAACTACTTACAGTCCGTAGTTGAAACATCTAGGAAAAAAAGTCCCAGATAAAGTTGTTGAAAAGTTTATACATCAGCCTGTTACATTCAAGCAGCTTTGAAATTCCTGGGCCTGCCATGTGAATTCTGTATGAATCATGTCTTATTTTTAAATTAATGGAATTTTACACTGGAAATACTCATGGCATATGAAAGCAATAGCCATGTCCTGGTTTAAACTACCAAAATCCAGCACGGAAGCAAAGCATTTATCCTCATTTCACCTTTGTGTCTTCACATTTTGTCTCACTATTTATGTAGTTACTCATTGTTCAACCCTTCTAGGGCTTTAGCTTTAGTGGAGTAAATGCCAGGTGGCCAAGTTCTGCTCCCAATTACTTCATACTTTACACCATGATAACTCAGTTTCATAGCTGTTACTGTAGATTTACCTGAGTGTAACTGGATACTTGTTCAGTAGCTTCTGTCATATTTTTTTTACTTTTGTCAGCTCAAGCCAGGCTTTTAATACAGGATTTGTATGTAAACTGGATAATGCACAGTGTAACTGAATCTGTTTAATAGGACTTGCAGAACTGGAATGTAACACATGTTTTTAGTAGAGGCAAGAAACCACAATGCTGTGTTGGTATGGCTAGAAGATATATGCATTTAGTTTTGTTGACCTTTTTACTGGAAATTTTGGTATGACAGAACTAAAAGCTTTAGAGAAACTGTTTTGTGTGTATGCACATAAATAGCCTTGCAAAATCAAGATGAGAAGTATTTCTAAAGTTAAAGTCTGAAAGAATTCCAGGAATGAGACTTTTAAATAGAGACAAGTATAGGAAACTCATATTTTTCTCTCTGGTGGCTGGACCCTAGAGTCTTCACATATTCCTACATCCACTGGCTTCATGTTGTAAGGTGCACTCCACCGTGGTCTGGGACCTCAGGTAATGTTAGGGGAGACCTGTAGAGAGCTGCAGGAGTGTAGAACAGGACAGAAGATTTACTGTTTTGTTAGTCAGGTGCTTTGATCTTGTTCTATGTTAAGGCATCTTTAAAGGGCATTTAGGTTAAGATTAATTTCAGTGTAGGAACTTAGAAAGACGTATTTTAAATCATTAGAAGGCCTGGCTGGAGGGCTGGGCCCAGAGAGTGGTGGTTCATGGTGCCACATCCAGTTGGCAGCCAGTCACTAGTGGTGTCCCCCGAGGATCAGTACTGGGCCCAGTCCTGTTCAATATCTTTATTGATGATCTGGACCAGGGGATTGAGTCCAACATCAGTAAGGTTGAAAATGACACCAAGCTAGGAGCAGGTGTGGATCTTTTGGAGGGTAGAAGAGCTCTGCAGAGGGACCCTGACAGACTGGACGTGTGGGCACAGGCCAGTGGGATGAGATTTAACAAGTCCAGGTGCAGGGTTCTACACTTTGGCCACAACAATCCCAAGCAGCACTACAGGCTGAGGACAGAGTGGCTGGAGAGCAGCCAGGCAGAAAGGGACCTGGGGGTACTGGTAGATAGTAGGCTGCGCGTGAGCCAGCAGTGTGCCCAGGTGGCCAGGAGAGCCAGTGGCATCCTGGCCTGCATCAGGAACAGTGTGGCCAGTAGGACAAGGGAGGTTATTCTTCCCCTGTACTCAGCACTGGTCAGGCCACATCACATCTTGAGTACTGTGTCCAGTTCTGGGCCCCTCAATTCAAGAGAGATGTTGAGGTGCTGGAACGTGTCCAGAGAAGGGTGACAAAGCTGATGAAAAGCCTGGAACACAAACCCTATGAAGAGAGGGTGAGTGAGCTGGGGTTGTTTAGCCTGGAGACGGGGAGGCTCAGGGGTGACCTCTTTGCTGTCTACAACTACCTGAAGGGAGGTTGTAGCCAGGTGGGGGTTGGTCTCTTCTGCTGGGCAACCAGCAACAGAACAAGGGGACACAGTCTCAAGTTGTGCTGGCAGAGGTATAGGCTGGATTTAGGAGGAAGCTCTTCATAGAGAGAGTGATTGGCGTTGGAATGGGCTGCCCAGGGAGATGGTGGAGTCAATGTCCCTGGAGGTATTCAAGAAAAGCCTTGCTGAGGCACTTAGTACCATGGTCTAGTTGATTGGCTAGGGTTGGGTGATAGGTCAGACTGGATGATGCTGTTTGTAAGGTGTATTCTTATGGTTTGGAATGTTTTGAAAGCTGTGAAACTCACTGTTGATGATGAACAGCTGGAGATAGCAATAAAAATAACTTCCTTATAGGAGATTAAAATAAAAACAGCACCTTTGTAATTATCAGATGAAACAATCTGGCTTGCAGGAATTATAAGGGGTAAGAGAAGAGTATTAGTGCTGTAACATGATCAGGATTTTGCTCAAAACAAGCAGGAGTGAAATTCAAGGGCATTCGTTGCTTTGATGTATGAGTGATTAGAGATGCTGCCATGCCAGAGGGAAAGTGTGTGGATATTTACTGGGAAGCTGTCAGTCAATTCTGCAGAATTTGAGTTCTCTCTAATTTTACTCCTAGGACTTCCTTAGACTTATTTTTTTTTACATTGAGAGTGGTAAAAACTGAAACAAGATGCTCAAGGATGTGGTTGAGGCCTGCAAGATCTGACTTACTGTGATCTTGAGCGATCTGATCTAGTTGAAGATGTCCCCGCTCACTGCAGGGGATTTGAACAAGATGACTTTTGGGGGTCCCTTCTAGCCCAGTGTGGTCTGTGAATCTGTGACTTCAGCTGTTTGTTTTGGAGGAAGACACTCATATAAACTTGAGGATCTTGAACAGCTACAAACAATATTTTATTTTTCTCTGTGGAGAAACCTTGTAGTTCCTTTAAAGAGAGAAATTTTCCCATATTTCTGTCTTTTTCTCATGATCATAACACAAATTCTGAAATCTTTCTAGTCCAAAGCTTTTACACACATTGATGGATTTTAGAAAACATTTAAAAATACTTCAGTGTCATATGAAATAGTATTAAAATGTTCATATTTGAAAAAGTGGAAAGGCATTTTGAGTATGGAATTAGAAGATGAGTTTGCAATTCTATGTACATCATGACCTCATTATTGTTTATAAACATGGAGGAGTGCCAAGAGGATGGAACCAGGCTCTTTTCAGTGATGCCCAGTGACAGAACAAGGGGCAGTGGGTGGAAGTTGATGCATAGAAAGTTCCATGTAAACATGGGGAAAAATCTTTATCCCTGTGGGGATGATGGAACACTGGAACAGGCTGTCCAGGGGGATTGTGACATCTTCCTCTCTGCAGATAAAGACCCACCTGGATGTGTTTCTGTGTGATCTGATAGAGGTGATCCTGCCCTGGTGTGGGGGGGTTGGACTACAGGTCCCTTCCCGGCCCTAACATTCTGTGATTCTGTGAATCTGATAGTTGACTCTTGTGTCATCCAAGACAAATTAGTGAAGGTTTATGGTACCTGAGTTTTGTAGGTATAGCATGGAGGACATAATTACAGGCTTATTCTGAAGGTTGCTCAAAGAAAAATGCAACGCAGTACGATGCCCAGTGAATGGAACTTAAATTCTAAAAGTGTTTAGTGGAATTGTATATAATTTTAAAGGCATTTCCTATAAGGCTGTGCTAAACCTTTGTGGTAAAATGTGGTAGTCAGTACTTTAGTTATCCTTTTTGGTTTACAGACAATATCAAGACACTGTTTTACTTGATGTATTCTAAAAGCTAGAGTGCTCCATAAAATACTTTGGTAATGGCAGTCTCAGCATAACTCAGCATTATTGCAAGAATGTCAAAGAAGGCAGAATTTGAGTCACTGGTTGCCTGGCATGAGATGTGGACACTCCAGTCAGACATTCTAGGAATAACATCACTGCCCATATGTATTTGTGGGGAGCTTATTCAGAAAATTTGCAGGCTAGCTAGTTAATAGTCATCCCTAAATTACACATGTAACAGTCTAAATATCTGGTGACAGAAGAGCTCATATGCTAGTTGGATTTTTTTTTCTTTGTCCTACCTTTCCCTCTATCTCATCCTCTATTGTCCCATATGCGTGTGTCGTAAATAAAACAATACATGTCTATTAATGGAATACTGGACTTTAACAATTAGTCTCTCTTAAGTGAAAAAACCTCCAAGACACCAAGTTTTACCTAGGTAACCAGAAACTCAAGTAATTCACTGGGATTTTTGTTGGTTTGTTGGGTTTTTTCACTCCTATTTTATAACTTTGTTAGATGAAGAATAACATAGTAGGAATATTGTTTAATGGCAGAACTGAAAATAGGCTACAAGTATGCTGGTTCCCATCCATACTGCCTGGACAGAGGGAAAAAAATGTAAGTTTACAACATGTTTCCTAAAAGTCAGCAGAAATGAGCAGAGCAGGCTGTTCAGACTATACAGTCCCACTGGACCTTTAATCACTAACAGGGAAAGCTTAGCTAGAAACAGTTCTGATACCTGTTCTGTCTCCCTTGGTGCTTTTGCTGCTGAGGAGCAGCAGCTTCTCTGTGCTTACAGCTAGAATTGTTCAGATGAAACATCAGATTGTGATCTGTGGCAGACAGCTGTAGGACAGAAAACCAAACAAATGTAGAACCATATATCCAATATAAGCTGTCTCACTGATGTATTTTCACTTCCAAATATTCCCCCTGTATTTGCAAATATGCATGTGTTTTGTTATGCATGTTTTGCTGGTGTGAAAAGATGACAAAAATATTTGCTTTGGTTTCTGGAAGTGACTTTTAGAACTTCCACTGTTTGTGCTTTTCAGGATTTTAGCGAGAAGCATCCAAACAATTGTTACTGTAGGTGTGGCACTGTCAGGGCAGAAAGAGTCAAACAGCCACAGGTCTGGTGTCTCCTGTTTTCTCACTCCAGGCTTTTAGATCCACTTAGGCACATTTTAAGAAAGACTTTGAAATGCAAAATTAACTCCAAAACTGTTGCTTTTTCAATGTGTTGGTTAAGAGGATGCTTTTTTCAGGCCTATGTTGAGCAACCATCTTAAATCTTGTTGATGATCCAGTATACACATAGAGGCGTGTGACTCCTCATATATTTAAAGGATTTAAGCATTGGTGACACAGACCTTGGGTTTATTCATATTTTATGTTAAGATTCTGGGGTGTTTCAGAGATTACTCTTTTGAGCTTTTATTTAAGAAAAATTACAAGACAATTTAAACTCTTTTTTTTCTGGTTGCAGAACATTTGGTGTTGCAAGTATTTGTTGTACTTCTTTAGCCTGGAAGAAAGTAGTAAAGCATATGACATTTCAAAATAAATACCTTTTCCAAGATAATAGTTTTATAGATAAACTGAAACTCTTTAATGTTGGCAAACTGTTAACTGTCAAACTTGGCAAAATCCTGTGTTTCTGTGAAATTATCTAGTGCTTTTTGGAATAAAATGGGCATAGTTGCATAGACAACTGTATCTTTATGGAAGAGAGCACATTCTCATGCTTTTTAAGCAGTTGTTCTAATGTGGAAGATTAATAGATGAAAATCAGACACAAGTAGAGGGCACATGAGATAATGCTTGTGCCTGGAATTCAGTGAAACGTTTTTAGTACAAATTGTTATGTTATATTCTTGTTATAACAGAGTGCAGTCTGTACTAGCCTGCTAAATTGGAAGTTGGAGAAGAATTTTCACTATTGTCTTGTGTCTGAACATTGTCTTTGCATATTCCTATCATTGAAATAGTCTCCTTTCCTGATGAAATTTTTGGTTTTGGTTTTAGTCCAGAGGTTGACTTTCCTGGAAGGCTTATGGGAAAATCCTTTGCCTGTTTTTGATTAATTAAAAAAAAGGAGGCTGCTGTTATATAAACACAACTGCATCATTTGACAGTCTTAGCCTCACCATTTCTCATTGAGTATTTAATTACTTTGGAAATAAAAAACAACAAATCTATTAAAAAATTATGTCAGTTTGTAGTTTATTCTTAGTTGCTTTGTGCTGTTTGTTTTCTGAAGGACTTGTACCTTGTTTGCTACCGTGCATGTGGTGAGGCTTGTACTGCTGTGCACTTAAACTGCTGTAGGTCAGCATGATTTAACACTAACTACACTGGCCACTACCTTTAGTGGGATGAGGCTTACTGGGATGATTGTCCGGGCCTTGGAGGAAGTACTTAGACTCACTGTGTGAAGCAGCTTTTATTATTGATGAGAATTAGGACTTTTTGGTAGTGGATTGCAGCATTGATTACAAGATCTTTGATGACATGAGCTCTGTAACTTGAACATTTGGATAAGCTGGAAGAAGTAGTTGCTTCTCACCTCTCAGGAATAAGTTCTAAAGACCCAATGCTACAAATACCTGTGAAAGTGGTCACCCTATTTGCCTACCATAATGGTTTTTACAGTTGTGTACAGGATTGTAGATTTTAATAATGTAAAATAGCTGGCATCTCTGTAAGATATTTTAAAGCTTTATGGAAAAATGTAATATGTAATATTATTAGATTTGCTAGTTCTATAAAACTTTCTGGTTTGGTCTTGAAAAGTAAACATGTCTTAAACATAAATACATACTGATTTCAATTAAAATTTGGTCCAAGACCAAAACCCCACTAAAATCTTTCCACTGTTTTAAATGGTTCCTGGATGAAGTTTACTCTGGTAAAAGTCTTTTTTGTCCCCAGTAAATTGTGACCTGAGGTGTCCCGTTATTGAAGCCAGCTGGGGGAGTATGCAGGTTGAGTGATGCAATTGCAGGGAGTTTCTGTGTGTCACTTCTAACGTGCAAATGCCAGTTCAGTTTGTAAGTTTAAGCCTCTGTCTAATCCTCTCTGGGCTTTGCTGTGAGGGAATTCACATGCTGGAAAGTAAAGGAGGATCAGGCATTAACTACAGAAATTAAGACTTACTAAAAACAAACGTCATGGTTCTCATCAGAGCGGGGATTGAATTATGTCATGGCTACTTCTCTTTCAGAATGTGTAAGTATGTAAATTTCGTTTTATCTTGTGTGCTTAAGAGATAACTTACAAAGAAAGAATTTGGCCTGCAGTATGCATCAGAATGGTCAGTTAAACAGGGCTGGTATAATAGATGTTGTGGGGTGGGTGTTTGTTTGTTTGCTTGCTTTTTGTTTTTCCCAGAAATCTGAGTGCTGTTAGATTATGTCTGATTTGTGTGTCTAATTGCCTCTGCAATTACTCTTTTTAAAAATGCATTCATCTTGAGTTTTCACAGAAATGTTACTTGTCTATCCAGAATATTTTCTACTTTTAAACTCTATTAAAAAAAAAAAAGTGACCTTACTTCCCAGCTTGGCACAGAAGGTCACATATCTTGGCTTTCCATCTGGTTAAGTAATTCAGTTGAAAAATGAGCTAAGCAACAGAGCAATTTCTGTCATTTTGTGAATGCCTTACAAAAATACTTGTTTCAAATGCTTTAATATCACACTTACTCACAGCTACCTTCTTTCCATTGCTGTCTTCACTGCATTTTGTGTCTCAGAGGAAATGAGTATCTGTCTCTGGGCTTGCATACATAGGAACATTTAGAAAAAGAAATCCAAATTAAATGTGCAGACATTCTGGAATATTAATTTGAGGTAACTTCAGAATTTTATTAATGAAGTCACATTTAAATCTGTTATGGTTACTTGTATTTGGAAGTGACTTTCGTTTATCTGATTTCTAAAGTAAATTGAACAGAAATGCTTTACACACTTTGAGACTCCAGTTTAACTAATACATTTTAAAAGCTTATGTAAATTGCTCTTCCTGAAGATTCTGGCTACTAAATCCTGCCTTCTTGGTGGAGTGAAGGACAAGTTTGCAGTGTCTGGATCTGTGTCCTGCTCTTTTTTTTAGGTGGCTGGACAAAGAGTAGCAGAACACCATGTATGCTTGCTGTGTAGCTGTGGTAGTTCACAAACGGCATGTAGCACAAAATCCTGTTCAGAGAAAGCAGACACAGTGGACTGTGAACTGGGGAGTTGTGAGACACAGCTTGCTTACTGTATTGCAGCAATGGTCATCTTTGACAGAAAGTGAAGCAGGCAGGGGTAGGGTTCTCGGTGTTTCATAATTAATATCTTCAGCTTCAGGATTTGGCAAGACTTGTTTCTTTGTGTAAATGAACTTTCTGTCTACAAACTGAAGTAGGAGTGTGCTCTCTCCTGGATATATACAAAAAGTGAGGACAGAGTTTTTATTTTCCTGGTACTGAAGGTGTGTCTTCCAAGAGAAGGTACTGTGGAATAAGACAGGATGTATGCAACACCTGTTGCCCCACACTAGCTTCTGGTTTGGGTATTACCAAATATTCTTGTGGAATGTGAAGTAGTTCATTATCCTGGAGTGTTCAAATCATTGCACGTGCAAGGAGTTACTGAGTGTTTGAATTCATACCCTCAGTGAATATAGAGTAGCTTCTATATGTACATAGGCTGTAAAAAGTCTTTTTCCATCCACACAAGGCCATGTGTCCTTGATTATCTTTCCATACTCTTTCAGTAGTACAAAAGTCTGCTGCTTTTGTTGTGGACATCTGTGAGGCCAAAGATAATCATTCAGTGAGACTACTGCAACAAGAGGAAATTTTGAATGCAGTTAGGGGTGCATTTAGGTGGTTCTGGCTGGGAACACTGACCACTTTTCAGACTTAGTGTGGAGGTGCATATTAAACTCCTTTATAACCTTTAAGTTACATCACTTTCTTATCTTGTAATTTAGTTTCAATAATCTGGATTTTTCCTTATGGTAACCTGCAAAAAGCCCCAAAATACATCCCTTAGACCTGATGCTTCCCAAACTAAATACTCCCCTTTGACTAATGAAACAGATCAAATTCTTTGGCATGGGCTCTGCTCCTGACCTCAATAAAACAGTCTTGAAAACTAATTCAAACAGTTCATAACTCTTGGAAACAGTTTTTTTGGAAGTATTACTGGTGTTGGTTTCTGCTTTTTGAGGATACCTGTTTTTGTGCCTGAGGTTCTTCTGTCAAGAATGGTGTAAGTGTTGTTCATAGACTTGTAATTATTTGTATTCTGTCTTTTGCTCATAAAGTGCTTCATCCTCATAGTATATTAGGACTTTTAAAACTTGTAATGCCTTTTTTTTAACTGCTTGCATTCTATCTTTGATTTTGCATAGCTGAGAACTATCCTATTTGATGTTTGTGTTGCATTTTATTCTGGGAATTATTGTATGATATGTAAAGTTGTATATATTTGTTCATGCAAATTGTCATTTCCATAGACACTTTTTCAAGAAAACCCAAGTGTTATACACTGATATTTTAAAATATGAGTGTATAGGGTATGTGAAAAAATGGATTAACTGATGTTTATTTATAGCTGATGAGAAGGGTGAGGGGACAGATGTTGCATGTACAGTTACTGTACATTCATACAGCAGTAGATTTCCAGATGCTTGCAGTGTACAATGTGATAAGGATGGGAAGAAAAAAAAAAACCAAACCCAGATAAAGTAAAATGTTTGGGTTTATTTAGTAAATAGAAATGGACTGGCAAGAAAGTCCTAATTCTTTACTGCAAAGTGGTGCTGCTTTTCTAGGCCCACTCTGCTGTATCATTCATTAAACTGTCAGAAGGAAAAGAATAATAACCATGAAGTGATAGGGTGTGGAACCCACCAACTGCACTGAAGTACAGGAAGGTTTCACACTCGGGTGTGTGTTCTCCTGTTGTCATAAAGACTGGTTAAGATTTACAGATGGGGAGTATGCCAATCTATACCTGCTTGCCTCATGATGTGGAGCTCCTGTCTTCTTCCTCACCTCTGTGCCAGGTCCCTGGCACTTCCTCGATTTTGCATCGAAGTCTGTAAGTGTGTACTTTTGGTGGAGGAGGTGGTCCAGCCCTACCACTGCACACCCACCGTATGTCGCTGCCCTCTGCTGTGCTACTGCTAGCATTCATTAGCAGCGCGATTAAGTAGGTGATAGGCATGGGCTAGCTGGAAAGGGATTTTGTTTCTGGTCATTGTCGGATTGAGGCTCCCAGACTTGCAGGTCATCTGCCTACACCATTGCTATTCTGGCATAGGTGAGAAGTCAAGACCATGATTTTTTGGGATAGCATTTTAGAACTATACCCTGAGTGTGTGGCTGGACCTCATGCTGTTTCACAGAATCACAGAAGTATCCAGGTTGGAAAAGACCATTGGGATCACCAAGTCCAACCGATAACCTTACTCTACAAGGTCCACCCTAAACCATATTCCTAAGCACCACATCGAAACGACTTTTAAACACAGCCAGGGTTGGTGACTCAACTACCTCCCTTGCCAGCCCTTTGCAATGTCTAACCACAGAATCACTGAATCATAGAATCAACCAGGTTGGAAGAGACCTCCAAGATCAGGCAGTCCAACCTAGCACCCAGCCCTAGCCAGTCAACTAGACCATGGCACCAAGTGCCTCATCCAGGCTTTTCTTGAACACCTCCAGAGGTGGTGACTCCACTGTTTCCCTGGGCAGCCCATTCCAATGCCGATCACTCTCTCTGCCATGCTATGCAGGCCAATCACGTGGAGGCATTTAGAGTCTGTTCCTGGTAAATTTGTGACAGTGGAGTTTCCAGGCAAACAATAAGGCAGTAAGCAATAGCAGCAGGCACAAATACAATGGCAGGGCATGGCAGAGCACATTGTGTTTACAAGACAGTGATTAATAACTAGGCTTCATAATGGTATTTGAAGATTAGAGATTCTTACGCCAAGTATTTCTTTCATGTCATAAGTTGCCATGAAGGACAATGTTCTAAATTCAAGAAATTAAAATTGCATTTGTCTGTGAACTCTCTGGGCAGCCCCATGGATGTGTACTCAGAATAGTGCTACTGGACCAGGGGAGCAGCAGCAGCAGCAGCTTAGAAATGGGCACTCCGTCTGCCTCTGATGGCCCAGTAACTTGGTTGCCAGTTTTCTGGCTGTTTACTGTTGTCACTCTGAAATGCAGAATTTTAATGTCACATATGCCACTCTTAATTCCATATCATCCTGCCAGTTTCCTGTGTGAAGGGACTAGTGGTCACTATCTTTAGAGCCTCCATAACTAGAAAGTAAAACTAAGTATTAGGGCTGCAAACTGGTTTGCCAACTAGGATGATATACTGCCATTGTGCAGCAGCTCTCTGCTTTGATCTGGTTTGCACAGAATTTGAAGTAGTTTCAACTGGGAGTTCAGTTTAGACCTGCTTTTATCAGAAGACTATGTAGTCACAGAATTTTTGATGTCTGATTTTTATTTCATCTGAAATGGATTGAAAGAATCTTAGACAAGTGTTTAAATCTCCTGTTTGGGCATGTAAGGTTTAGGGACATTTGAAAAGATCAGTGAAATGTATAAACCCTTTTGATTGCAGAAGGAACATGTTTTGATTTCTGAAACCTCTCTTGAGAAGTGGAAAAGAAAAAGAGGTTATTAATCAAAGATTGGTGTATGAAATGAAAATTATGAGGTTACATTTTGCAAATGATTTCTGTTCAATGTGCATGTAAAAGATAGAGATGGAAGTACTTGGGACCTTTGTAGTAAAATTATGGTTCTCTTTAAAGTGTGTGCAGAAGATGCATATTCATACTAGGGTTTTTTTTTCAGATGAAGAAAACTCACTTGCTTACTGAAGTTACTGTCTGCAGAGGTACCTCTCAAGAGCGATCTGTAGTGCATATGTTTTTCCTTACCTTGACTTTTTTTTTTGAGGAGGAGAGGAAAGTATATAGAATAAATATGGTAATATTATGTTGTGCCTTTCTCAGGGAATACACTAGTTGATAGTTTTAGGCTTATGTCAAGGTAAAAATGAAACTGTGTTCGTGACAATTAACTTGATAGCAACTGTCAGATGAGATTTAAGTCATGGGAAGTATTTGAAAATGTTCCTCTCAAATATTTGCCTGTTCAATTCATTCCTGACCTTGGAAATTATTGCTTGTTTTAACAAAATATTCTGGCATCTGTAGACTCTGTGAAATAGGACCAGTAAGATTCTTTAAAATTAATCTATATTGTCATTAATATACTAAGCCAATCAATTCCCCTGTGTCAGAGCATCGTAATTAATTTGTTGTAGTGTCAGTCTACTTTCTTTCATGCTGCTTTTTCATTTTCTAGTAGATATCACAGGCTAAGGGAAATCATAACAAGACACTGAGAGTAATGTAATAATAGTAAGGTAACAGTGAATTTCCTTTGGGAAAATGAGGTTTTCTTCTTTGGTAATGTTCTTCATAAAATTGTATGTGCTTTGACCTTGTGGTTAATGACCTCAATAGAGTAATTTGCTAGACTTAAATTGCTGCAAGATATTATCTACTTTCCTTTTGCTTATTATCACTTGTTAATTTTATTGATACTGATAGGAAACATAAATTTCATTTACATTTAGATAACCAACTTTTGCTAATACTAGGTGCCCTGGTAGGGCATAAATCCTGCCAGGCAGGTTTAATCCTGGCTCTCCTCCTCCTGTTGTGGGTCTGGGAGTGAGTCAGATGAGCAAACAATAAGGGTTTCGTCCCAGCAAAGCCTTGAGGGTTAGGGTCTTAGTACCACATGTCAGGTGTCTTGTGTTGCCCTCACCATGCCTGTGTGGTTTAAGGAGGCACGAAGCTTTGAATTCATTGGCCAGAACAATGGTGGTAGTGCCCATTGGCCAGTTTGATTTTCAAAATAAAGTATTTAAGGGGGATGAGTTAGGAAATGACACCTTTCTGCACCATGCCTTTCTGTATTCAGCAGGGAGCCATCCTGCCTGTCGATTGTGGCACATTTTGCAGCTCACATGCACCATCTTAGCAGCATCTCTGTCTGGAATATTTTGTATTTTATTTTGGGACCATCCTTGCGAGTTTGAAGGTGTCTTTGATAGAGGAGACTTACTCAGGAGCCAAAAGTGTCATGAGCACATGTGCTGCAGTGAATGCTGAGACTCCACAAGCATAGTTTTTTCCTGGTTTTGCATAACTATTTTCCAAGTTTTGATTGTTTAAACTGTTTAATTCTGTGAAATTACTTCCTGTCGACCAAAAATCCAAAGAACCTCAGAGAATTTACCTTATTTCTAAATAATAACAATAAAAATTAATATTCATACAGAAATAATAATAATTCATAAATGTTATGAATTTCCAATACACTAGGAAGTTAAACAATTCTAAAGCTTTTGTACAAACACACTGTAACTCTGGTCAGTGAATTGAATTAACTCAGATCAGTGAATTTTCATGTTTAAGATAATTCATGCTTTTTATCCTTAGAGGAACTTCAACACAAAAATATCCTTTCTAAGCATTGAAGTAAGAATCCTGTAAATAAATATGTGGGAGTAAAGACTGTATTTGCTAATGGAAGAGTGAGCAAGTAGTTACTAAATGGCTTTTGATATGTCTAACCTGCTTGATGGTGCACAAAGGCTGATGTTATGCTTTGCAATCCCATTATTTTAGCAATGTTTCTGATAATATATCATTACATAATGAAAGTGCTGCACACTATTTACAAGTATGTTATGTACAGAAGGCATTCAGGTAGAATTAATATATTCACAAACTAGGTCAAGTCTGTAGGACTAAAACCTTCTAGAATCTTCTACTCCATCCAACCTCAGCAAGCCTGAGAATAGGCCAAAACTGCCCTCCCCACCTCAGGCCTACAAGGCTTCAGCAGGGTTCAATAAGCATGGGCCAAGCCCCAACACATCCCGATGATTTCTGCCTCTCAGGAACTTCTGGGCTGACAAGGAACTTTTCCCAAACATTTCACCATCTTTTCAGGATTTTGCACTTGCTCAGGGATGAAAATCCAAAACACCAGAGGTGACCACTGGCCTATACACTTGCCCATGCTCTCCCACACACCCTTCTGCTCGTAATTATCCAGCCTTGAGTCAGAACTCCACATGGTATTCTTGGGAGAGTTCTGTGTCGCTCTTGACAAAACATGGCCCACCAGTAACCAGCACAGCAACTGCACAGCTCTAAGCCATTCCCATAAGGTGACACTCAGCACCTCAGAGTGCACATACAGGAGTCCAGCACATCGGCCCTAGCTGCCTTCAGAAAGCAAATGAATCAACATAATGAACACAGCACAAGAAAAAAACAACCCAAAACTCTTTTAATAAGCCTCAAGCTTCTGTTGGATCTTTTCATATCTCACTTCTTGTTGTCTCAACCCTTTTATCTCCTGCCAAAATTGACTGTCTTAGTAAAGATGGCCCGCTTTTTGAGCTGCATGTTGGGCACCAAGTATGGACTCTCCTGGGTTAACATAGCCTGCTCTCACAAGCCTCTCTCCCCACAGATGGGAGGAAAATTAACACAAAAGCAAACTCTGTGTTGAGATAAAGACTTTTACTGGAACTGATACAATAGATAATTACATTATCCTATCTGCAGAAAAGGGCAGCAAAATGCAGAAGCAGCAGCAGGAGCCAGTGTCATGGTTTGAGAGGTTCCAGGTTATTCCAGATTTCCTTAAAAAAACTGCAAAGACCAAGATCCATCACAAGGGACAAACTGAACAGCCCCAGATATTGCAATTTTGTTGTTCAGTCCCATAAATCCTGCAAACACTTTAAAAGTAAGCAGTGCGGTCAGTTTGCTCTCTTTTATCTCTTTGTCTTCAACCCTCTGGAGGGATTCTTGTTTGGTAACTATGTAGGAGTACCCTGTAGGCCATGACCTTCAAGGCTGTGGACCACAGTGAATCCAGCCTGCTTCAGGCCTAATTGGGAAGCAATTCAGGGATGGAAGAAAATGAGCACTGGGGTTGTTTTGTTGGTTTAAGTTTGGTTGGGGGGAAGGTTTTGGTGGAATTCTTATGTATCCTGTATTAGGTGTTAAAGATTTGTGTATGCTGTATCTTTTCCTGCACATTTTTAAATATGGCCTTTCTGTATTCTTCTGTATTCTCCAGTTCAGCAAGAGCATTATTATTTCACTGCCCTTTTTCCTTAAAAAGAGTAAAGTAGAATAATCTTAAGTCTGTCATGCTCTTAAACAAAGTAGCTATGACCTCCAGTGACCTCCCCCCATCTCCCTACTCACAGCCTGCACAGTGGAAAAGACCAGCATCCCAAAAACTCAGAAACCAGAAGGAGCAACCTGAACAGGAGGCCTCTTATGTTACAGTCTGAACTTCAAGCCTTGTGATACTTTGCTCCAGCCAGCACTTCCATTTTGAAGCTGGCATGACAGCCGCATGGTATTGAATATCTTCAGCAGATTGAACTCAATCCGTGACAAGGGCATTCAAATAGCCTGTTGAGGCCATGGTTCTCTTTCTCTCTTGAGAGCAGCCGGCTTGGTGAGCAAGGGTTGCTCCGCTTGCCATATGTAACCTTTTTTTGAGAGATAAAGACCTTATGTGCCAAATACTGCTGCCCTGTTGAACTGCTGTAGGGACAGTTAAGCTCTAGGTGCTCCTCTTGGGGGCTGGTCTCTGTGATCTGACTGTACAATCAGTTTAGAAGGCATTTAAATAGCCTATTGAGGCTATAGCTCAATCCATGACTTGCCCACGTTGTGAGAAGAGCTGGTTTGGTGAGGGGAATTGCTTGGCTTACCACACGTAACTCAGCTTCAGAAAAAATAAAGATGCCGTCTGTCAAGCAGTGCCATTCTTCCGAACTGCTGCATGAACAGTTCAGCTTCGGATGCTGATCGTGGAGGCTGTTGTCTTGGATCCAACCCTATGATCAGTTCAGAGGTCATTGGAATAGTCCGTTAGAGCCATCGCTCCACTCACATTTTGCCTGCCTCTCTCATGGGAGCACCTGGCTATGTGAGGGGGGGTTGCTCTACTTGCCATTGTAACTTGGCTTTGGGAAGAAACTTCTGCTTTTTGAAAAAGAAAAAAAGGATGCTGTATCCAGTCTCTGCCGCTTGGCCAAACTGCTGCAGGGACAGTTTGCATCCAGACATAGATCTCGGAGGCAGATCTCTGCCATCTGACCCTGTGATTGGTTTGGAGGTCTGTCCTGGGTTACCACAGCTGGCACTTACAAACCCTGCTCTCTTCCCACACAGATGGATGGGAAGGTAACACCAAAAAAACTCTCTGGATTGAGATAAAGAATTTTACTAGAAATGACACAGTGCACAATTACCTTAGCCTATTTGCAGAAAAGTACAGCAGAAGCCAGCAACTTTCCCCCACCTAGCTCCCAACAACCTCTGCAGTGGAAAAGACCAACATCCCAAAATCCTGGAAACTGGAGGCAGCAGCTGGATGCCCCTAATGTTACAATCTGAACTTCAAGCATCATGATACTTTCCCCAGCAGCCCTTTCCCTAGCCCCAGCCCCAGCTAGCACTTTCATTTTGAAGCTGGCATGAAGGCAGCGTGGTATCGCGTATCATGAGCAGATTCAAATCATCCATGACAAGAGCATTTGAATAGCCTGCTGAGGCCTCTTTTGCAAGAGCAGCTGGCTTGGTGAGTGAGGGTTGCTCTGTTTGCCACATGTAACCTTTCTTCGGGGAACAAAAAAGACCCCATCCACCAATCACTGTAATGGGAACAGTTCAGCTCCAGATACTGATCTCAGAGGCCAATCTCTTTGATCACTGTCTGTGATCTTAGCCTCTGGAGCTGCTCTGTTGCCACAGCAGGTCAGAAGACCAGCACGGTACAGAGTTATGGCTTCTCAGAGAGAGGAAACTAAGCAGTGTGTGGATGGCAGAGCATCCCCTCCTCCTAACCTAAGCCAGCATCTCTCCCAAGAGAGGCAGGTGAAGCATGGGTGGAGCTGCACTGAGTGATTTAAACACCCCAAGAGAGCAGGATTCTGTGATCCAACAAAGTCAGGAGATGGAGGTGCTAAGTCACCTGGGTGTGTCATTGAAGTTTTCTTCTGCTTGGTACTGGAAATTACTCAAGGAGCAGTGGTGGATATTTGGAGGAGGAATACAGTGTTGCCAGCACCCACCAAAATGGATATTGGTGTCCAGGCCACAGACTGTGAGGAATGCTACAGCCTGTCACTGGCAGCAGGGGGCAGCACTGACTGTGGTGGCCTGCAGTGTGAACAAGTTGATGACCTGCTCTGCTGGGTGGCACATCTCCAAGATGAAGTGATGGAGCAACATGAGAGAGAGTGGCCAGCTTGGCCATAGGAGGTTACTCCACTCACCACATGTAACTTTTCTTTGGGGAAAAAAACCCAGACTCTGTGCATCAAGCACTGCTGCTCTGCCAAACTGATCTGGGGATGCTTTGGCCCTTTTAAAAAAATACCTCTTTTGAGATAATCACAGCATGACCCATTAGTTACTGACCTTTGATAGTAACTGAGGTGAAGACTGATGGAGACTTCATTTTGAAGACTGTTTTACTACATATATGTAAGTATATATCAATAAATATCATTAACACTTGTATGAAATGATGTTTAAAACTTTGAGTCCTTTCAAATTCTACAGAAAGCAATATAGAAATAGTCTCCTGATAAACAGCTTTAACTATGGAATTTGAATTAATTTTCCTAATGCAAATGTATCACCTAGTGCTTAAAATGTACTTGCTTTCTGCTAGCTAGAGGTATTTGCGAGAGCTCATAGGCAGAAATGTACATGGAATTATTATGCCTCTGCTAGTTGAACACTAGAGGGCTCTTTAGACTAATGCAAAATAATAGTATCATGTTTATAACTGAGGAGGAGTTTGAGGAATTTTCTGGTAGAATAATTAACGTTGGAAAAGACTTCCAAGGTCATCATATCCAACCATTAACTCAATACTACCATGTTAACCACTAAACCATGCCCCTAAGTTCCACATCTACACAGTTTTTGGTAGCTTCCAGGAATTCCATCATTTCCCTTGGCTGCTTGTTCAGGGCTTAACCACTCTTTCAGTGAAGAAATTTCCCCTAATATTATCTAAATCTCCCCTGGCAGAACTTGAGGCTGTTTCTTCTTATCTTGTTACCTGGATGAAGAGACCAACACAACGCCTTTTAAGATAGTTGTGGAGAGATAAAGTCTCCTCTGAATATTCTCTTAATGCAGACTAAACAACACCAGTTCCCTCAGCTGCTTCTCATAAGACTTGTGTTCTAGTCCCTTCACCAGTTTCATTGCCCTTCTTTGGGCATGCTCCAGCAGTTCAATGTCTTACTTGTAGATAGGGGCCCAAAACTAAAGGTGGTATTCAAGGTGTGGCCTTATCTGTGTTGAATACAGTGAGGTGATCTGTTATAGAAGGGTAATTAATGTGAGATTATATTTTTCCAAAATTAAGATTGTTTATTAATTTTGATATTCAGGAGTCTCACTCCCTGGCCACTAACTTTAATAATTTTTCCTAATGTCCATGGTAGTTAGTGCATAGTAGTGTTTGCATTATGAAGCCCAGGTCTGCATTGCACTGTGTTAGACAATGATTCAGGTACACAGAGGTGAATATAAGATGTATCTATGCTTCTTCAAAAGTGTTTTTTCAATCATTTTATACTTGCTTCTCAAAAAAAAAGGGGTTAAACATAGATTTCATGGATGTCAAGGGTGATTCTTAGCTGGTGTGAATTTCTAGGGTAGCCTGTAAAGGCTTTGTGATCTTAAACTGACTGAAATTTGGAAGTATGTTTATTCCAGTGTTAACTGATACCATTTTGGGGAGGGAGCTGCAAAACCTGCTCTATGTTGATGGGGAAAAAAACATGAAACATGTCCACTCTATAAGCTTAGGGAAACATTGATCTCCCTGTCTTGGTTTACACAGTCTTTGTAATCAGATATGGTTTTTTTCATACATTCTCTTGATTTCTCCTTGTAAAGTGGTTCTTGTGCATAATAAGTTCTATTTTTTTCAATGACACTGTGGTAGTGTAGAAGATAATTGATATTAGAGAAAGGGAGAGACATTACAAATTGAATTAGTTATTACGGTACCCAATTTACATCACTCTAGTCAGCATAATTATATATTGTCAGGGGGAAGCCTGAAATTATGCACCTAAATTGATACAACTGTGCTTTGAAATGTAACACTTCTACATACACACATGTACATACTTGTTTCAAGAAGAGTTTATAGACAAAAAAATGCATATGTTGCTTGTTTAGAAAGATGAAGGACGTTTTTCCCCTATGGCAAATCAATCATCAAAGAAGCAAATTGGACTTGAAAGGTAGGTTGAGAGATAGTTGGTTCATGGGACCCATATCCTAGAAATCGGTGGAGATTTTTCTGTGTCAAACAGTGTTTACAGCAGCAGGAGACTAATTTTACTTGAGAGACTTTCTTTGTCTGTCAGACAGTCCTTATTTTCTTGAATTTTCCTGACCATGATGTACTGTTTCCAGCCAAAGGTATATCCAGCTTATTTTTAGCCCATGAAGCTGTTGTTCTGTATGAAGCATGTAGCCTCCAAATGGAATTTTTAGAAGCAAAAAAATGTAATGGTATAGTGGGCACAAGAGTAAGAGATCTGTTTGCACTGTTTCAGGATTGGATAGAGATTTCCATTTGGCTTTTCTTTCAATCAGGTTGCTGATACTTATTAACTCAAGATATCCATTATCCAAAAAGAGGCTTTGAATTTACAAGGAAGAATTAAACTGGTAAGGGAAGATTCTGGCTAATGATGAGTGAAGTGTTAACTGACCAGAACAGCCTGCAAACAGTAGGGAAAGAATGTTGCTGGTCCATTTTATAATTCTCTCTCCTCCATGTCTCATCAAACTTGTGTGGTTGTTCTTGCATTACACAGTTGCTGAGAGAAGTGCAGAGAAGAAATGTATGGAGAGGTATATCTAAGGATGATGGGAGGGAAATGAGCATGCTTTGTCTGCCAGGGAGAGACGAGGAAAGAGGATAAACTGTTGAAAAGAGATAGGCAGAGGGGTCCACTGTACCAAAGTCCAGGTAGGAGGTTAGGGGAAAGGAGGAAAAGAAACTCTTTTGTGAGTCTAAATTGTCCCTGACAGCTCCTAAAACTTCTCCCTTACTCAGAACCATGTGATTCTTTGCTGGTACCCATTTCCTAGAGATATTTGTGAATTCCTCTAGACTTCTTTCAAGCCCTTACCTTTACTCCTCTGCAGTCCATTAACTTTAACACCTACCATAACTCTTCTCCTAGCACTTCCATCTTATACCCACTTATACCCCTGCTCTGCTGCTGTTGCCGTATGCCATGTTGTTGGCCCAGCAGTGAGAAGAAAATTGCTTAATTTCTTCTCATCCTCCACAGTAATATTTATCTTGGCCTGTCTTGGTGAGGAGCCTTAAAGTGATTTCATGGAGGGTAGCATGGCTCTTTCCCTAAACACTGATGTTATAACTGACAATTACCAGAATCAAAACCATTTCAGTTTTGTTTGAGGATGAATACATGGTCTGCATTTAGTGTGTATGTTGCTGCACAGAAAATGAATTTGAGCTATGGATATTAGACTTCATTAAAATATCTTCTGGACACTATATGGCCAAAGATACTCTTCAGCCTAAGACACGTCCAGCTGCTATATTTCTGCTTTTCATCACTGATGAAGCACGACGCATGTGGTGACTTAGATTAGAAAATTACAGTCCTGGGTCTGTCTCAGCTGCTACTTCTAGCCATCACAGAACCAAAATAACAGTGGCTGCAGCATTGTTCATAAAGCTAGCAAAACACCTTGGCTAGTGACAATGCCAGTCAGTAACCAGCAGAAATGCCGATATCAAATATTGTTGTCAAGGAGAAGGTTCCTTTGATTTAATCAGCAGTTTATCCCATGAATGCAGTTTAAGATCTAAGGAGAGCCTGTGTTGGCATTAAGCTGAACATTGCAGTGAAGAGCACATAATAAGTTTTAAAATTATTTCAGTCTTCTATGTCTTGGTTAGTTCTGTTTGACTAAGCTTTATTTGAAAACAAAATAGGAGACAAAATATGTGATTTGGGAAGCTTGAGTTCATTTGTTAACTCAGTTCTTGCTAATATGAATTAATATACAGACTTCCTACTTCTAATTTTTTTATCATTTGCAATTCTAGGTCTTAAATTGCTGAGAACTGCAGCATTTCAGGAGGAAGCTAAGTTGTGCCAAATAGAGTTGGGAAGGATTAACATATTTCACATTATTAAAGGTTAAAGGCTTATGTTTAGAAGAGTCAAGTAATTGTAGTTGCTGTCTATTCTTGTGGATAAATTGTAAAGTAGTACAGTTAGTTTCCATGAAGACTCATGGAATGAGATTATTCTTGTTCTGCATTAGGTAAATTCTCAAACAAAAAAAAATTAGTTGTAGACAAGGAACATTCAACAACAATTCTGATTAATAAATTTAATTATTTTTTTCCAAATATTTTTAATTGACATTTTGTAAATAAAATTATATTAAAAAAAAAAAAAAGGCCAAGCTTGATTATCAACAAGAAACAACAATTAAAAGTACATCAGAAAGCTCTGGCTGTCTGATGAAAATAATCCAACTGGAGATCTTAACAAATGTAGGGAATCCACTTTGATGTGTAGTATTATTTCCCTTGATGCCTTTTTCATTTAGTTCAAGTTATCGGAGAGTCACAGAATGGTAGTGGTCAAAAAGGATCTCTGGAGATCGTCTAGTTCAACCATCCTGCTAAAGCAAGATCACTTTGAGCAGGTTGCATAAGAATGCATCGAGTGGGTTTTGGAAATCTCCAGAGAAGGAGACTCCATACCTGTTCCAGTGCTCTGGATCCCTCATAGGAAAGAAAATTTTCCTTATGTTTAGGTGAAACTTTCGGTGTTCCACTTTGCACTAGTTGCTCCTTGTTCTGTCACTGGGCATCACTGAGAGGAGTCTGGCCCCATCCTGATTGCTGCCTTTAGATATTGACAAGAATTGATAAGATCCTCTTCTCCAAATTAAAAGATACCCAGATATCTCAGTGTCTCCTTATCACAGAGATGCTTCAGTCTCCTTATCTTTGTTGCCCTCCACTGGACTCTTTTCCAATAGTTCCTTGTTTTTCTTAAGAGCCCAGACTGAACATGGTACTATAGATGTGGCCATACTTGGGCAGTCAAGAGGGAAGAGAGCCTCCTTCTGTCTGCTGACCATACTGTTTTTAATGTACCCCAGGATAACACTGACCTTTATGGCTACAAGAAGCATATCGTTGGCTCACAGTGACCTTGTCATCTGCCAAGACTCCCAGGTTCTTCTCTGCAGATCTGCTTTCCAGCAGGTTGACCCCTAACTTGTACTGGTACAGGGGGTAATTCCTCCAGAGGTGCAGGACTCTACACTTGCCCTTGTTGAAATTCCTCGGGTTCCTCTCCACCCAACTTTCCAACCTATCCAGATCTCACTGAATGGGAGCACAGCCTTTGGCTGCATCAGCCACTCCTCCCAGTTTGCTATGATCAGCAAACTTGCTGACAGTGCACTATTCCTTCATCCAGGTTGTTGATGAAGATATTGAGCAAAACTGAACCCAGTACTGAACACTTTGGGAATTAATATTGTCCATCAAAGGCATGCCTTTTTCTAGAGGAAAAGATAATGCATTCCTGGGTTATAGAGATTGGATGAAGGAAAACAAAGTGGAGAAAGTGCTGTGCAGGCAGCATATTTGTGTAAGGCTCTGACTTCTGCCAGTAGAAACTAGTAGTGATGGTCCAAAACCAATTCTATTAATTTGTATAGCAATAGAGGTGGAAATGTTGAAGAAGTCTGTGATTCCATGGTTTTGATTGAACTCATGAAATCCACAGATGCCTAGTAAGCCATACAAACCACAGTAATTAGTGCTAATGCCTTTTCATAGAAATGCACTTTGATAATCTAAGAAACTGGATGTTGGCCACAGCTAAATACTTTCCTTTGATAGATGCATAAATATGTTTATCCATTCTCTAAAGCTGATGGCTCCCAGTTTTCAGATGAGTAATTCAACTGGAAGTGGGAAATCTTATGTCGATAGTGGTAAAAAATGATGTTAAGTCCAATGCAAAGCATACAGGCACACCCTGCAAACCCAGCTTATCCATGGCTGTGTCCTCATTTTTCCACTTCTGCCTTTTATTTAATTTTTAAGGGACAGCCTATCCAAAGATTCTCAAAGACAGATTGGATCCTGTAGGTTTGCTCCCAGGTGTTGATTTTGCTGAGTCTGAACTTTTTTGGATTGCATGTTTCCTTCACAGAGCAAATTTTGCTTTAGGTGACACAGTTTAAAAATACAAATGCAAAACCTCTTTGACTGCTACTGAGATTTCTCTTATAACACAGCAGCCAAAACCATGTTAAATCTCTTGCTTTTATCACGTTGATCTCTCACAGCTAGAGGAAACCAAAAAACTTGCCATAAGCCCATTCTTTTATTTATTTTTTTTTGAGGCTTTATGTAGCACATCCTGTTCTGTCATGTCAAGGCCTTTCTGTAGATTGAAAGTACAGCTGAGGACCTCGATCTGAAGCATCTAAAATATTTTAGATGACTTCTTAAAGACTTCAATTAATATGCATAAAACTCAACAACAGACTTAATGGCTATTTCCTCTGAGTTAACTTGTAAACAAGATTCCAAAAGTGGAAGCTGCAAAATGAAAAATATACCAAGACATTTCTGAAAGAGGGATTTTCTGGTAAGTCATGCTGATGTGTTTTCTGAAAGGGAGTGCCAAGCAGCATCCCAGTAGCCTTTGGAAGAGACTATAGATTTTTAACTTCTAAAGAAAATACATGTGCAACCATTCTCTCTCTTTGTCTGTCCATCTTCCCTGTAGTGATGCTGGGACTCACTGCCCAACACAGTGATTTCTGCCAGACTGGAAAAGACAGTACTCAGAGCTAATTCATCCTGCTCATCTGCCACTGGTCACCATCAGTGCTGATGTAGGACTAGATTGGCAGGAGCTGGGTGGAAGAAGGAGTATGAGAGTGGTGACTCTAGGACTGGGAAAGATGTGGAGAGAGGATGGTGAAGGAATGTTGTGGGACAACTCTTGAAAGAAGAAAGCTGTGTACGTGACGGAGAAGTTCAGGTATTGTGTAGCTAACAATAGTTGTGAGGGAGCTTTGGGAATACAGCTGTGTTGTACTGCAGGGCTCAGGGAGTACATTATACATTACACTGTGGGTGCTAAATGTAAAACATAATCCATAGGAAACCAGGCTTCATTATTCCTGCTGCTCCCAGGGTAATTTACAGACTGGTAAGCATGCTTTGACGTATGCTGTATTCTTAACATGCTAACAAAACTTTCAGTGAATGGCTTGATGACAGAGTGCTTTCTTTTGTTCCAAAGATACATTTTAATTTCCACAGAAAATGGAATTACCAAAGGCCTGCTGTGGATGGAAAGCCTGTAATTTATTGGGGAACTGCACTGGTGGGCATATCTAATCTCCCTAATCCATTGGCATTAGCATTGAACAGAAAGAATCTGGAAAACAAACCTAAGCCCACTGCAGATATAAAAATGCCTACAGCCAAATAAATTGTTTTGTTTCTTGAGATTTATAGGTCACATATGTTTGCTATACAATGCACTAAATTCAACTGAATAATATTTAACTTAGTTAAAGCTTTATATTGACAGTATAAATCATGAGGGCAGAGCTAAATTCGCTTTTATGTGCTTTTAGAATATTGATATAGAAATATGGTGTTCCATGTTAATAGTTCTTCACAGAAGTTTAAAGAGTGCAAAGACAGGAGATTTACTAAAAGGGCACATTAAAATTCAGACTGGTGTATAGTTGCATCAAAAGGGATTTTCTAAATCTAGCCTGGCATACACCTGTGAAGAGCCAGTTTCAGAGGGAATGGCATGAATCATCTTTGGACCTTCTGTGCAAGTCCTTGGCTGCTTCCCACTAAATGTGTTGAAAAGGATACTTGTTTCTAACATTCACAAATGTAGTTGTTTAATAACATTATAAAGGGGAAGAGAGGAAGCAAACTAAAAGGAACATGAGAGGAGGGATGAATGAGGCTTAGTGAGCAAATTACAATCAGCAGTTTGGTGCTCTAATGCTGAATGCTGGGACTGCAAGTGAAAACACAGAAAGGATTCTTGATCAGGATTTTCTAAGAGGTTGAAACCTCTGCTAAACATCAAGAGGTTCCTCTGGGAAAAAAAAATCAAGAAGTTCCTTGGGAGGAAAAAAAAGAAGGCATAAAAGCATCAAGAGGTTCCTCTGGAAAAAAATACATCAAGAGAATGCTTTCTGCAAAATCATCAAGAGTATCCCAACCTTTACACAATACATTTCATAGAATCAGCCAGGTTGGAAGAGACCTCCAAGATCATCCAGTCCAACCTATCACCCTGCCCTATCCAGTCAACTAGACCATGGCACTAAGTGCCTCATCCGGTCCTTTAAATCCTGTCCATGACACCAATTTATGTGTTGCTGATTGATCAGGTTAGCACAAGAGAGACAGGTACCCTGTTAAAGAAATAAACTTACCTTTTGCTTATGTATAAAGCAGTAAAAGAACAAGCAAAACAATGACAATGTAGCAAAGTTAAAATGCATCAAGGTAATGCACCTAATCATTACTATATAAGGTTAACTATAGTGACTAAGAAAGATACATCACCACTTGCCCCAGTACTTTACCATCATCCAGATCCACAGTTTCTTGGGAGTCCCAGTTACAGCAAGGATTTGGCAAACCTTTCCCAGCAACTGGGAAGCCCTACATAATGTGTCCACTTGTAGGTCAGACTTCAAAAGTCACAAGAGGGTCCAGGTTTTTATATTGTTGAATAAACAAGTAATTTCTAATGTGGGAATATCTGGCTTTGTTCTACTGTTAGGTTCCTTCCATCACCTGGCCCTGGTCTGGGAAGGAACTGAGGGAGAGTGCCTGCCTATTAGGTTCTGACCACATACTTCTCAAAAGAGCCAAACACCTGGCTGTATGGTCTTGACAATCTCCCAGATATGGTCTTTAGTGGTCTACCAAGGCTGCCTGCCTACAGGGCCTTGATGATTTACCAAATGAGGCTGAACTTCTGCTTGTATGGCCTTGATACTATGGTAAACATGGAAAGTTAAATACATTCTCATAACATTTCATCCCTACTAATGATTATATTTTATCTAAGCTACGTCTTTCACTAATAATCATACATATTTCGGTATGAGCATACATATTTCATTAACTAGCAAGAGATGCCAAGGATAATACATTTTTCACTAATGAGCAGATGCTAATAATATCTGATACTTGGTTGGGATGTTCATCTAGAGCTCAGGTTTGGTTCAGAGCCTGTTGCTCATGTCACAGTACTTCAGGTGCCAGTGCACCTGGATCTCAAAGGCATTTATCCCACAAGTGAACAGTTGGGAACATCAGTAACTTCCTCCTCCAGTAGTGTCTGTCTGATTTGAGTTAACAAAGAGGAATCTGTTTGGTGGAGTCTGAAGAGATAATGTGTTAAGTCCTGTGATAGCTGGTCCTGATTGCTCATCTTTTCAGACATTGTACTCCCTTTACACAGCTCTGTGTTTTTTTTTTATTCAGCCTCCTGATGGCAGATTCTATCCAGTTAGAGCAGCAGCTCTTATTTTGCACTCTCTCTTTAATGTTTTCTAGTTCTTTGTATGGTAGCTTTTACTTGGTAGTTCTCTATTTTATTGACTATTGCCCTCTCAAGTTAGGGTAAACATTAAATATGAAAAGTATTTTAAAGTATTCAGTATTTATTTAGTTCTTGAACAGCCACTAAATCACTGGCCAGAGCTGTTTTTCAGGTGATGTGTTCATTTAGCACTGTGCTTAGAAGCTTTTTGAAGGAGAAGGGGTGCTGGAGTAGAGGACTCTATCATTGTTTTTTTTTCCTTGGAAAGCTATTGGAAATTCCCACACAGTGCTAGTGTGCATTAGTGATTTTGCCTTTTTGGCAATTGAAAAGCTCCTTAGTGATTGTCAGAGTTGTTTTGCATGTGATATTAAGACAAATAATGCAATCATATGGTCACAGTAGATAGCATACACACTTAACTAATGGCTGGCTAATGCTCCACATGTTGATAACATGCTGTGTGTGCCTTTTGACTTTGAGGCTAGACTTTGCTGTCTCATGTTGCTGGTTTTACTGAAGTCCTATCCAACATGGTGCAGTTGTCCTGAGGAAGTTTACAACTGTAGCACAGCCCAGAAAAAGCTGAAGAGCTACAGGAAGCATAACTAGACTGATCTTGTATGAGATGTCAGTATGGTGGGAAGGGACTGGAAAGCAAAAAAAAGAAAGGAGAGCTTCTTCAGTTGGGGCTAGCTGGATAAAAGGTACATTGCTCTCACTTGGTGTGACAGTTTGGGTGTTACCTGCCCCCCCACTCTTGCAAAATCACTGAGACTAGACTCAGACGAGATGAAAATTAAGAATGAAGCTTTATATTTAGATCTTAGCACAATAATACAAGCAGGTATTTACAATATATACAGCTACATACAGAAATATACAAGTTAAAAAGTAATACAGAAACACAGCAGCCCTCCCAGAAACCAGAGTCCCCAGGAGGGGTTCCCAGCCACCCTTCCACCTCCTTTCCACCCCTCTACCCTATCGCAGACTCTGCCTTACGTACAAGGTGAGTTTAGAGGATCGGCCAGGGGGGCATAGAAAGCAGAAGGATTAGTTACACAGATAGCAGGTTAGGGAGGAAAGCGCAGACAGCCAGAGACACACAGCAACTGTGTTATCTATGCTTGTGTTCTTGTTTTTATACATCTCAGCAAGCCTATGAATGAAGTAGACATCACCACTGTTTCCTTTTCACAGCCTATAATCTAATTTCTCTCACTATAATATCCTTGTTAGCCTCAAACTAGCACACTTGGAAAGAAAAAGTGAAAATTGAAGAGGAGCTATGGAGCCTGTGACACTTTTCAAAGGAAAAAGGCTTTCCCAGGTTTTAAAAACCACAGCAGGGCAATGCTCAAGAGATATGAGCCCTGGTGGAGCAGAGTACCCACCTGCACACGTTAGGTTTTCAGTTCCTCTGACAGGTAGTATTGAGTATCTGCCACGTAACTGAGGGAAGGCTTGATAAAGGCGGTGTTCATGATGATTAAATGATTCAAATGGACTTTGAAAAGGAGAAATGTCTTAAGCCAAAGGCTGGAGTAGCTGATGTCCTGATTGCATAAGCAGGTTTTGGAACTTTATATTTGAAGAAAGGTAGACTTATGGGTGACTCTGCAAGGGAGCTAGGTCAGGGGATCAGTAAGCTGCCTGCCTGGCTCCTGCCCACCCTAGCAACAGAGAGACAGAAACTCTATAGTTTTTAGTTTAAAAACTCTCTCTGCATCCCTCTATGTCTGTGTTTCAGGAAGCTGATCCACACAGAGATGTTCTTCCAGCATGGTCTGTGGAGAACTGCCTGATTTCCTGGCATCTAGGTGCTGTTTTGTTTCTGTCTCCTAATCAAGAGCTAATCCCTCCTAGCATATTTTCTTATATAATTTCTCAGGACAATCAGTTACTGAAGCTCCAATTACAAATGCCAGGGAAAATTTCTCTCAGTTGTGTGTCAGCAAAATGCTTTCTTTTATTAAGGTGGCTCATGTTGTGGAGGAAGGCTACATGTCAAAATACAAACTCTGCCAGAAACACCTCCACAGTGAGGTGTTGGCAGTATCGATATCATGATTAACCAATTGGAGCACCCTACTGATTACTCAAACAGTTTTTTTCACAGCCCTGTCTGAAACAGGGTTTTTGAGGGGTAGAGAGTAAGTGGGAAAGGGGTTGGTGGCTGAATGGAGAGCAGGTGAAAAAGGGGAAATAAATAATAATAATAATAATAATTATATTTCAGTTAATGCCATGCAGCTTTGTGATAAAATATGGTAACTGAAATATGTTTGAGAGCAAGTGATGTGGAAATGTTTCATGTGACTCTCAGGTCTGGAAAAATATTCTGCCCAATTCATAAAATCTGCTTGAAAAAAGATCCTGCTTAAAAAAGCTCTTGCCTTTTTTTGTGTTTTTTTTTCTTTCTTTTCCCTGGGAACAATGAAAGGAAATGTGGTTTTAGTTGTTAGTGTTTCTCAGGCATTAGGTGCTGCCATCTACCACCCTGTGGTGGTGACTGTGGCTGTTCAGTTCCTACTTTGGCCTGTAGCTCATTCCAAGTGCTGTCTCTCCCATAGTCCTCCATCAAGGAGGATTACTGCTTCTCCTCTCTACTTTTCAGGTCCTTCACAATTCGTTGCTGCTCCTTTGTCTTCTGCCAATGACAATGTCAGTCTTGCTCCTGTTATGATCTCTTATATGCCCCCTCCTATAAGAAGATCACCTTGCCTTATTATTCATAAAAGAAACATCCCCTCCTTTTTCACTTCCTCTATGACTTCTACCTGTGGCTAGCCAACAGTGATGACTAATTAACACTAGTCAAGAACTAGTGTTATTTATTTTCTTGATGAGGAGGAAAGGAGAATGAAGCAGAAATGTCAGATGCTCTGAATCAGCTCATTGTATACAAAGGTAGCTTGTGTCTTCTTCCAGTCACACTTTTCCTGCCTTACTTTGCTTCTCTGATTTTTACACAACCCTTCCTTGTTCTCTGATTGCAACTCTGGCTATGAGCTCTTCTTGATAGTGCAGCTTCCTGTGTGTTTGGGTGATGCTTTGCAATGGGACCACTGTTTGAAGTAGACTACAGAAATTTCGTAAGATAAATTGTAATGATAGCACAGTGCTTAATTTATCTAGCTCATAGTCTCACAAAATTCAGCCTCTTACCACGTATTTTAATAGTAGACATGTCTGCAGTTAGGAATTGTCAAAATAGGTGTTACCTAAAGGAGTTACCTTCTGATAATCCTATGTACCCAGTAATGACAAGCATAAAAATAGTGCTCTCATGCCTATTACATTTCCAGTCAAGCAGGAACTCAGAAAAACAGTTGGTTCAACACATTGCACAAAGAAAGCCTCTAAGGCAAAAGCAAGATCAAACACACTGGAACATGAAACTCCTCCCAGCCCCCTCACCTTCCCAGTTGTCCTTGCACAATAAGTATGGGGCACTGAAAGTTGAGGGTGAGGGAAATGAGAATGCAGAAGAGACACCATTTGGGGGATTGCCTAAAGCAAATCACTCTCCTCCTTGCATTAGGACTTGTAGTTTCTGAGGAGAACAGAGGACCCCACATTTTGTCCAAATCCTTCCCACAGGGAAGTCTGCTGCCTCCTTGGGGCCCAGAGATGTTACCAGAAGGCTGCCTCGTCCAGTACAGCCCTCTGATTACTATCCTTTACTAGTTATGCAGGTAGGAAGTGATGAGGTTGAAATCAGAAGTCCAAAAGCAACCAGAAGAGACTTCAAGGCACTAGGGAGACTGGTTGAAGGATTGGGGGCACAGGTAATTTTTTCGTCAACACTCTTAGTGGCAGGAAGGAACACTGAAAGGAACAGAAAATTGTGCATGATTAGTAAGTGGCTCAGAGGCTGCTGCCACCAACAGAATTTGGTTTTTTCGGTCTTGGGGAACTTTGTATGGCACTGGGACTGCTAACAACAGATGGAGTACATCGGTCTCAGAGAGGGGAAAAGATCCTGGTACATGAGTTGGCAGGGTTCATTGAAAGGGCTTTAAACTAGGCTCGAAGCAGGAGGAGGTTAAAACCAGGTGCACTGGAGATGAGCCTAAGGACAGCCTTCAGTCTTCCACTTCACTTGAGGTGGGAGATGGTCCACAAAAGTGGGGATGGTCCAGTCACAGCAGAAACCTGTCCTGCCGGACACTGTTAAGGCAGAAGCTCTTTCAAGATGAGAACTCTCAAGGCAGGAACTCTTCCTCTATTTATCCTTTTTCTTGACAAAGTGTCGTTTATCATTTATACTGGCATGAAAGCACAGCCAACCACCAGCCCGATTCTAGCACGGGCTTCCACACGGGTCAGCCCACACGCAGAAAAGGCATCCTTTTGCTGCCCCCCTTCAAGCCTGCAGGGCAGCAGAGGGGGAAGCAGGTTTTCACACCTTCCTTCTCCCATTCAAACCCATGGACTGAGAGGGAGAAGAGAGGAATTTGGGGCGCCCCTGGACAACAACAAAGCATGCGAGACATGCAGGGCACAAGTAAGGGTGCTTTCTGTGGTGCTGCAAATGATAAAATTAGTTCACTTTTCCAAGGTCAGAGGACGTTTGTGGCACAGCCTAAAAAAAAAATTATTATCTAAGTCTTATATCTGTTCTGCTGGTATTTCTTGTTGAGGAGGTGAAAAGCCTATCACAGAAGTCCTAAAAGTTTACTTCCCTTGGCCAAAACCAGAATGTCAAATGTAATCTTTTCCTCTTTGCTTCTTGCTGTATTATATAATGAAACAGGATGGTAACCACAAAGCATAAATATGGTATTTAGTCACAAGTCTGAAGAGTACCCAACAGAGTGCACTGACTTTTGCTATGATTTTGTGAAATGTAGTCTAATCCTTAATGGTTTCATCTGAGTGAAGTCTTCTGCTTAACTGCATTTCTTAAGGAAATAGAGCTCACATGGATTATGTTGTCTGCTGGCACACTTGACAGATTTTTGATCCAGTAATGTATAAAGGCAGGTAGTGCTTCACTGTAGTACATTTTCTGGTAGCAGTCAGAAAAACAGCATCATCTATATGGCTTACTAATCGGCCTCTGGAATGGGCATACATTCTAAGTGACATCAGGGAGCTAGGGTTATTGTTTTAGTATTGTTAAGGCACACAATTCCTTAGAAATCAGTCTTCATTAGCTTTTGTGCTCATCCAGTTTTTTCACATGCAAGTTTGGAGTCTACCTAATTAAAAAATCTTGATTCCTTAGGAAAGCCTTATTTTACAATACCTTCTGAACGAGGAAAGTAATTTTCTCATTGACTTTTTTTTTCAGCAACTTCCCCAGAAACACTTTTACAACAAACAGACTTTAAAATTCATCAGCATTTTATAGCCTTCTCATAGAATTTTCCATTGAAAAAATACAATAATTTGGTAATTGAATTCAAAACATTGTGACACATGGACTCTTACACTAAATGAGAAAAGATTTGTTGTGGACTTTTTTCCAGTTGCAGGAAGCTAAAGTAACTTCTCTGTTCTTGGGACAGAGAATCAAACAGCTAAAGCTGACTCTGAGAATTTTTCCTTTGCCATCAGTATCTCTCCATTTATGCCATACTCTGCTGTGTTTAGTGAAAATTAACTTCAGCAGAACATCCATCTAATTTCCTGTAAAACATGAATTGTGTTTATTCTTCCTACATAATTTTCAGTTCCTTCTTTTTCCTCCTAATCCCTTTAACAACAGAAGAAATGACACAGGAGATCAACTGTTGGTTTTATGTAAAATATCACATCAAAATAGTGAGTCACTGCAAAAAGATTTCCCACAGTCAACGCAGTCACAAATACCCACTCAGGTCACAAGCCCAAGAATGTTATCAATAAGGACAAAGGAAGTTGTTATTTTAGTTTTTAAACAGTCTTGATTCATGCTTCCTGTCATTTTGCTTGAGGGGGAGAGAAACAACTGCTCCTGAAAAATAATTACACAGAACTGCCAGAAACTCTACAAATCCTTAAACCAGTATAATAAATAAAATCATAGTGGAAATAAGTTATCTTCTCCTGCTGTACAGATTGTTTCCATAGCCAGTGTTTGGGTGTTGCATATCATAATCATCATGTATTTTTCTTAATCCAAAGACAAGAAGCTGTAAAACCTGTGAAAGATTATAAACCCTAAAATTGTAAACCCTGTGACACATTCTGCTGATCACCATATTGCAGAAGTGCAACTTCTTGGTTCTTACCAAGCTGTGCTCAGTAGGAAGGCAGTGTCTTTGTTCCAGTTTTGTCAACTCAAAAGAGGTGCTTCCTGTCATTTTCACAGCAAGCCCATGGCAATTTGCTCCTCCCAGGACACTCAAAGACTGGTGAGATGTTTGTGAACACCAACTGGGGGGCTGGACATGCTTCATATTGATTCTGCCACTGAGTTTGCTTTCTGTGAGGCAACTGGGAAGTACAATTTGTTGTCTTTTTGGTTATGTTGCTTAAAAAGCCATGAAGTTCGCAGTATCATAGGATCACAGGATGTCAGGGATACAGGCCTTGAAAGCCTCCAGAGAAGGAGACTCCACAGCCTCTCTGGGGAGCCTGTTCCAGTGTTCTGTTGTACAAAGCTAAAAGGTTACTTTTAAGACCTGATTGTAGAAAGGGAAAAAAAATGGCAGCATTGAAAAAGGAAAAGCTGTTACTATATGTTAGAAATGTTATAACTGTTAGGAATAGTGGAAAAGTTCTTAAGTGTGTATGATTTTTTCCTCCCTTTCACTTGACATTTTTTCATTAGGGCCAGCATATATTATACATGAAACAAAACCAGGGAGAGAGACAGCACAAATACAGGCTGGGCAGTGAATGGCTGGAGAGCAGCCCTGGGAAAAAGGACCTGGGGGTTTGGGTTAATGAAAACCTCCACATGAGCCAGCAGTGTGCATGCGCAGCCCAGACAGCAACCGTGTGCTGGGCTGCACCAAGAGAAGCATGGCCAGCAGGGCAGGGGAGGTGATTCTCCCCCTTTACTCTGCTCTCATCAGACCCCACCTGGAGTACTGTGTGCAGTTCTGGAGCCCCCAGCATGGGAAGGACATCGAACTGTTGGAGTGAGTCCAGAGGAGGGGCACAAAGATGCTCAGAGGGCTGGAGCACCTCTGCTATGGGGACAGGCTATGAGAGTTGGGGCTCTTCAGCCTGGAGAAGACTTCAAGGAGACCTTAGAGTAGCCTTCCAGTATCTGAAGGGGGCCTACAGGAAGGCTGAGAAGGGACTATTTACAAGGTCTTGTAATGACAGGATGAGAGGTAATGGGTTTAAACTGGAAGAGGGGAGATTTAAACTGGATGTTAGAAAGCAGTTCTTGATAGTGAGGGTGGTGAGACACTGGCACAGGTTGCCCAGGGTGGTTGTGAATGCTCCATCCCTGGAGGTGTTCAAATCCAGGTTGAATGAGGCCTTGTGCAACCTGTTCTAGTGGGAAGTGTCCCTGCCTATGGCGGGGGGTTGGAACTGGATGATCTTTGAGGTCCCCTCCAACCTAAACCATTCTATGATTCTCTGCTCAGTCTCTTCATGCCATTAATTTGATAATCAAGAGAGTAAAATGTTTCCCTTGCCTTTGACCCTTGCTCTGCTTAAACTTAGTATTATTTCAGACCTCCTTGTCAGTCTGGAAATTTCTTTCCATCAGCCTCCTGCATGTGGAAGCTGACCTAACTTTGGTCATAGGGAACAGGAGAGAGATGTCAGGACATTTTCCGTGTAAGCAAGCCAGTTGTTTATACTCTTGTCCAAACCCTCTTTTTGTTCTTCCACAATGACCCCCGTGACTTAGGAAACATCTTTTCCCTTGATTTTTATATTGCAATCATGTAGAGAGTTGTCCCAAGGACAGTGTAAGGAAAAGATAGGTATTTAGTTCACCAGCCACCTTGAATTCACGTACTCTGGGCACAGAAAGACATAACTCATACAATCTGCACTGATTCAAAGCTTTGTTTACATCATACAGTGCAAAATGGTTCTGCAAAGTTAATGGTAATTTTTGTCCCCAACTAGTTTGTTTTGTCATATCCCAGAAAAAACATAGGTATGTATAAAATTAAAAGTTGGAAGATATACCTAATTCTCTTTAAATTTCCTTCTGACAAGTACAGAGGAACTAAGTGGAGCCAGTGGATTTTCACAGATGAAGTCATGCTTAACAAAAAAACCAAGTTCACTTGTCATTTCTTCAATGACCGCAGATAGTACTGAGGCAGAAAATACTATTTGCTTGAATTTTGGCAGTGTTTGGAAATGCAAAGGTTTTGGTGTGCCTTTTACCCTTCTGCCCCTGCTCAGTCTCATGAACTGGTGTTTCTTTTCCCAGAGATTCTCTTTGCCCAAATGGGTATATCTAGTTCTATAGAAGGCTTAAAAAATGGCTAGGTAAAAAGCACATATTTTTATATATTTACCTTGTTCCTGAGTGTAACAGACGCAAAAATAAACAACATTAAATTAAAAAGCTCCAGATTGTTCCAGTGCAGCTGAATAAATCCTTACATCACTTACAGCAAGCAAGCAACCTTTGAATTCCTACTTTGAGATTGTTGGATTTGTTAAATTGAATTTATTGTTGAGCCACTGCTTGCTATGTGGTGCATGTTAAAAATGCCCTTGCAAGGAGATTATTTTAATTGCTGTCTTCTCTTCTTTGAGCAGAGGAGAGGAAAATAAGTTTTATCACTATTCTAACAGGGAACCCAAATGTGGAGAAATCCTGGTGTTTGTTACTACAGCTGTGATATAATAAGATGACTGCCAGCAAGCAGCTGCCTGAATTTTAAGATGTTGCTGCTTCTCATTGGGGAAGTAGTATTGTGCCCTTGTCAGATGCTGTCATTGCAAAGGTGGCCAGCCTAAAGCAGCAGGGAGGAGATAGGCTCTCTCAAACAGCCATGCTGTGGCCTACTGAGAAACTCTTGAGAGCTGTTAGTTGAGGTTATCTAAATGCATGATTAAATTCTTCAGGAAAAAGAAGTGTATCTGGACAAACCTTTTCACATTTGGTCTCGCCAGATGCATGAGATGTAAACTAGGATAGAGATAGTGTAATGAATGGTGTGGGGAACTGTCCCTGGAAGTTGAGTAGGGAGAATGATACTGGGAGAGAGGGACAAGTGCTTGGTTTTCCCATATGAGTGTGTTTCAGTTCCAGCATTCCCCTGCATAACCAACCCTTTGGAATGACCCCTCTCAACTTGGAAACCATTTCTCACTCTAAATTAACCAAAGCATAAGTCTGTGTCATACCGAAATACCAAAGAAAAGACGTGAACCACACTTTGGTCCTGCCTGTCAGATGTCTGTGGAAGTCCAGTTGTTGGCTTTTATGGCCATACCATTAGGTACCTCAGCTCCACCTCATCTCTGACCTGCCTGTCCCTGACTCCAGAAGGTATAGTTAAACCAACAGGGTCTGGGCTGCAATGTTTTGTCCCTTCATTTTAGCGATCTGTGAAGTCTGTAGTAGATCCTCATCAGGATAAGGCAAAGCCATCACATAAGAGACTGACTTGTTCTGGAAGGAATAAAGCTGTCTCCTAATATTTCCAAAGAAGGATAGTTATAAGCTGGAGGCAGGACAGAAGGAGCAATAGAAATGAAGAAGTGAAAACAGTGTGGACATTTTTTTCTTATGACAAGGACAGGTTGATGACCTCCTGTTTTACAGAGGAAGCTTCCTGTGTTGGCTGCCAGGGTGGTTTTGCCCTCTCAGTTTTTAAACTGATGGTGACTCAGATGTCTGGAATCACTGCAATTCTAGGTACGTTACCAAAACACTTGATTAAAAGTCAACAGATTGTGTCACTTTGGGCACACAGTCAAAAGGGAAAAAACCAAAAAAATCTATGTATAATGAAAGTCTGTGCCAGGCTCTGAAGCTTAGCTGTGAGCACAGTTAACAGAGAATCAATTCCTTTAACCAAGCCTTAAGTTTTTCCCATGCAGTCTTTATATACTTCTATAACAAATGCATACTTACTTCAAAAGAGAGTTGGGAAAGAGAAGAATGTTGGTGTCCCCTCTTCAATGTGTGAGCAATATGGTCACCTGGATTACTTTATAAATTGCTTCTTTTGCAACTAGAAATTCTCACTTGTTACCTCATCCTCAGTAGAACCGAGCATCTCCACATCTGTTTGTGTTACACATGAACATGGGAGCAAGTCAGGCTTGTTGTTTTTATTTTACTCCAGCAGCTCATGGGATGGTGCTGGTTTGGGGGAAGCTCCATGTGCATTCCATCTGGGGAAGTAGATCCAATTGTGAAGAGTGGCCTCTGAGCCTGAGAGGTGTCCTGTGGCCTCTGATGCTGTGTCACTAGGAATAGTGGCATCATGTCACTGACGTGTCATATCATCTGGAGTTATTGCTGGATGAAAGGCTGGACATGAGCCAACAATGCGCACACACATTGCCAGTGTTATCTGGGCTGCATCAAAAGCAGCATGGTCAGCAGGTCTGCCACTCAGCTCTGGTGAGCGCTCACCTTGAGTGCCACAGGCTGTTTACCATTGGTAAAGGGGTAATAAGAGATGGGGAGAAAGGCTTAACATAAGCAAGTTCCAATTCAGATCTGATGCAAATCCCTTTATTTCCGTGTTACAGCAAGTTTTATGCTTACTTGGAAGAGGCGTGCACAGCTAACTTAGTTTAACATTGGCACATGAGTACTGTGTTCAGCTCTGGAGTCACCAGTACAGGAAAGACTTGGATCTGTTTGAACTGGTCCAGAGGAGACCACAACAATGATCAGTGGGCTGGAACACCTGTGCTATAAAGAAAGGCTAAGAAAGTTGGGGTTCAATTTGGAGACGAGAAGGCCCTGGGTAGACCTTGTAAGCAGCCTTTCAGTACTTAAAAGGGGCTTACAGAAAAAAGTGGATTGGGACTTTTTATCTGGGAGCATAGTGATATGATGAAAGGTAACTGAAAGAGGATTTAGATTAGATATTGGGAGGAAGATATTTCTAATAGGGTGGTGAGGCAGTGGGACAGGTTTCCTGTAGAGCTGGTAGAAGCTCCATCCCTGGAAACATTCAAGCTTCAGTTGAACAGGCAGTTCAAGGTCAGGTTGTGCTGAGCAACCTGCTCTAGTTAAAGATGTCTTTTCTGACTGCAAGGTGGTTGACTAGATGACATTTAAAGGTCCCTTCCAATCCAAACCATTGTATGATTCTTGCCTTCTGGAGGGTTTGTGTCTGTGCTTACTGTGGATGTAGACATGGGACTCAGTAGCTTTGTGAACCAGTGACTAGCATATCTCATGTCACAGGAGAAGGTCAAGGAGAAGGGTGACAGTAATCTGTCTTTTTCTTGTGTCTGAGTGCAAAGAGGTGGCCCATGATAGGCCCTAGGCTGAGGGTGTCAGTGCTAGCTGGCTCTGAGCTGGATGTTTGTTGTTCAGAGGCAATTAATCAACATTTTATTTATGGTAGACTAATATCAGCCTAGCATGTTTTCACAACCTGGTTCTTGATTTAGTGAACAGGCAGGAGCTAGTGGAAACTGAAGAGCTGTTGCAGAGCTGTTCAGTTGCTGGTAGCAAACAGGCCACTCCTGGTGGCATTACCAGTAGAGCTCTGCCACCAGTAGGGTTTCCTAAGGGGGCAAATGTAGTTTCTCTGAATGCTTCCAGGCCCCAAGAAGACAAGTTGCACTTCAACTCCAGTGATGTAGTGTCAGCCATTGGCCTTGATCTTTATGCTGAGATTTCTAGGCACACCAAAGCAGGCTGTTTCCTCACTCTTTTCTGGTGAGACTATCTGGGCCTTTCACCGTTACATATAAATGAAATACCAAAAGCTAGTTCCCAGTATGTCAGGAAGTACTTCAGAGTATAAACACAGGAAAAATGTCTATAAAGAAGAAATACAGAGCTTTATGGAAGCCATGATCGTGTTTTGTTTGGAGATGGTCTGTTGCACCCACAAATTTTAATCAATGCTGCTTTTTGCCTTCTTCATACAGTAGGATGAGTATAAGTTACTTACTTATGGTAGCTAACTTATAAGTTATCTACTTTGTGTCTGAGACAAATCCACATGTTTTGAGATAGTAATGATTATAAATGTTCAGTAAGTAGTGTTTCATTCCACTCATGTTTTTACTGTAAGATGCAAAGCTCTTTAGATTTCTACCTGCTATTCTTTCAAAGTAATTTAACTTGTTATTTTCAATTCACTGCAAACAACTTTATACTAAAGCCTTACTATATTTTAGCTTAAGGGAATAGTGAAGATTTCCATCCTGGTTTGTGGGTGACTAACTTGCATATTGAGTCAGGTAGTTGTAGAACAACAGGACTATTTAAGCAGGAAAAGATGGGATCCTGATTTTCTTGTAGGTATTCTGAGTAAAGCTTGTCTGCGTGCAAAATATTACATAGCTCTCTGTGCTTGGCACTAACATCTGATTTCTAGCATCGTGTGATTATATAAATACATATATTGAAAAGACCTTTTTAAAAACATTAGGTTTATGAAGGTACTACAAATTATTTTTCATGGTGTAGTCTCCTTTTAAAATAGCTTTCATTGAAGAAAACTATTCTTAGCCCATGACATCAGGGACATCACACTTGCAACTTCAGTTAACATAAGTATACGCGTTGTGCAAAGCTCCTTTTTGTTTTGTTTTCAGTGTTAGTTATGTTATACATCAATAGCTTTTTTCCATGTGAAACTCTCTATTGCATATACAGATGCCTTTTTTGTTTGTTTGTTTTGTGTGTGTGTTATTTTCCATAGGAAAATGGGTAATTTGCATGTAGGGTGGCTAAAAATACATTTTGTTCAGGCTCTGGTTTTAGAAAGCTTCTTTCAAAACCTGTTTTTATTTTATGCCTATGGATAGCAATTATTTTTGGGGGGTATATGGGTTTTATTAGTTGAAAACTGTATTGAGTTAGTGCTTTTTTTCACAAGCTAATGCTAGTTCTTTGCATAGAGTTATAATGAAAAAGTTATATACTAACTCGGTATTTTAACTTGCTGTTAATGGTATTCCATTTTGGGGATATGAGAGAGCTTCTCAGTGCTATTACTGTTTTACCTTCCTATGTCTAAATTAATTAGTAATTTTAGTTAATGCCAGAATGATTTAGTCATTTTATAAGTATTCCAAGTAGCTGCAAGGATGACATAGCAATGTTAGTAATTAACTATGCCAACCTTTATTCTCATTCTGGATAGTAGTAACTCAATGAAAATTTTGTGGTGATGTTACATCTTAGAATATGTTGTTTCAGTCCTTCCCCCAGCCCTGGAGTTATAAAAGCATCACTTAAGAGGGTCCAAAAATTAATTACACCCTCTCAGTTTTGTGTTTTAGATCACAGTTAGCAAACAAGAAAGCAAATGAGGAGGGCTTAGTTTGTGCTTTGATTGGCATCCTGTGAGATTCTGAACTTGTTTTTTTTATTTATTTGTTAGCTCAGAAAGGAAATCAATCAGTCTGGCTTAAGAGATTCAGAGATTTGAGCTGGGTAGCAATCTTAGCATGACTCATAACACTTCACAAAATTAGCTTGCCAAGAAGATGTGCATCTGTGAAACTATGAAGTACCTGAGCTAGAGGTATGTAGCTGGAAGAGAAATAATTTTCACAGAAGATCTCTTAAGAGTCCAGCTCACACCTTTTGGTGATGGCAATGGAAAGAATCATTAGTGTAGATTAACTTGAGTCCTTGTAGCCTGAGGTCTTGGACAGAACCACATCACCTTCAGCTCATCTTTGCTGCAGAGATCCTCCGTAAGCACAGAAGTGAAGACAGAAGCAGGGAAACAAACAGCTGCCCACAGAGCATCAGTAAGTGATTGTCTTGCATTTATATCTGGACACTACGGTTTTGGGTTTGATACTTGTCATAGGTTGAGTTTTAATCTGCTGCTATTCGTACCATCCTGCCTCATGCTAGCTTCAAAATGAAAGTGCTGGCTGGAGCAAAGTATTATGGGGTTTGAATGTCAAACTGTTAACATGGGAGGCGTCCTGTTGCAGTTACTGTTTCAGAGTTCTGAGTTCTGGGTGTTGGCTCTCTTCTGCTGAGATGGCAGTAGGACAGGGAGAGATGGGGGTGTAGCTCCTTGACTTGGGTTTTTAGCTCACTTGCTTCTGCTTTCTGCTGCTTTCTGCTGTGCTTTTTCTGCAAAAAAGCTAAGGTAATTGTGCATTTGTATTATGATTATATGATTTGCTCAGTAAATGCTTATCTCACTCTTTCTTTGTCTCAACCCAGAGTTTTTGTGTACTGTTTCTCCCACACTTCTATGTTGGGGGAGACAGACAGGTTAACCCACTGGTTTGGTTTTAACTGAACAGCACTCTAGAAATGGATTGCTGTCTTGAGAAACATTCACGATGTGTCTCACCAGTTTTGTGATGTCTAAGGGAAAATTAATTTTACTGTAAGCAGTTTTGCATGTTTATAACTTCCTTGCATAGAGATGCATAGTTGGAAATGGGATAAAAATATCACATGATATTTGCAGCTGAAGTTTCCAGAATTTATCTGCATTTTAGTAGACTAATCTAGTTTTCTTAATTCAGAAGAACAGCCCCCTAGATACAAGCTGCCATCATTAGTTATCTGAGGGGAAAATTATTAGGATTTTTTGCAGTTGTTTCTTTTGACTGGTGGAAGCTACTGCAGTGAATATTGTTTTTGTTATAGTGAGCCAGCAAGGTGTAAGTACCAAACCAGATGCTACTTTTGCCACTTTGCTACTGGCAGCTGTTCTGCTCTACTTCTGGACCTACCAACTGGCCATTTTCCTTATGTGGGTGAACTGATTTTCTTCATCTTCCTTCACCACTCTATTCCTTGATATAATTGTCCTTTTGTTGGTGTTGAGCACAAGGGCTGAGAACAGGATGACTTTCGTTGCTGTGCTTCATCTGTGGCCTCACAATTATCTGCGTGACGGGGGCAGAACAGCAAAGGTAGCAGTTGTAGAAGATCCAGGAGACAGGGAAAAGACAGTGATTGAAGTTTATGTCATACTAGAACAGAAGATGGAGGATAAAAATCTCATCACTGAAGGAGACTCCTTTTCTAATTGTGAAATTTGAAACAGATTTGCATATTTTCACTACTTCTTTGCAGTGGAAAAATAGCTCTAAGTTCCAGGTGCTTCTTGAGTGCTGTCTTGGGCTGCTCACTGCTGAGGATAAAAGTCTGCTACTGGTGGAAAATGCTCCACTAGCTCTAGTGGCAATGTCCATGACATGGTTGCCTAATCCTATTGTAATCCTACTGATGCATATTGTAGGGATCAACATGATTCCATATATTGGAACAGCTGTATTTTTTCTGGTGGTTATTTCCTTCTTCCCCAGATAGAAACTTATATAATGTCAAACAGATTAATAAAAGTTTTAGCTATTCACAGAGGGAAGGAGTATGTTGTAATTCAAGCAAAGCTGCAATGCATAGGTGCAAGGAGGCCGAAGTAAAGTTAAACAAGCTTTATGCCTTGCCATAAATTAACTGATGCAGTGTAATTGTCTGAAAATAACTACAGGCTCAGCTGTGAGCTTTTGTATACCCTGGAAGAAATGCCTATGCATCAATGTTCACAGAAAATTACCAAAGGCAAAATGCCATCAATAATCACGTAAAGTACAAAGGAAACTTACTTCATCATCAAGAGAAAATTATAGATTAGCATCTGTACTTGTTTCTCCCTCTGTTTTTATGCACCCCCTGCACTCAGCTTGTATCTATACTTCTTATCTGGGGGTGTGGTAAATTTCTTACAGCAGGAAGGGTTCTTGAGGGGTCGGCATCATGTGGCACAATAACACCTTCGCTTACTGCGTGACTGGTGTGATTCACACCTGTAGGTTTGGAATACAGACCTACAGAATTTCCAGTCCTTATTGTGTTCAAGCCCAGCTTCAAGAGCCAATTTTTTAATACTGGCAGAATAAGCAGAGCACTATAATTTTTAAGCAGTCAGATTTGAAATCACACTGATATTTATTTGTGGGTTTAGAGGTCTTGCTTCCTTCCCCTGCAATACACAGAACTGACTTTTCTTTTCGATAACATTTTTCACAGCTAAGCAGAAGCCAGCAATGTTTCCCACGTTGTCTGCTGGCAGGGCGGCTGCTGTGCAAACTGCTATCCTAACACAGGTTAAAAGGCAATTGGGAGGGTGTTTGTGAGTGTCGTATCTAGTGCCTTGCCTCTTTCAGTTCTATCTTGTCAGGGCTCAGATGAGATTTATGATTGCAAGCAGCACAGATATCCAAATAAGAACGTAGGGTATGCATTGGCTGGAAGCCGACAGGGTTTAAGTAATCACCTGCAGTTGAATTGAGACTCGGATGGGAAGTAGGAAGTGCTGTGCTCAAGCTTCCTGTATAAATAAATGCAGCTTTCCCACAGCTACTGCATACGAGCTGTGACGTGCTTTTAAGATATAATGGCAGCATGCTCTTAATAGCAGGGAGGGGATGAGCTATCAGAGTGGCTGGGAGACAAGTCCTGCTGCAGTCCTAAAAAGAGTCCAGCTGTCAGACACCCAGAGAAGAGGAAGGGTGTGTGAGAGCAGGCTGCCTCGGCTCCTGGTGGTGAGCTTCACGGGTTTGTGACATCGTGGTTCTTGAGAACGCTGGAATCCTGGAATCAGTGCAGCTATTCAAAGTCACACAGCTGGCAGTGAATGCTACTCTCCTTTCAAGGTATGTTGGAACAGCTTTCTGTCTTTTCCCTTAAACAACAGAAACCAAGCATTTGCTTCTAATAGGAGAAAGTAAAAAAGGCTTAGTTAAAAAAAAAAACAAGAAGTAGAAAAGAAATTGAATGATTAAAGAGCTAAAGTAAATGCTATTTGTGGTTTGGCTAAAATCAAACTGTGTGGTGCTTAGGGCTGAGGCAAAAAGAAATACTGGAGTCTTGACTATTAAAGGCACAGAAAATTGAACAGGCATCAAGTACTTCGCCAAAAGGATGAAATTACTTTAGTCAGTGTAACTTTGAAAGTAATATCTGTGTAAAGTGTTTGAAAATGCTGCAGTGCTGGGATATACCCGTGTGGAAAGAAGTTGCTAAAATGGCATACTGTCAGTCATGTATCTGCTGTAGTTTAAATACAAGAACTCTGTTCATTCGGATTAGGCTGGAGAGAGCCCAAGTTTAAAATGCAGAGATTCCCTCCTGGTTTAGAGGCATTTCTGCCACAGCCTCATACAGCTGCTATTGGGAAGGAAAATATGCTGATCTGTGTTCTAGTTGTTAATGTAACACTTCTAATCTGTTCAAGGTATAGGGTTATGTGGTTTGTGTAAGCATGCACTAAATATATAATTTTTTTTTTTTGAGTTTGAATTCTAACATTTTCTTAGACTGAGAACAGAAAACTACATTTACTGGCATGTTTGCCTGCTTTCTCATCATAAGGCTTTATCAGTACAATGCTGCTTTGGTAATGAAGGTGTTTAGTCTGGTTTATCATAAGCCACTGTATTTTCTGCAGTGCAAGGACACTCTGCTTCCTAACCATATGTGTATATCAAACACCTTCCTTCACAGAGCACTATAAGTAGTAAAGTATTTAGGATGACTTTAGTTAAGGAAGTGTTGTCTTCCCTTCCTCTTGATAAATAGACACTGAAAGCTTTTAAGAAATAAATTTTAGCAAAGATGACTGAAACACCCCCATTCACCTTTCTGACTGACTGTGAGCAGGCACAGCAATGTGATATGTTTGGCTAACCCTCAGCCTGAAGGGCAAATGGCACTGGGTTTAGGATACCAGTATTTCTGGAAACAGAAGTTTCAAAATCCTGTCCTTAAATATTTTCTGAAACAAATACACTGTCCTGATTCTTGCCCTGTTTAGGGTTTGTCTGTGCCTGAGTTGTGAGTGGGTGTATGGGCTGTTGTCATGGCATGGAAGTGGCTGAAACCCTTCCCTCAGTGAATCTAACTACAGCACATTGATAAGGGGATGGCTGCAGTTATGCTCCCAAAAGTAATATTGTAGATTATGAGTTGAGAGGAATGTGTTTGCAAAGGTCTAAAGCTGTGGTAAAGCGGGAGCTATTCCTTCAAAATGAACTGGAGCTGTGCCAGAGCCAAGCCAGAGGGATGAGTCTTGACCTCTTTTTTTTCTCCCATTACTGTCCAGTGGGGTATATAACACTAAGTGCTAGCTGCTCATAGAACATGGAATCTTCCCTATGCTTTATGCAGGAACAACATTTGGCAATCTGGCCTGCTTTCTGTTCCTCATGCTGAACCATATTCCTTGTGCTCCTTGCTGATAGTCACTGTCTTCTTTTCCACAGGTGGTGACATTCTGGTGGGTTTGTGCAGTGGTATACTTGGAGCAAAAGTTAACAATATAAAGAGTAAACAACAAGGAAATGTCTTGATTTAGACTAGAATCTCTAGATGCTTCATAAGCTTTGCAGAAATAAATCAACAGCATGGAAGTGGTTATCTGGCATTTCCTTTCTGCTGGAGGAGGAATGTATATGTACTAGTCCTTGTTACCATCTTCAGTTTAAAATGGAACTGAGAAGCAGCAAGTCACTTTACAGGAGAGTAAGCAGTGCTGATACTTGGCTATGTTTCCAGTTCATTAGCATGCTTCTGATAATATCTATGTACAAGTCTGAGCCCTGTGCCTCTGCAAATCCACCCTGTCCAGACCTTACAGTGTTGCCACTTTTAGTAGCGAGACCCAGTGGAGTGTATTACTTTGATGTGTAGCTCAGAGCGCTTCTGTAGACTTGCTGTCCTTGTGTGGGGAGTTTTCTTGAGAGGGTCTGAAACTACAGAGTGCTCATAGATTGTACATGCCAGATCCATAAATATCTCCTGCATTAGTAGTACTGTGACATCTGAGATCATAATTACAGCTCTGAACCCATGATGTCACAAGCACACATGAACAAAATACTGTGGCAGGCTGCCAATGTTGCCATGAACTGTGTCCACTTAACCTCCTCACACACACCAAAGCAGATGTTGCCTTCAGCTTCATAAGGTAAAGATGGTTCTGGATCTGTCCTCTGCATACTCACTGAGAAATGGGTCCAGATCCCTTCTATTCCCCTGGTTCAAGGCTCAGCCTGGTACAATGCATTTCAAAAATGCTCTTCATTTCCCAACAGCCAGGCATAACTTCACATTCACTCAAACTCAAAATTAATCTTGTGTTTGTTTGTGAAGGGGAACATGGAACAAGCCAATACTGAACAGATCCGGAGGGAAAGATAACAGTGATACTAAGCACAGCCTTTAGCATTTTCTGTTTCTGCAAAAGCACAGCTGAACTCTCATGCTAGACTATGAGCCTTCTCACTGGATAGAGAGAAGTACAGGTCTGAGGGCCATCGTACACTGCAAATTTACCCAGTCTTGGACAAATATTTACAGAGATGCTTGTGCCAAATAACTTTGTGCTGATCAGTAAGAAAATAGTGTTCAGTAATCTTTCTCTGTGTCTCTTGTAAATGGTTTCAGCTCAGTGGGAACTGAGTGGGCATTGCATTCAAAAAGTAGATCATTCCTAGCAGATACTAAAACACTTAAATAATTCAAAAATAGTATCTCAAATTACAAAGGACCTCATCTTTCACTTCCTGCTGAAGTGAACTCCTTCCAACTAGTTTTCTGGGGAGGGGCAGAGGTGTTGAGTGGAAATTTCTAGTTTTGAGAGCATGAGTAGGTTAGCTGCATTGCAAACACTTCAGGAAAAGGAAAGGGGGCAAAAACCCCAACCAACCAGTGTAGCTATATATAAACCACATTTTGTTGTTGCAGTTTCTAGATCTCTTTGTGTGTATTGATGCCACTACACAATGGTATAACTGTTCCCCATTTCTGCTTCCTCTTGTTCTCTTTTAAGAAAGGAAAATTATTGTGGTTTCCCAGTACCTGGGTGTTTTCTTACTGTATTTCTCAGGGAATCTGCTTAGCCTCCAAGGAAAAATCCATCATCAATAGTTAGAAATGCCATTAGCTTACATAATTCTTTGAATGTCCTTGGTGTTTGCAAGTGCAATTTTGAACTTGACAAGGTCTAAGCTACTTGCCTCTGGGACCTACAATCATCCTTGTGCCTCATGCTTCTAAGTGAGTCTGTATCTCTGGAGTCACAAAGCCAGCCAGCACCAGGCACAGTGATTTGAGCCATGTGAGTCTAGCTCCTGCTACAGAACAGATAACCTCTCTAAAGTAAGGCAGATCTCAGCTGTACACTCCCTGTATCCAAGGGAGTGTTTGTATAAATTATGTTTCTAGAAATCCTAATGAAAATTTCTGTACAGACTGTAACTAATAGCACTTGGGTGAGTGTGATTGGGACTATTACATGGCTCCAGAATTTGGACTTGTTAATGTGTGTTTTGGTGTTGGTCTGTAGGTGTAACCAGTGGAGATGGTGAAGACATGCCATTCATGAAAACTATAGCCAGCATATTACTGCAGACAAGTCCAGCATCTCTGTGAGAGTTTGTGCACACTAGAACACATCCCCTGTATGGGGCTTCTTCTTGTCTCAAGGAGAGACAAGAGATGATGATGAGGAGACAAGCAGAGTGCAAAATTACTATTTACCAGAAGGAACAAAATACCATTTTACTGTCATGATCACGCAGCTCCCTTCTAATTGAGTATTTCAGTATCTGAGTTTGTTCCAAGCTTTTCACTCTGCTGTAGCAATGAGGAGTGGAGGGAAAGATATGAGTCATTAGTGAAAAGTGGCCACTCTGTGGGTGCCTGACAGAAGCTTTAATATTCTCGTTTGGTTATGCAAACCTTTGTCTCTTCAGACTGCCAGAGAATAAGTGTGCAGAACAGAAAACACTTATGTGCTCTATATATTTGCAAAAAGGAAAAGCCACTCCAACAGAATAGCTGTACCTCTGTATTCAGGGACTGAAACAGGTCCTTCAAGGCTGCCTCTACTTAGGCTACAGTAGCATATAGTACATAAAAGCCTAGAGGCAAATTCTTTGCTCATGTATATATAGCTTTCATGACAGTAGTATTTAGGCTAATCATTTGCATGCAAAGAAAATTCCAGGATTAGAAGCCATGTCGTACATATGGGCCCTGATTTATTTCTGAGCAGAAGATGGGAAATTTTGTGTGCTCTGCATGGTCTTCACTCCACGAGGTTACAAAGATGCAGTCATTGAGGCAAAATAACTGATCCTGTGATCTATTTACCATTGCGCTCCTTGAAGCTTTTTCACAGCAGTGAAAACTACTGGTCCTGGAAACCTTTCCAGTGGGGTTTCCTCATTATAGGACTAAGATAACATCTACAGGGCCAGCAGTAACCTGCTTGCTGAGGTTTTGCACAATGGAGAGGATGCAATCTTTCACCCTCTTAACCTCTTCAAAGTTTCACTGTGGGATTGAGTGGTGGGGAATCTTACAGTCCACAGGGAGGATCTGTGGGAAAAGCAGGCATGGCCTTTGTCTGGAGTGGGGTAAAAGCCACATACATATAATTTATCCAGTACTAATTTAAAGATATGTGGGTTTTGGATTGGTCAGAGTTTTTATTGCAAATACACAAGCAGTGTTCACTGCTTCACCAGTTTTAACCTAGCTTTGCACATTTTGAGAGGAGAAGCTGACAAATGAAGAAAACATGAAGTTTCTCTACAGGGGAGAGGAGTAGACAAGAAGAATTCTTGCTGTAGCAACTGTTCCTAATTCCTTAATAATAAGGATGAAATGCCTTTTTGAGGGGCATTAGGTATCACAGTCATAATTAAAGGACTGGTTAACAGAAAGATCCCTTTAGAAAGGTTTCTGTAAGATCATCACCCTGAAGTATACTCTATGAGTTCCTTCAGTGCTGTGTTCTCAGTACTCATTTTCCTCAGTATTTAGAAGGTGGGGCAACTTACTTCAAGTTCTCCAAGCTGCTTATCTTTGCAACATAAGCAGGGCCATTGGAGTCATAAAAACACTCCCATTGGCAGCACTTTGACTTCATGGCTGAGATCGTGTAGAGACTAGCCAGATCTTAACATGTAGTAAGGCTGTCAAGGCTGAAATCCTGTACATTGCTGTTCTTCTTTAAAATTACTTCTGTAATGAAGGTTGAAATTTGGAATTGAAGCGAGGGAATTATGAATGCAAGCCTCTAACTGCATGTGATGTACACTTACACTTTATTATGTGTTGCAGTACCATCTGGATTTCTAAGTAGTTGCATAGAGTTCCCCAGAAACTGTATTCCCTGTACTTGACACTGTACAGTTTAGAACCTGAAATACAAGAAGGTGGATGCAGAAAGTCAGATGGGAGAGGGTAAGGCAACAATGAGATAATATCACATCACATGATAGAGAGCATCATCGGTTGACTTGCTGCAATGCTTTTTGACTCAAGCTTAAGAAAATGTCCTATTAGTCTTACATAGTTAGTAAGATATGGATCAAAACAGATCATACTCTGGCAAAAAATATTTATGTAAGTGGGTTTATTTAGGTCATTTAAAAAATATGTGACTGTTAAAGTCAGTCAAGAGCTTTAAGACTAATTGTGGTTGAAACTGTTATTATTATTCTGGATTATTTTGCATCTCCTTTTCAGTAGCATGTACGTGAAGCCCTGCAGAGATTAGAGATGCCCCATATTCACATCCTGATTGATGGAGCAGCAGGCAGTGAGGAAGGAATCTCCTCCCAGGAGGAGACCCCCTCCCAGTAGCTGTCTCCTGGTAGGCTGAGATGATTGCTCTTCCCATGTGTGGGCTGGAAATGAGGAAGAGCAAATATGTATATTGAGAGAACAAGCAGAGAGAAGCTCAGGGGATTTTTACTGCAGTTTACTTCTCTTTTTTCATCAATGCAAATCTGACCTGAACTGGGACTTGCCCAGTGCACTGTCCTTATCTACAGTTGCAGCTGACTTTGGTCATTCTGGATCTGCCAGAGGAGTGGTTTCGGGATACACTCTGATTAGTTTAATAACCAGTTATGAGAAGCAGTAGTAGTTACTTGAGTAAAGGCACATGTTTAGTTTCAATATAACCTGCTCTTGTCCAGGTCCAAACCTATGCTGTTCCTTCTTAATAAGCCTACTGTTTCTTGTCAAACTCCAGTATAGTTAGTAGCTTTATGTTGCTTTCTTAATGGAAAATGCTTATGTGAGTGGTGGTATGAGTTCCTCACAGTCTAATATTCAGGCTTGACTCTGAGTCTTTGATTCACTGAATGTCACTGTAGCTAAGACTTGACTGTTACCACTGGATAGTGTGTGTCCCTTAGCTAAGTCGTTGAGACACACTTGGATCAAGGACAGTTTTCAATGTTTTACCTTTTTTATCTTGGTTACCTTGAACAGTGTGTTTCCTTTGTAATAATGGGCAGGATATTTGAGAGTAAGATTAGATAGGGGCAGCTTAAAACATTATACATTTTAGTTTTATTCCCTTATCAGTCATACAGAAATTGTTATAAAAGGAGAATTAACTTATTCTTTGATTTGTGTTGATGTAAATCTAAAGTTGTGTGGAAGTGCTTTTCCATGCTTGTAGGGAACAAAGACTGTAGGACCATAATTTTGCAAGTTTGCTGTTTTCTTGGTCTGAAAAAATCAAACAACAGAGATATTAAAGTTATCATCTTAATGCAAACAATGGGGGACAAATCCTCAGATTGTCCCTTCTAAAAATAAATACCTAAAGGTGTGTAGTTTTTGTCAAAAGATGGTGTTCAGGATGTTTTTCTTTTTTTAGTATATTATGTTTTTGCAGGTTTTGGTGGAGTATTAGTTTCATTGTTGCTGTCAGCTGAGTCTTCCTTCAGCTTCTTGCAAAGTCAGCATGCTTCCTTTGGCCCGAAGAAGTTTCTTGCTGTCACTTTTGAGGTCTAGCTTTGTGTCACGTCTCCACTTGCCTTGACCTGCTTGTCTTGCAGTAAGGACTTGCTCCAAATATAGCATAAGCCACTCAGAAAAAGGAGTCATCTCCATCCAGAGGAGCCTGACAGCCTGGTTAGTTTCTTCTTAAAAGGGGAGCTCATACTATGAATAAATAGATGAGATTGGTCCTACTGTCAAATAATGTTCCATTGCTTTCACTTTAACAATGCATGTTTACAAATACCTTCTGAAAATCCTTGATGTTAGACCAAGCCAATGCCACAAATATCTTCTGAACACACCCTGTCTAAACTATACAACATTCCAGCTCAGGGAATTAATGCATCCTAAGGTTTTGTCATCCAAGTAACAAAAATAAACACTTTTTTTTCTGTGTCAAAGGCAAATTGTTACATCTGACTTCCTATTCCTGTTCCAGCTGAGCCAAGTTGTCAACCCATTTGACCTCCCAAAATCTGAACTTTTTTTTTTACTTAACAAATGCTACAGTTACCAAAAGCCTTCATGTGGTCAGAAAGGAAGATGTATCATTTGCTTTTGTCATTAATGTCATGAAGAGTACGTTTTTCTTTAATAGTGGTATATTACCTCTTGCCAACAGGAAGTTAAAAGTGCACCAAACTAGTTTGGGTGGAAATTCCTTGTAGTTTAGCAGTGACAGATGTTGCATTAAGAGTAGGAGAGGCTAATTTAGATAAGCTTTAATCTAATCTTAGACCTGTTAACCAATACTTGGAATTCCACTGGGTGTAATTTTGTTCTTTCAATGTGTTTTGGAAATATTTGGAAATGTTTGATGCCGAAACATGTAAGTTCTATTGTCTGGCTGCACGTTACCTGTTCCACAGCATGCTGTGCTGATAAACTTTCTTTAGCCCTGTGACTGCCAGGGTGAGAATAAAACTTCAGGGGGGTTCCATCTCTTGTCTGCCTGCTGGATCAGAAGTATCACCATAGCCTGCCACCTGTGGCCACCATCATGCTGCTTAGGCATAGTAAGTTTGTTTCATCTGGGTCATCCCAAACTTGATGCCCCCACGCCTGCCCAGGGCTCATGTCTGGTAGGTGTGGTGGAAGGAGCTAGGGCTTTCCAGCCTGCCAGTGTTGACAGAGCTGTGTCTTGAACACATGGTTCCAGCAGAACTGAATAAAAGTGATGGCTTCTGCAGTACAATGGTCTGACCTTATTCCATGCAAAAGAGCTTACTTCTGTCCTCATGGATTCAATATTGCCATTGTGTGGTTTGGTTAAGAAAGAGGCTATGTTATCTGTCTTTTAGGCTTTATGTTTTCATCTTTAAATGATCAGAATTGCTTTTCCTAGCTGCTTGTCAGATGAGAGTAGTTGCCATTTCCTCTTAGACTGCCTTTTCTTGCAGTCCCCATGTTTTAGGAATGGAAAGGGGAGAAGACCATTTTTTTCCTCCCCTGCATAGAGGTTTCCTGCAATTGCAAAAGGTCACATGTCTTTTGGAGAGAAAAAAAAGAGTAGTGATTTGTTGTATTCAGTTACTATCCATGTTCTTTTTGCAGAGAAAACTTCCCCAAGGACATACTGGTGCCAAGTTGCTAGAAGTTACTGGTCATGTAAAATTTCAGTTATTCATACCTCAGTGTTATAGTGGAGTAAAAATGCTACCCCCCTCCACGTGTGCTCTCAAAGACTTGTGGAGGTTGTTTTACATATACCTTAATGACATTTTGATTATTAGAATGTATTGAAATTATTAGGGGCATGTGAGATTTGGAAAGCTGTTCAGTGTATGTTTTAGGCATCCTGTAGTGCTGGTATAAAAATGCCTGGCAGGAAGCTGGATGATGTTCATAATTAGTGCAGTCTGTCCCATATATATATATTATATATATATATATATGTTGATTTTTTTTTTCTTCAAGAGGCTTCCCACTCATTACATTCCTTTCAAAGTATTTGATATATTTATTTTTCAGTTGCTGGCAAGACAGGGAAATGCTGCATACAGCCAGTGCTTCTTGAACAGCAGCTTAAGGGCTTTTTTTTGTCCTTTTTTTTTCCCCAGCCATTCCAATGAAAACAAGTGAGAGAAATTGCCTTTGGTGTGTTCCCATGTATCAGGCAGCACATTTACTTAGGCTGCTTGTTCTTTAAACATGTTTTCTTAAAATAAACATCTTACAGTGCAGAAAGCTGTCATGAAATATTATACATCTGACTTTTCTTAATCTCTGCTCAAAGAGAACAGATATTGAAATGCTTTTATTCTGTCTAATGCTTTGGCTTGGTAGCATATTATGGTAATCCAGAAATGGGTTTTCCTTGTACGTGTGTGTAATCAAGTGCTTGCTGTATTAAGGCACAGATGTAATGCAGTAATTCTGAATGTATTTAAAATTAGACCTTCTCTTTGCAGATCTGCTTGCTTCTTTTTGACACCACAGTTTCAGAAAGTGTAAGCACTTGTTTAACTTGTTAATAATCTCATTGCAGCAAAGCAAAATATTCAGGCTTTGATATGAAGGGGCACCTAAATATATGATGAAATGTCCTCCTTGAAGATGAAGACTTCTCTGAATTGAAGCTTTAATCCTGTGCTTTTCAGCCTCACTGCTTGATAAGTAACACTGTGTGGTCTTGATACGTAGCTTGGTACAGGCAGTGCATAGCAGGAGAAATGAATGCACTGTGGTTTAGTGGTCAGACCACAGAAGTACTGGTGTGCTTGACCCAGACTAATTCTTTGTGCAGAGATGTTGCATTTTAAAAAGAAGTGAATTTTAAAGGACATTATCTTGAGAGAGTTGGGACAGCTAAAGGCTTGTAATCAAAACCAGTGATGGTGGGGTTTTAAGTTGATGGAACTCTAGGTTTCTGACAGCGGTCTTCACATGTCCTTATTTCAATAGCTCAGCTTATCTCCTATGATCTGACCCCATTACCTTAATGCCATTTTGTGCTTTTCATTTATAATCTTTCTATAATTACTCTCCTTCTCCAAGGGCCTGATTTTTAGTGTTGATTTTGAACACTGGCATTTCCCAGGTACTTTTTTTTTAACTTTTTTTGTTCTTTTATGGGGAGAACCTCGAGTACAGGAAACAGCAAAATCCTGAGCCAAGCAATGTCAGAACATGTTTTTTTGGTGACATGGAAGTAATTTTGCAGTGGGTGAAGTACTTGAAAAACGTCTATGGCATGAGAAACAATTACAGTGCTTGCAAATGTTTCTTCACGTAAGGTCAGTGAGTACCTGAGGAGCTTAGCACAGATGTTGTGAGTTTGGTTTGATACGAAAAGGGGTTTAGTAAAATGATGTACTATGTTGTATGTTAGATTCACATGTGATCTTAAACCTAACCCAAACCTCTTTATGATCCCACCATGTGTACAGAAATCTGTGTCTAGGTGCTAGTTTATGACAAGCCAGGGAGGTGCTGGGCTAGCAGGACTGTCTGGGTTCACTCTGTCCCAGGCACATGCTAGCCTGCAGGGAAGACTCATAAGGGACCTTTTTTATTCCATTAATGTTTCCTAGAACAATGTTTGTACATTTCTTTACTTTCTTTAAACTCTGATTTCAGCTAAAAGTATACATCTCTGCTAACTTCAGCACAGTTGTTTGTAAACACAAGGCTTGAAGTAGCTTCTCCCGAGAACTCTCTTGTTGCTCTGGGTGCAGCATGTGAAAGATGAAAGGATGACTTATGATGCTGAATAATCCCTTCATTCTCCTCTAGCTTCAGTGCAGAAGACTTTCATGATTTTATGTGATGATTCTAAGTGGTGAAAGTCACATTCAGACACATTTTTTCAGCTAAATACAGTGACTGGATTGCAAGCACACAGACAATGTCCTTCTGATGTTGCAGCTCTGGAGACTGCCTGGCTTGTTTGCTTTATCACATATACAGGGTAACTTTTGTTCTTTGAGCCTGGCAACCTTGGTTTGAGGGAGCTGGGCAGACTCAAGTGAGCCTTTGTGGGATTGTAACAAGGATGTTACCTTACAATGCATGCTCACAGGGAAAGTTTCAGCCTTAGATTGCATCAATTTTTAACATCTTTATGGAGCTGTGGTGGCTTGACCTTGGCTGGCTGCCAGACACCCACCTGGCTAGTCTCTCACTCCCACTCCAGGGAGTTAGTAGTTTCCACTTAAGGAGCTAGTATCAAGATTTGCAAAGGGTACCTGTGTAGAAGTAGGCACAGCAGATATTTGTTGTTAGGAAGCCGTTTTCAGAGCCACACACCACACAGTAGTGTGTCAGGAGGCCCTGAAGGCAAGCAAGTTCTGCCCTCCTTCTGTTGTGTTTTTCTTATTTCTCTCGAAATTTCCACTGTTTTCATGTTACAGTTTATGTTTGTGCTTGTCCTTCCCACCTCCCTGAGCTCTTTATCTCTCTGTCTTGAGCAAGCTCTAGAGTTTCCTTGCATAGACGCAGTGTTAAGGCATCATGTGCTGTGTGAAGGCACAAAGCTCTGTTACTTCCCAAAGATAAATCAAAACTGTTTGCAGGCAGATGAATGAACTGGAAGTGTTGACAGCTCAGCAAACTGTGGTCCTGGTGACCAGGCAGTTTATGCTTTCCTAGGAGTGACCTCGTATAGCTTGCTCATGTTCATTTGGACTTTCTGGTCATGCCTTATCCTATGTCATCAACACTATCAGTGTCAGAGCCGGGAAAGATGAGTTTTCCCAACAGTAATCCCTTATAAGCTGGGTGGCATGCAAGTTAAGGAAATATGTCCCATTTCCTGGAAATTCTCTGCAGTGCAAAAGGAGTACGATCTGTGTGTGTGTGTGCATGCACGTATGTGGCTGATAGAAGTCTATAAAAACACTCAAATCTTCACGGTGCATGAGTGTTTATGCACACTGGGGCTTTCTTCTTTGCCATCAGTTTATGCTGGTGCAGAATTTAGTTAATGTGTTCCTCCAGGTTAGCATCCCTGAGATGTTTTTTGTCCTTATTCCACAACATCTCATGGAGCCTTTTTTGCTGTTTGGTGGAGAGTTTCCTTGAGGAGTTGCATACTGTATTCCAGTTTCAGTGATACATTTCTTGCTCTATTTGGGATTTTATCTCAAATGGGTCATATGTGTTTGTGAGCATGAAAAGGAAGATCTTAGTGCTTAGAAATGTATTTTATTTCTATAAGGGCCCATTTTTTTCATGGTCTCCCCCTTTACCTCTGTTTCAGGTCACTTTTGTTAATAAACGGTCTTTGTTGTCTGGTCATTCTTCAGTGACTTCTTTTGCACGACACATGCATCCTAGGTGTTTTGTTTTCAACCTAAACTATGGGCAACTCACTTGTAATTACACTAGGAATTTTAAGCCACTGTAAAGATACCTGATGGATGTATAATTAACTAATGACAGTCTTTGGGACTAAGCCTAGCAAAGTGAAAGCCATAAAAAATTGGAGCAGCTGAGGTAGAACTTCACAGCTTCTCTGTAGTGTATGGAAAAGTCAGTTCTGCTAAGGTGGTAAAGCTGGGGAGATGATTTGAGAGCTTGGGAGAGGATAATGCATCTTGAAATGTTGGGAAAGAATAGAAAAAATAGTAGAGAGTGAAGCCAGGAGAAAGAACCATATCTTTCCCCATCGTTTCCCCCATCTGATCTGATCATAGGAACAAATCTCCTCCACAAGCCTGGTTTATCTTCAAAATCCCATTGCCAGTGGATGAGGCTGCCCTTTTTTGTAATGATTAAGTCTTTGTGCTGAATACTTCCCTTGGCAGTGGTAGCAGAAGTCACAATTCTGGTGAGCAACAGTAGAGACCAGCTGGTTGGGTTGTTCTAGGAAAAGGAGCAGGCCATGCACCTACTCTCTCTAGATGCCAGCCTGGTGTGAAGGACCAGTCATGGACCAACTGGCCCCTTAGGGAACATGTAGAGTGTGCTGCTGCTGGTAGCCGTGGTGCCTGCTTCAGTGTCTGTGCAGACAGGCTGCATAGCTGGCTTGGTGGCTCTGATGCTTCTCACTGTTAACTGAATCCTGCTGGGGTTAATGAGGCTGCAGTGAGATGAGCCAGCCTGGGCTGCGTGCGTGCTGGATTCTCTGGTCTACCAGGTTTGCTTGGTGTTGTTGGAGGGAGATTTCCACAGGGTGCTCTGCTTGTTTTAGGGAGGATTTCAGCCCCACTTTGGCATCGTGGTGGGGGGAGGAGACAAGGAGCAAAACTGATTTTAAAGTACAAGAAATGTTCAGGGACAAGGATGCCTGGGATATTATGAGTCCTTGCAGCCATCACGCTGTGGCATCAGATTGCTAGCAGGGCAGAGCGGTGTATCGGGAGCCTACTCTTCACTGTGGCAAACTCTGTTGCTGTCACTCTCAGTGCCAGATTTAGGCCATCTAAAATTAGCACATATCCCTAAACCTTAGTCATACACCTGAATCTTTCTACTGCTGCCTTAATAAAAACATGCAGGGTTATAACTCTTTTGGTTATTTAAAAAACAGTGACATTGGAAAGAGATCTACCCCTTTTATATCCATTCCTACTTGTTCTTTTGTACTTCTCTTAGCATTGCCACCTTGTGAATGACGAAATGTCAGATTCATGCAGCATGGGCATGAGTAGCTTACCTGTACAGATGCAGCAGCTGTTGAAAAGCATACCTGTATAAGTGTGTTGCAGTACTTCCAAATACTGAGATACTATCTAGCCCATAATTTTAAATAACAGGTATTTTTGATCTGCTGTAGCATTTCCAGTGAGTCACTATTCTCCCCCGCTCCATGTTGCAGTAATTACAGAAGAGTATTGCAGTCCCTGACTCAGAGGGAGGCTTCCTTCCAAAGCTTCTGGCCATGCTGGAGCCTCAGCTCTGCAGCCATATGGAACAAATTGTGTGTGGGGCATCATGGTAGCAGGAGAGAACTGGGCCAGGAGTAATGTGGCATGGCATAGTTATTGAAGTAGTGTTGGCAAGTGCATTTGGTTTGGACTCATGTCCAGGAATTTGGTTGCCAGAATCTTGTCGATGACTCTGTCTCTAAAACTGGGTGCCTACAGGAAAGAAATCCCAAGGGACCCACCTGATGGCTCCTCTATCAGGTTAGTCTAGGAAACTGCAATGTGTAAAAGTTCAGAGGAGTTGGCGTGCTCCTGCCCAGCTTCATTGTGGTTTCATGGCTTCTGATGAGAGAAGGTCTTCCTGCAGACCCATGGCAGTACAAGGCAGGCCCGAGCATGGGGAACGGTTGTGAGGTGGAAGCTGTGGGGTGAGGTTCCACATGCACTGACCCCTCAAGCTCAGTGAGCTCCATCATGTCGTCCTCTGGAGAGGAATGCAGCAGGTACTGCAAGCCAGCGTGTTGCGTACGCATGGACTGGCTGCAGCTGGCCTGGCCACTCCGGAGCAGCAGAATGGCAGCAGTGATGCGCTGCCAAATGTGACCTGACAGGTCCTGCCATGAGGATGCTCAGGACTGCAGGGGAGGCAAGCAGAAGTGGACCACAGGGCTCAGGTCTCCTATTGCCTCATGAGATATCAGCTCTGACAGGCGCATGGAGAGCTCTTGATCCTCTCTTGTTTTCACATTTGTGCAGCCTCCATTTGTGATACAGCTTTTGAGATTCAGTAGTGCTCTTGCAAGCAGCTGTGTGCAGCTGGCTGCCAGGTCTCTTCTTGTACGAAAGGTATGAAGGTCTTACTCTCAGCTAAATGTATTCAGAAACAGGTCTGTGGAAGCTGAGCCAGGTTCCTTGAGAATAGATTTTCTGGTGCCTTAAATGCTGCACCAAGCCCCACTGTGTATTTTGAGGTGAATAAAATCTGAAAATTTACTTTCAATCATTTTAACTTAACCATGAAGTTACTCTCTTTAATTTCTCTTTCAGTGTTACTGTGCAAGAAAAAGGGTCCTGATTTCTTTTTTTTTTTATTATTATGGTGCAGTGTTTTCAAATGCTTAGGTTAGAAAACCTTAGATGTGAATATAATATTTCTGTTTGTTCCTTCTCAAAGGCTAAAAATTTATTCCCTAAACACTGCTGTGACATAATGTGTGGTGGAGACATGGTTATTCTGAGCATCTTCCTGTCAAGGTTCTAGTTTACTTAGTTCATAGTTGTCAGAGCTCAGCTAGGTGCCTCGGAGCCCTGTGAAATGGAAAAGCTAGGTGCCAGGGAGGGGAGCAACAAAAGCTACAGACCTAAGCAGGCAGCTCCCTTGCTTCATCAACACAGAAAAAAACACTGCACATGAAATACTTTTTAACTCTTTGGATTTATGCTCTAACCCTGTATAAAGTGGGACATGCAATGTGAAATCCTTTCCTGGGTTTAAGATGCCTTCACCACAACTCTTGCAGCGGACTGCCAGCTCACTGCCTTAGTGACGGCTTACGGAGTAGGTAAAGATCATGGTACCCACCCCTTACATTATGGGTTAAATACTTGAAGTGCTTGCCTAGGAAGTGGGAATCTGTGCTTGCTGTCACCTTGCACTGCCCAGGAGAGCTCCCAAGCCACCAGCCAGAACAGAAAGCAGGACTGTAGGTACCCGCTGAAATGGTGTGGGTGCAATGAAGACTGGAAGATTCCCATAGGGACAGGAGTAGTATGACTCTGAAACCCACTTGAAAAGGCAGAGGGGTGTGTATGTATGTCTGTGTATCTGTATGTATGTCTGTGTATCTGTATGTATGTCTGTGTATCTATATGTTTGTGTATCTCTACATATGAATGCAGATTGATTTTTTTTTTTTTTAATGGACAATTTATTGTCCCAAGTCAGATCCTTGATTCTAGGTCTTTGGTGAGGGCTCTGATCACTATAGTGTTGTGTGTGACAGGTAATGTCTCATCTGTGTAAGTTTTGGGTTGTTGTGGTTTTTTTAACTTTAATAAGTGACCTGAGGTGCTTTGTGCCAGCAAGGTGAATACTCTCCAAGAACCTAGCCCAGTTCAGGTTTCTTTAGGAGCTGGGCTCTCAGGCACCTACTTCATACATTTTGAATGACCATAACTATGAGACTGGCACCAAGATGCCAAAGTAGTACATTTAAGGGTGCAAGTGCTTTTATGGATCTGATCTGGAAGTTCTCAGATCAATGAGAAGTGACTACATGGCTTGTGGGATGTTTTTCAGCTGATGATTTGTCTTTTCAGGCTGAGTGGGCCATTAATGAGTGAATGGACTCTGCTGGGAAGGCTTGTCCTCACACCATGACAACTGATGAGTCAGAACCTGGTGAGCTAGCTCTGGAGCCGCTGCTCACTTGCAAGCTATGTCTCTGTGAATATTCCCTGGATAAGATGACCACTCTTCAGGAATGCAACTGCATCTTTTGTACATCGGTAAGATACAGCAACGCAGGGTGGTGGGAGCTAAACAGAACTGTGGGATGGGGTTGCTTGTCCCATACAAGAAGCTTACATTATCCATGCTGACAGAGGATGCTTTCCTGAAGAGCATTTGGTATTAGTCTGTCTTGCCTTTTTTAAGAGTTCTCTGTCATTTTACTTATGTTAATTAGTAACTAACAGACATTCCTATAGGAAATAATAATAAATCCCAATAGTAAATGGGAACAAAACATGCATTTAAAGACAGAGAACATACACAGTACATACACCATCTCAGTATTATTTTTTTCCTGAAGCAAAATCTTGAAACATCATAGGATAACTTTGAGGTTTACATCCCTGTTATCATTTTCTGAGTACCTCAGAGACCTTTAAAGTCTTTTACATATTTTTCAAGGGCAATCAGAAAACTTAAACAAAAATGAACCTTGGCCATTGAACCTTTGCTTCTGTGGTCTCTGCTGCAGAGATGTTGCCCACGTCTTGCATTGCCTGTAGTTGTCAGTGAGGACTTTCTGTCCTGCAAATTCACATCAAAGAAAGCTGGTGGAAGTGATAAAGATGGAGTTTGAGCTGATAACAACTCTACAGATACCAATACTCTTTTGGTCTCTTTGGACCTAGTTTTTCTGGTGATAGTGACTTTGACATACCTGGCTAATGGATTTTGGAAACAAGTCCTAAGCTGCTGGAGGGATGTTGGGGTTTTTTTGACTCCAGAAAAAATGTATTTGCTTTTATTTTTGTAAGAACAAATTGTGGGTAAGCACGAAGCAATTACATTTAAGTTTTGTCTTTGGTTGTTTGGAGTCATGTAAGAAATCTGATAATTGTGAAGACAGCCTGAGTGTCTTCACTTAGCTCTGAATTCAGGGTAACTTAAACAGGGTAAGGCTCTATCTGCATGTTTCCAGAAATTAGAATAAGAGAGAGTAATATGTATCTTCAACCTTTTCAAACAAAACATTTCCCTATTTTACTCTGCAACCAAAGTTTTAAGAAGATGTACCTAACAGGTAGGTATGAAGATAATGCTTTAAATTAAAAAAAAAGAAAAAGAAGTTGCTTCCTTGATAGTGGTCCCACTCCAAGATTCACTGTCTCAATTTACTGTCATTAATGGCACATTAACTTTGGTATTAGGTGGGCAGAGTAATTCTTGCCCTCTAGGAGAAGAGAGGACTGCTGAGGACAATGCCAGGCAGAGATGGGTGCTCCATTTCTCCAAGCCAGTGGCCAAAGGGAGAGGTCAGTGACGGCTGTAGATGTTGGTGTCCCCACCAGTTCCCTCTTGGTTCTGCAGCTGTCACCACATACATACACCCCTTACCTGGCAGGTAGCAGGAATAGCATCTGCTCTGAGTTTGGCTCCCCAGGGCCATGGCAGTGAAGTGGAGAATACAGTCACAGTGGTTTGGCATCTGTGTAAACTTCACTGACTTTGTTTAAACCAAGAGCCAGCCATCTGTGAGTGAGTGCTGAATGCAACTGGGAGAAGCCTTTAGACATGCTCTGTTTATTTCAGTGGGCATAACATGCCTCAGTTGTGCTTATGTTCCATGTCTGCCCTTTGTGTAGCTGTTGTTGCCTGTGTCTGAACATCCTCCCAGTGGACATGTCTGGGCTGATGCAACAGAGATGTGTACATCTTGCATCCTCCAACAAAGACAACTCTGGAAACTTCTAACCTGCCTCTGTGACTTTTGGTCTTGAATCCAGAGAAGTTTCTGGAAGGCCATATGGGTTGCATGTTTGAGCAGCCTCCAAAGAATAGTGTCAGAAACATTTTGCCCCTTCAGAGTGCTTAGGTGCCAGGGCTTGTGTAGAGGTTGGCTTGGGCCACTGCTGATGTGCAGTGCCATAGATTTCGTCCCACCTGTGCCAGGGCTTCTAGATACCATCACACCACCCTTAAGAGAGATACTGGGATAAGAATGTCAGCTGTGAGCTATGGGATTGAGCCCCTGTCTGTTTCTCAGCTAGCAAGCTTTCAGCTTGAATGATTTATTCCTGTTTTCTATGACTAAGAAAAGTAAGATAGATCTAGTAGTAGTGTTAAATTTGAAATAGAAAAGGGCTTGATGTGATCATTGTAGATTCTGCTCTACTAAGTTTAGTTAATTTTTTGTTCTATTACACATAGATTCTGCTCTACTAAGTTTAGTTAATTTTTTGTTCTATTACACATGTGATCATTCTGTATCTGTGATTGTTTTTGCACTACAGCATTTTTGGCTGTGCAAATAATTGGAGCTTGTTACTATTCAGGCATCTGCAGGAACAAGCTCATATCTCCTTTTCAGTTGTAGCCTGTAAACCTAAGGAATTTACATGAGTTAAAACCCCGTACAGCTATTTTTTCAGCTTAGAAACTCTTGTTGTAAATATTATACCTCATAAAAACTGTCTTCTAGCTAAAGTAAGTAAACTGTTTAAGGAGGTCTATGTTTGCATTGTTGGTACTAAGACAGAGTTTTTTAAATAGCTATAAACATTTCTACTCTCTCTGTTCTGATAAGAAAAAGCAGATGGCATGGAGAACACACTTGCCATCTTACTCAAAAGCCCAGTCAGGTCTGAAGAGACATTAGCTCTGTTATTTCTCAACATTTGTTGCACTTGGTGCAAGACTGCTGAAATGTGAGAATCCCAAGAATTTGGTAATGGCTACACACTGCCTGATGGATTGATTTCATTGTGTTTGGACTATATCAGTCTCGAGCAAAAGACTGATTTCTGAAGGGGGTTGACAGAGATATGAGGTGTAGGTTACCTGCAAAAGTTTTAGAGGACTACATTTTATATTATCCATCTCATCTCCTATACCTACACCAATAAAACCTTTGTGACGTGCCATGCTGTGGTGCATACCCACATATGTGTGTATATACATACTTACTATATTCAGCAAGACATGTATTGCTTTGGCTGCACAGTTTTATGCTGTTTGCTCTATTCATAGAATCATAGATTCATTTAGGCTGGAAAAGACTTTTGAGGTCATCAAGTCCAAACATTTCCCTGATATTGTTTATCTTGGTTTTTATCTTTCCAATAATCCTTTTTGTCCTGCAGTGCTTTGTGCTTCCCTTGTTGCTTTGCAAATTTTGCTTTCTTGGATGGGCCCACATGCAACTAACTACACAGATTTTTGCTCCTGCAGTGCTCACATTGCTCACATACATAAAATAGTTGCACACTGTATGGGGCTACACCATCACAGCATTACAAAACACTATATTGTAGTGCACGTCTATCTGGGTCCAAAGCAACCTAACATTCATTACATCCTGACTGAAACACTTACATTACACTGTATTTTCACACAGTATCACAGTATCACCAAGGTTGGAAGAGACCTCACAGATCATCAAGTCCAACCCTTTACCACAGTGCCCAAGGCTAGACCATGGCACCAAGTGCCACATCCAACCTTGCCTTGAACTGCCCCAGGGACGACGACTCCACTACCTCCCCAGGCAGCCCATTCCAGTGCCTAATGACTCTCTCAGTGAAGAACTTTCTCCTCACCTCGAGCCGAAATTTCCCCTGGCGCAGCCTGAGGCTGTGTCCTCTTGTTCTGGAGCTGGCCACCTGAGAGAAGAGAGCAACCTCCTCCTGGCCACAACCACCCCTCAGGTAGTTGTAGACAGCAATAAGGTCACCCCTGAGCCTTCTCTTCTCCAGGCTAAACAACCCCAGCTCCCTAAGCCTCTCCTCGTAGGGCTTGTGCTCAAGGCCTCTCACCAGCCTCGTCGCCCTTCTCTGGACACGCTCAAGCATCTCAGTGTCCTTCCTAAACTGGGGGGCCCAGAACTGAACGCAGTACTCGAGGTGTGGTCTGACCAGTGCAGAGTACAGGGGCAGAATGACCTCCCTGCTCCTGCTGACCACACCACTCCTGATACAAGCCAGGATGCCACTGGCTCTCTTGGCCACCTGGGCACACTGCTGGCTCATGTTCAGGCGGGTATCAATCAGTACCCCCAGATCCCTCTCTGTCTGGCTGCTCTCCAGCCACTCCGACCCCAGCCTGTATCTCTGCATGGGGTTGTTGTGGCCAAAGTGCAGCACCCTGCACTTTGAGCTATTGAACCCCATCCCATTGGCCTCTGCCCATCTGTGCAGGCGGTCAAGGTCCCGCTGCAGAGCCCTTCTGCCCTCCAGCTCAGTCACATCTGCCCCCAGCTTAGTGTCATCTGCAAACTTGCTGATGACTGACTCGATGCCCTCATCCAGATCATCTATGAAGATGTTAAAGAGGATGGGGCCCAGCACTGATCCCTGAGGGACACCACTAGTGACTGGCCGCCAGCTGGATGTGGCACCATTCACCACCACTCTCTGGGTCCGGCCCTCCAGCCAGTTCCTAACCCAGCACAGAGTGTTACCATCCAAGCCGCGGGTTGACAGCTTAGCCAGCAGTTATTAATTTGTTCTATTTTGAATATTACTTTGTATAAGTTTCTATTGGATTTTTTCCTACCTATGTGTTGGAATAAGTTGACCTGGGAGGTGGTGAAGTCACTGTCTCATAAGGTGTTTAAAAAAAAGACATGTAAAAGTGGCACTTTGGGACATGGTTTAATGGTCATGGTGGTGTTAGGAAAACGGTTGGACTCAATGATCTTTCAGATCTTTTCCAACCAAAAAATTAAATGCACCCTTTGCTGTTCTCCTTTCAGCCCCAGACAGCTCCAGAGGTGTCTCACTCTGGCAAGAGTTAAGAGACTTATGGAAGAGTAGTGCTAGAAATGGACAGACTGAGCTCCCTGCTTTGCCTTTGGATGAGCTTTTGCCCAGGTTTTGGAACTCATTAGGCTGGCTAGAAGGTATACATCTTGGAGACTCCTGCCTTTTCAAAAGCTGGCTGAAACTGGAAAAACATTGTGGGGAGATAAGTGGCATGATCACAAGGACCTTGCTGCTTCTTGCTAGAAGCACTCCAGTAAATGCCACAGCATAAATTACCCTTGGGAAGCAGTAGTGAGGAGTGCAGGATTAGCAGTAGCGCTGGAAATACTAAGTGCTCTGTGAAAGAGACCTGTTATAAATCTGTGGCCTGCAAGCAGTCATGGAGGTGAGTTTTACCAGGTGTTGTAAGGCAGTGGGTACATTTGTGTTCACTGCTGCCCTGATGGCAGTGATGACAGAGAGAACCAGTGTCATTACGGGAAAACATGGGGGGTTTGAGTCAGTAAAATATCTGTTGTCTTGCTTCTTCTCTGCATGCCAATTCTGACTGGTTTTACTTTTTCTCCTCATAAGCATTTCAGAGCCCTAGCGAGAGCCAGGTGAGCAATAAATGGCATTGCTGCTCTTTACATCAAACAACAGCTTATACTCATATTATATGTTGTTTACTGGAGCAGATGCTGCCTAAGACAACATATACCAAATTTCCACGTGTGTGCCTTTGTGTTGTCAGCACAGGTTTATGCAGAACTGGCATGACTCACCCTTCTTTCTTCCAAGCAAGTTCTTTGTTGAGTCTTGTACTTCTGAGAAGTGTGAGGTAACTGAGTTACAAAACATGCAAAACAAATACCACAGTGATCCACCTGTTTGTTATTTTGGTACACACAACAAGGTGTAACTGAGACTAAGCTTCATGCAACTTTAAAAGGAGAAGTCAGTGTGTTGAATAGAAGCCCAGGTAGCTTCTGTTCTGTCATGGCTATTCTTACAAGTAGAAAGTTATCTAAAGGTGTCTGGGAGAAGATTTTTCACTGTAGCTATGTGTAATCGCAAGGCCAGTGCTAGGCATGGAACAAAAAGATTCTTCCGCTGCTGTTAATATCCTAGACCCTGGGCAACTGTCTGCCTGGAGAGTCAGGGCCTTGGGAGGCTTCAGCCCCTGAGAAGGGGGTTTGCACACTGCTGCCAGCTGCTTTTGCTAAAGGAGAAGGGGAAACTCTTCTAGAAATAGTAGATTTCTCTTCTGTACCTCACTGTCAGGACACTCAGTAAAGCTCCTCTGCTTTCTGTGATCTTCAAGAGCAGCTGTGTGTTGCTGTGCCTCCTTCAGGTGGCTAAATACTGATATTTTATCCTTAGTGCAGTGAAGGCTCATATCACTTGTGCAAAGGGAGCACTAGAGAAGTGAACACAAACTGATGTGAAGGATCAGCATTATCAGCAAAAAGCACGGGCAGAAAAACCTGAAAGCAGAGACAGACTAGATCTAAGATACAGAGGAGGCAGACAAGGAGCATGGAATCCCTGCAAAATGGAGCAAATGTACACAGATACTGCAGTAAAGGACTACTTAGTAAAACTTCAGGAGAATTTGATTTGCCTTTGTGTAGCCAATGCTGACTTTTATTATCTTTGTGCTAATTTTTCAAGAAGGAATTTGCTCCTTTAGTCTTTTTCTTCTTTCTGCTGTCTTAGGAGACACCTGCATGTGCATATGGCTGCATGAGAATGCTATCTTCTCTTCCCAAGCAGACCTTGTGTTGCAGTGCTTCACTTTATATACAGCTTACCTCAGGTTTGTTTTCCACTTCCACCCACAGGTAGCAAGCTGTCAAGTTTTGACACTTTGGATTCTTTTTTCCCAGCTTGACTTTTGCAATACTTCAGACTAGCTTTGTTTTGAATTTATAAAGACAATTCCCACCCCTGCTGATACTGGCACTGAACATGTAGCACTTTTGTAGTAATTTAGATGGTTTAAGAACTCCTCACATGTTTCTGTGCAGAATCACACCAAAGGCAGTGTTAGTAAGGGTGCCAAAAGAGAACAAATGTACCCACTACCTTCTAATGGATGCTACTATTCAGCAAGAGTAACTGCATGTTTCTGAAGTCAATAGAGATGACCATCTGGGTGGTAGCCAAGGGAAGAGAGGTGAGGAAGAGGGAACTGACATGTTTGATGACAGCACACTGTGAGTGAGGTTGGTGTTATCTCTTTTTAACAAATGAGGAAACAAATGTGAACTAAGTTGTCAGTGCTTCAGAGTGCCACAGTAACTGAGCCAGCCTGTGACATAAGCCTCATGGTCATGTCTGTTTTTTAGCCAGGTTTGACCTGACACAGATTTGTTTGCAAGAGGAATGGTATTTGCAGTTGGTTTGGTTTTGGGAAGAGTGAGTTTTTCTGGTTCTGTTCTCTTGTCCTTTTCTGTTTGGTGGTGCCACTTCATGGCAATGATTACCAGAAATCTATCCTGACTTTTATGACAGGGTGCCAGGATGTGGGAGGCTGTGTGTAAATTTGTTTTAGACTGGGTACCTGAGCAGAATCTGGCACTGTTACTGGGACATCTTTTGAGACAAAGCTGCTGAATATATTTCTCAGACACTTCATCCTCTAAAAAGTAGGCTTGTGGAGCACTGGGAGGCCATTGTATTCTGGAGCATTGTTGCATTTTTCCTGGGTCCCAACAAAATGCAATGCTTGTCAGTGGTGTCACTCTTCCCCTTCTACTTCCCATATGACCATATGTCATTTCAGGCTAAGGGGACACTTTCTACTTTCAGACCTCTTTCTTGACAGGGCACTTATGTGGCCTGATCTTCAGTTCTTTTGGAAACAGCTTCATTTACCACTGCATGTGGTCTTTGGCAGTTAAATCATAGATTGGACAATACAGATCCATGTTTCATTGGACTTTTTGGTTTTTCACATTAAACTATACCTATCATAAGTTTCACAAATTAATAAATCACTATTTCTGTGGTGTACTTTGAAAAATATTCCTTCAGTTGGAAGGGCTTCACATTTTTTCCCAAGTGCAGTGCAGATACCTCCAAGCTAACTGCCAATAGTCTTCATTCATCTAGTTTTAAAACTTGTTGAGAAACACTTGTGAGATTCCAAGAGTTTGATTATCACACATTGAAAGCTACTGGCCCATTTTAGTGACTGTCATGACAATGGTAAATGTATTAGTAAATGTTGTGTAGATACATCCTAAGCACTATGAGTCCTGTTTTAGGGGGGTGTTTATTTGTATAACTACCCAATTAATTAAATATTGAGTGGATCAGGTGGTTAAATTTAAGAGTTCTGACATGAACTACCTCACTGAAGTCGATAATATTCCATGTAAAACTACATGGCTGCTACATTGTCTTGTGTATTCACTGAAGAACAGATAACATTAGTGAATGATAAGAAATAAATGAAAGTTGTGTTTTAATGAATAAAAAGTACATAAACACTGCCCAGAATGGAAAGAAAAACTAAATGCCTATCTGTTGATCTGTTCTGAATCATAAGACACTGTGGAATGCAAACTGAAAAGTTATGTTTTCTGTCCATATACAGCCTTTCTTTTCAACACACACCCCACACCCCTCCCCCCTCCCCCTCCTAAAGTTTAAAGCTTATAAAAAGACTAAGGCTTAAAAAACCCTAAAGCCACACCAATGCAGTTTGAGGACAAATCTAGAAGAAAGATTTATTAGTTTAGGTACTTGAACAGATTGCTCAGGGAAGTTGTGGAGGCTTCAACCCTAGAAGTGTTCAAGGCTAGGTTGGATGGGGCCTTGGGCAACCTGGTTTTTTGTAGGTGGTGTCCCTGCCCATAGCAGCGGGGTTAGAACTACATGATAATTAAGGTCCCTTCCAATCTGAACCTTTCTATGAACCTTTGAAGTCAGTCTTGCATGTTTTAAGGTGGAAACCTGAACTTAATTTTTCTGAGACTGAAATTGTCTTCAAGGCATACATTGATATGAAAGACCTTTTTGTTTTAGCATGATGACTTCAGCAGTTTCTTGCATTTTCTTATTTGATGTAGATCATACTCTAATACTGGTTAAAAAATACTGTAGGTTCCTTTTTTTTCCTTTCTGCAATTTAATTCAAGACAAATACCCTTACTTATCCTGTATCAACTGCTGCACAGTGCCTGGCATCAATATCTGTAGTATTTGAGGGAAAAACAGGCCAGAGATTTCAATTTCTTTCCCCTTTTAAGCCATCCCTCCATGTTTCTTAATAGAACTACCTGTTCAATTTTGTCATGTCATGTGTGGTTTGCATTTAGGGAGCTGAAGAGCTGCATGCAGATGGGATATGAGCAAGGTAATGGAACGTGTCAAGGTACTTGAAAAAGCAATATGTAGGAATGATTGAGGCCCATCTTTTGTCACTGATACACAGATTATCTGGAAATGGCTTTGAATAGAAACATAAGATTTCACAGGGAGAGGGATATAGTGCCTTTGTCACATCATTACCTGGAACATAATACCAAAATTATGCTACAAACTCATTAAAATGCAGAAGTGTTATGGTCCCTTTGCAGATTAAATACACTGCTAAACAGATTTTTCTTTTCTGTTTTCTTCTTTCTTTTCTCCTCCTTCTTCTTTCTCCTCCTCCTTTCTTCTTCATTCTTCTTTCTTCCTTCTTTTTCCTTTTTCCTTCTTTCTCCTTCTTCTTGCTGCTTCTTGCTTCTTTCCTCTTCTCTCTCCTTCCTTCCTTCCTTCCTTCCTTCCTTCCTTCCTTCCTTCCTTCCTTCCTTCCTTCCTTCCTTCCTTCCTTCCTTCCTTCCTTCCTTCCTTCCTTCCTTCCTTCCTTCCTTCTTTTCCTTCTTTTCCTTCTTTTCCTTCTTTTCCTTCTTTTCCTTCCTTCCTTCCTTCCTTCCTTCCTTCCTTCCTTCCTTCCTTCCTTCCTTCCTTCCTTCCTTCCTTCCTTCCTTCCTTCCTTCCTTCCTTCCTTCCTTCCTTCCTTCCTTCCTTCCTTCCTTTTTCTTTCTTTCTTGCTTTCTTTCTTTCTTGCTTTCTCCTTCCTTCCTTCCTTCCTTCCTTCCTTCCTTCCTTCCTTCCTTCCTTCCTTCCTTCCTTCCTTCCTTCCTTCCTTCCTTCCTTCCTTCCTTCCTTCCTTCCTTCCTTCCTTCCTTCCTTCCTTCCTTCCTTCCTTCCCCCTTCTTTCTTCGTCTTCTTTCTTCTTCTTCCTTCTTCTTCCTCCATTAAGAACCCACTCTGTACAAACATAAACCAAAAAAAACCCCAACCAACCACAGAAACTCAAACAAAAACCCAAACAAAAAATGCCAAGAAATCACCACCACCAAAAAAAAAAACCGATTAGGGCAGCTTGTAAAAGTGTTGAAGTGATGAACCCATGAATAACCTAAACAGAATTTCTGGAGCCTTAGAAAACACTTTGTAAGATCAGAGGAAGTGTTTATTACTGAAGAAGGATTTTTTAATATTAGTTTATGCATTCCTAGATTAGACTTTTCAGTGCTTTTAAAAAGATTCTTCCCTCATGTTTCAACATAGACTTCCAACAAAGCCTTAGCTTCAGGAGAGGAATTTGTACTTGAGGCACATGTAAATATTTGCCTAAATCACAGTCTTTCTTGCAAGACCTGCAAGTTAAAAAAGAAATGCATGTGTATTGCATGATAATTTTATCCAAGTACTTTACAGGCCATAACTTACTAGATATTCATGAACAGTGTTTTGTGAGGCAGGTAAATGGATATCGAACTTACTTTATATTAAATAGAGAAAGGCAATGACCTAAAAGACAAATGAAGTATAAGGGAAAAAGAATTCTTGCTCCAAAACTTGCTCAGATGGCAAATTATTTGAAAAAGGTGTCATAACACATGATGAAACTCAGGGAGAGAAAAAGTACTTGTAGTACTCCTTTTCACAGTTGTCCAGCAGGAGTGAAGTTAGATCAGTACCAAAACCTTCCAGAGAGTGCAGCAGGTGTTATATTATCATGTTTGAATTGATCCCTCTTCCTTGATTGCATCAGGATTTTGCTATGTATCCCAGAACACAGATAAGTCTTACAGAATGGTAGAGTTGGAAAGGACATCTGGAGATGATGTAGTCTAACCTTCTCTGCTGAAGCAGGTGTGCCTAGAAGGTGAGCAACATGATATAGTTGCTCGGGGGGGGAAATCTGAGTAAATGGAATGTAACTAATCAAGGTACACATGATTTAAGTTTAAGTTCCTTGTGTTGGTGTCTACCATTTTCTTGGGAGGTGAATATAATGGAGCCAGACCTCCAATTTCATCTGTAATCAGATGGATTTTCGCCTGTTCAACAAAACCTCAGTAATTTTTTCATCTGTTGACTCCACAAAACAGGGACAATCTTCAGCAAAGTCTATTTTGGCATGAGAAGGGGCAATGATTTTACACTAAAAGAGGGCATATAGAGACTAGATAGAAGCAAGATTCTTATTTTTTTACAATGAAGGTGGCAAAACTGTGGCACAGGTTGCTCAGAGAACGGATAGATTCTCCATCCCTGGAAGCATTCAAGGTTAGGTTAGATGAGGTGCTGAGCAACCTGATCTAGTTAGAGAAATCCCTTCTCACTGTAGAGGAATTGGACTAGATGACCTTTAAGGTCATCTAGTAACCCAAGCCATTGCATGGTTCTGTGATTTTAATCATTCTTTCTTGACTATGTGATGCATTTATGGAAAATTCTGAGCTGGTAAAAAAGTCAGTGCTGATAACTTGCTCTGCCTATGGAGAGTAAGACAATCATTTGACTGCCATAATGTCACTGCTCTTGTGCAGCCACTCCAGCCACTGACTACTCTCCATGCCTGCAACTCACTGCATTAAACAAAATTGGTGGGGGAGTGTAGCTCAAGCGTGTTGAGATCTGATTATTTCTTGGCTGTCAAGAATAAGATCCTCTCAAGGAACTCTTAATACCACAGAGGTATCTTGATCTTACCTTCACTTTGTAGAGCAATTAAGTGGCATATGTAGCATGTGCAGTTTTTACAGTGGAGGTACTGCTGACTTTTGCAGACAAAATGCACAAAAAGTCTTAACCATTTTCTGTCTGTGTGATGTATTCTCCATGGTGTGGGACTGCTGAGAAGGTTGTGATTCATTATACAGACACTGAGTCCTTTTTTCATCACATTTTCAGCATGTACATCTTTTCAGGTGCTTTTATTTGCCGCTTGGTGAGTGAGTAGCTAAATTAGTAGCTGAGCTGTAAATAGTAGTAAAACCTCTCTAAAGGCAGCCTTACTGTGAAGGCATATTTTAAAATTTAGTGATTTTCCACTGTCTTTTCTTTGCTTCTAACTTGTGAATTTCTTGTTCCTTCTTTCACACCTTCATTCCTGCACAGACATGGGGAAAAAGCTTAATCCTTCAGTGCTAAATGCTGAATCATAAAATGGTTTAGGTTGGAAGGGACTTCAAAGATCGTCCAGTTCCAACCCCTGCCATAGGCAGGGACACCTCCCACTAGAACAGGTTGCTCAAGGTCTCATCTAACCTGGCCTTGAACACCTCCAGGGAGGGAGCATCCACAACCTCCCTGGGCAACCTGTGCCAGTGTCTCAGCATCCTCACTGTAAAGAACCTTTTCCTAACACCTAGTTCAAATCTCCCCTCTTCCAGTTTAAACCCATTATCTCTCATCTTGTCATTACAAGAGCTTGCAAATAGTCCCACCCCAGCCTTCCTGTAGGCCTCCTTCAGATATTAGAAGGCCACTATGAGGTCTCCAATCCTTCTCTTCTCCAGGTTGAAGAGCCCTGACTCCTGTAGCCTGTTCTCATAGTAGAGGTGCATTCTTACCTGCCTCCCTCTTTTTTAGGATGTATTGCTTCTGGGCCTGAAGGAGGTGATCCTTGAACATTGACCAGCTTTCCGGGGCCCTCCTTCTTTCCAGACTGCTACTATGATGTAACCTTCCCCTGCCTTCCCTATAACCTTTACCCGTAGGCTCTCTGTTTTTGCGTTGCACATCCCCAGGTGGAGCTCTATGGACTTTAGGTGCTTCCTTTGAGTTTAGCAGCATCTTTAAGTCCTCCATCAGCTTCTTTAATTGCAAACATATCATCTTCTCCAAGTACAAAAAACAAAGGCAAAGGATTTAATACCTGTAAAAACTAACAAGGAGGTTTTCTATGAACCATTATAAGATCCATGGCACTGCACCGACCTATTATAAAATCTCTCCAACTCACCCTGTGAAGGCACAGTACCCTCTAAAAATATCACAGAAGGCTCTAGTTGCTCACCTATCCTCACCTACAATCAAGCAACAAGCTAGAGGAGAAGAGCCCAGATGTATTATGAGCCTTCGGAAACCTCTGTGCTTCTGGCTTGGTACACCCAATGATTTAGATACTGCATATTGAAATGGACTGCAAAATCCATACTGTGCATTGAAGCTCCCTAAGAGCCTCCTGCCTGTCCTTGCGTGGAAGGGCTCTGAGATTCTGTCCTGGAAGTCTAAATTAAGAACAAGCCTCTGGGCTGCTGCTAGGCCTGCAATAACTTCTCAGGCTTTGTCCTCCCTCTGTAACTGGCTGACCTGAGCTGCCCCTAGAGTACAAATCTACTGTACCATGCTGTCAAAACAAATCACTAAATATCAGACAGCATCACAGAGGAGACAGAAGCCAGGATCTTAGCTGAAGTAAAAGGTTGCTCTTCCATGCTCGTGGAGGAATTAAGGCAAACTAAATGCCTTGGCTGGAGGGCAGCATTCACTGCTTCCCCAAATGCTGCCCTAAAACTAGATTTAAAAAAAAATAACCAGGTCTCCCATGAGGAGACAGAGTGGCTTCTAAGGAGGCCTTGCTGGAGCATCACCCAAGTATGCAAGAAGTGCACCCAACACACTGCATCATGGGCAGGCACTGGGGAAGGGTCTCGGAGAACAGAATTCTCTGCATCATTTAATAGTGGAGCTTAGATACAGGCACAGACCAGGCAGGAAGTTTGTGGAGGGAAGGCTATCCTGTTTCTCTTGCTGTTATGGTCTGAAGCATGTGAGCAATGACAGGTACTTAATGGATGTGGGGCTGCAGCAGTAAGTCACCCACAGTCTCTGTCCACATCAGTAATGACTCTGGGAGCTGCTCTGGGGACACAATTTTTTATTGTATTATCCTGTGTCACCTGCTGCCACTGCCTAGAATTGTTCCAATGTCTCTAGGGTACCAGGTACCATCATGACTATGTACCTGCTGCTGCTTAAAGCTCTGTGGAGGAGCTGTGTGTGCTGGTGGAGTCATTGAATCTGATGGCTAAGCTGACTTTTTATAAGCACTGGGCCTAGACACCTTTGGGAGAGCTGGGCAAAGAGAAGACGGAGGATAGTGAAACTGCTGTTTGAATAACAAAAGGATAGCTCCTGGTTAAATCTGAGCTGATAGTCCCTAGGGTGTTGATGGTGCTGACATGATGTCCTTTTTGCTCTTCACCTCTCTCCCTTACCTCACATACTACTTTCACTCCCAATTCCTTACAGCCTGTTCTGCTGCTTTCTTATAGGGGTGTGTACTGGATCTGAATCCATTACTGCTTAGTGAGCTAGATATTTAAAGTTTACCATTTAGTTCATACCTCTACATTCTTCTAAATTAACCCACTTCAAATATTTATGAATAAAAAATAAGCTCATTTAAAATGCCACTAAGATAAGCTGACTCTACTTGCTTGAACTAATTCTCTCTGTATAGTTTATCAGAATTAACCCAAGCACATGATAAGCAGAGAGACAGACAATAAAAAAGAAACCACATTTCCATTTATGAAAGTCCTAATTATCCTGACATTTAAGAGGGTATCAGTGTTTTCAATAAAACTCCAAATGGGTACATCTCTTTAATCAGAGCATAATTTGCAAGGCCTTCTCAGAACAGTTTGAAGGAATGCAAACTTGAATGTTAAATGCCTGTAAGTACTGGGAAAATAGTTTGTGAAGAGTTCTGGGGTTTTACCAGAGCTGATAATCTGAAAGGCTCTGACTTCTCCACAACCCACCTAGTAGCTTTTGAAGCTCAGTGCCTGTTGACAAAAAAGCAAAGGTCTCCAAGACCTTTTGCTTTGACATAGCTCTTGAACAGTGATGGGGCAATAGGGGAAGAAGACAGCAGTACTAAGAGGGAGAGGCTTATCAGGTGGGCACGAAACACACATCTGTAGGGAACAAAGCTGCATTAATCCTACTTCTTCTAAAACATGTTGTTCATAATTTGCAATAAACTATGCCAACTTCTACCCAAATCTGCCAGAAATCTGTGTTTTGTTGTTTTGTTAACAGTGGTTTGCAGTTTGCTCTATGCTTTGTCATTATTTTGAGTAGACTTTGTAGTTTTGTTTGACTTAGAAGCGACCTCAGCTACTTAGCTGTGCAACTTGGAGATACAATTCAAGCACTGTACTTCTGCCCATTGCACTGGTTTTATGCCATGATGCCAAGATTCTAGGATATGTGTTAAGACAAACTTGAATATATTTGAAACTGGCCTGCCAAATAAAATATGGAGAGAACAGAGGCCTTTTTTTTCCCTTCTAGAGGGGAGGCCTGCCATTTTTGTATAATGAGCAGTTTGAAACATTCATGAGACTGTTCTATTGCTGGTTGCCTGGGAGAAGAGACCAACCCCCACCTGGCTACAGCCTCCCTTCAGGTAGTTGTAGGCAGCAATGAGGTCACCCCTGAGCCTTCTCCAGGCTAAACAACCCCAGCTCCCTCAGCCTCTCCTCATAGGGTTTGTATTCCAGGCCTTTCACCAGCTATGTCGCCCTTCTCTGGACAGGAGTTGTGCCAGGGGAGGTATAGGCTGGATGTTAGGAGGAAGTTCTTCCCAGAGAGAGTGATTGGCATTGGAATGGGCTGCCCAGGGAGGTGGTGGAGTCGCCACCCCTGGAGGTGTTCAAGCAAAGACTGGATGAGGCACTTAGTGCCATGGTCTAGTTGACTGGATAGGGCTGACTGATAGGTTGGAGTGGATGAGCTTGGAGGTCTCTTCCAATCTGGTTGATTCTATGAGGCAGACTCCATGCTGGAAATGGACTTCGGACACCTGCTCAATGGATGTTGTGTTTTACAAATCATGGTAAACCACAGATTTTACCTGATCTATGTGAGGGGTTGTGGGGCTGAACTGGAAGCTGCACATCTTCCAGGACTGACTGTAGCCTCCTCACCAGGTTATAAACAATCCCCCTTCCCTTTTATGCAGCTAAGAACAGTAGTCTCTTTAATGTAAATGAGGTCTCCTATAATGGAGACTGCTGGCTGAGAGTCTGAATTAAGAACAGAGTAGGAAAGACAAAAGAATGAAGCCTGTTTAATGAGGATGAAAGATGCTCTCCCCCTCTCTTAAATTCTCCAATCCCAGTTTAGCAGAGCGTAGGGCTTGTTAGCTCTGAAAAGTCTGACTTGCTGACTTGAGTAAACGCAATGCTTGGCAGATGAAGTAATGCATAATTAATTGTTCTTTGTTGCATTCTTTCCAATGTAATGACTTGTAGCATTTATGCTTATAATAATTGATGTTTTCTTTGTGCTGGAGCTTCAGGACAGCCAATTAAGGCAGTGGAGGTGGTAGCTGTGCAGCATCTCTAGCATCTGTGTGTTGCTGACATGCCCACATATAACTTTTTTTTATCCTTTTCTTTACTTATTTCTAGTGCCTAAAACAGTATATGCAGCTGGCAATTCAAGAAGGCTGTGGTTCTCCTATCACATGTCCAGACATGGTATGCTTAAACCATGGGACTCTACAGGAAGCAGAGGTATCAACACTTTCTTATTTCTCACTTTTTAAAACAACATCCCCCTCCCCTCTCCACTTCTTTATCTACATAAAGAACAAGATCATACACCTTTTCTTCCTCTTATTACTTTTAGTGAGCTTTTGTCAAGAAGCCTGACTGACAACAGTAACTAGAATCAAACAGATGTGTTTCAAGAGTTGTACTCCTTTTTTCTCTTCCTCTCTGCCCTTAAGGAAAGGCTTCCTTGGCATCCAGACAACTTCTGAATTACCCATGCAGGTGACATAACTGGAATACCCTTTATCCCAGTATTGCTGAACCTCCATTAACACAGTCTCTTAGGTCAGATTTGTTTTGGCTAACACTGACATTCTCATGCCTCTATCAACACAAGAGCAGGAACTCAGACTGATGGTTCTGGGGGCCAGAATTTTTTCATGTATGTTCATAATAGACTACGACAACCACTTTGCAGTCCAATATAAACATGCATGACTCTCTATATTTATATGAAAAGAGAGGTATCAGCACAACGCTGGGTGAAAGTAAGTTGTAAGAGATACATAAAGTGTCTTAAGGCAGATAGGGGAGTGGTTCAGAGCTCAAAAGCTAAATGATGTTTAGGCAGAGCTGTCCGCTCATCTGGCATGTGCACTATCTGCCAGACTAACTGGAAAGTTCACTTTGAGAGGCAGAGAAGTTGGAGGAGAAAAGTGTGTCTCAGATCTTCTTGCACTTTTTGGGGCAGCAGAGTACAAGAGAGCTATAGAAGGCCACTACCTGACTGCTTGACTCCCAGAAATGCTCAAGCAGCCTTCTGCCTGACTTAGGGCTGGTGTAGAGTTTCTGAATCCAGCTTACCACCAAGTGCATGACATGGGGAAGAGCTGCTGGCAGTGTGGCTGGAAGCTTCATGTGTGCCAGCCGTTCTGTGCATCGAGAAGGCCAAAGAAAACTCTGGGCAAATCTGATGTTATCCTGTAGCTATTCTTGCTTGCTCTGTGAACCAGGTTGGCTTCTGCTGCGTCTGAGAACACAACTAGGAAAAGAAACCCCACAAAACAACAAAAAACAGGAAAAAGGGGTAGCAAAGGGATTTTGGCTGGTTTTGTGCATTCTCTCTGCATTTGTTTGCAGGGACAAAATCAAGGAGAATTGGATCTCTGTCCCTGAACTAATGAAAAGCAGTTTATCTTCTGGGTTCTCTTAAGCCCTATGCGTATGACATGACTGAGATAGAAATATATGATCCTATTTAATGGCAATCAGTGGCAATGCAGTTCCCAATACTAAACCTACCTTTTTCTCCAGAAAAATTCAGGATGTCCTCCATACATTTGAAACACTGTGCTTAGCTGGATCAGGGCCTTGAAGCTGCAGCTGTTGCAAAGTGCAGACATAATGGAGGGCTTTTCTTTGGCTGAATCCAGCTATTACTGAAAGTCAGTAAAAACAGCCAGCATAGTATTGTCTCTCTCACTCACTGCAACAGGTTGGAGGCAACTAACCTTTAAGGTAAATGCATTTGTCAAAGAAAATGATCAAATGGTATGAAGAATTCAGCTGTGTTAAGCTAAGGTTATGATACTATAGGAATCACAGAGATATACTTCCCCCTTAGTAAAGCAGAAGGACACTCTAGGGCATGTATTAATGGACCATTAGCTTAATCCTTAGGTAGTTTTTGGGCTGAAGGCAAAATGACTAACCAGCTCAAATGTGCATTAGTGTCTCGTGGATGAATGAATGTTCTGACACTCCCTTTTGGCAATGCACTTGAAACATAGACCTCCTGCTTGAAAAGCAAGCAGGCCCTTCAACCTGGTCAAAATGAACTGATTAGGTATTGTACCAAGAACCTATTTCTTTAAAGATGAAACAAACCCAGGAACAATAGAAAGATTGTCTCTGTTAATAATCTGTAAGATTAGTATGTAAACTGCAGGTTATGTATGAACACTCCATTTTCATCTCTATAAAAGCTATTCTGTATGAAAATGCAGCCTTTAAAAGGCATTATTTAAAAATCAGGACCTTATTCAGATGGTAGACAATGTGCTTAAATATGACTATTGTTTGGCATGAGAGTACTCTTGGAAATGACAGTTTATTTCATGCATTCTCTGAACCTCCTGGTGTAATAGTACAACAAGCCTTACCTCTGAAGGGTCTGGATGTTTGATCTCTGGCTTCTGGCATGAAAAGGTTTCTCATCAGGACAGTGCCATGAGAACTAATATGTTGCCTCTGCTTGGGGTAAAGAAAAAAAGTAGTATTTTATTAGTTAGCATCAAGGTTTTGGAAAAATATACTTTTAATGATATGTCCATTTTGGGTTCTGCTGTGACTGATGTTTACCCAGGTACTGTTACACCTTGGAGAGAAAACAGCAGTTGAAACTGGCTTTGTTGTGGACATGGTATTCAGTTTGTTCCTATACTTTGGGCTAAATTGAGTCTAATTATCCTAGCTAACATGGTTGTTTTGTTTGCTTTTTAAATGCCTTTTGCTGTAGCCTGCACAAGAGAGATAAGATGAATTTAGGCATAATTTGAAGTGAAGGAAGGCCTTTTCGTTGACTTCAGTGCATTTGTCATTGAGCTCCCTTCAATAAGGAAACTCAACAATTAAAAACAAAAGCTTATAAGCAATTTCTAAAACATTATAGCTGTGAAAATTCTTCTGCTTCCCTCCTTCAAGCATTAATGCTTTCCAGTGACCTGTTTGTTGTCATTGTGAGCTAACTCTGTTTTATCTTCCCAGTAAAATTCTTCAGAGCTCATCTAGTTTAGTACTAAATTATGAGAGCCTTTTCACAGCTCCTGTCTGGACTCTGAGACACATGCTTCTTGTGTTGCTTTTGGGGGGTGGAGTGGGGGTAAAAACTCTGGTTACTATTTTAAGCAGGGAATAGAAATGTCTTCTTGTGTCCCTCACAAAGAAATGAGCAACTGTGAATAGCAGGGATGTATCTCAATGAAACAGTTGAGTATTTCGTCAGCGTTTGGGGACTAAGCTAGGAAATTGCACTTTTTAGTGCTTTGCAAGCAGGTTTTCTGAAATCCCCTGGGTTGGTTGTTGGGTTTGGTTTAGTGGTTTGGGTTTTGTGGTTTGTTTTGGGTTTTTTTTTTGTAGTTGTTTGGGTTTTCTTTTGGTTTTATTTAAGTCTAATTGAAAGTGGTACATTCCCCAGCAGTTTTCTGGTTTTACAAATAGTGCATTCAAACAGAAGGAATTGTTCCACTGGAGTGCTTGAAGTCAAGTGCAAACCTAGGTCATATCTTGACCTATTACATAAAGATAGCAGCTGCTTGTAGCATAGCTGGTTTTAAGTAGAAATGAGTGGATGTTGGTTGTGTGAAGGTAATGGTTTTGGCTACAGACTGGTTCAAATAGCTGGTTGCACACAAAAAAAGGGAAATTTAAAAGCAATCTCATTAAACAAGATGTTTGTCCTGTCAAGCTCTAACAGTACAATAAACAATGTTTTGGATTCCTTCCTGGAAGCAGAAGATAGAAGGAACATCTTATGTTAATGCAGTTTTCTTCAACCATGCAGACTTCTTCTGTCTGTAATAGTCTTGTCTCTCTTGAGAGTTTGCTCCATGGATTTAATTGGGCCAGTTACTATCTCTAATTTAAATAAGGGGTAATTTATCATGGTTTGAAATGGTTTTACTTGGTGCAAATCCAATCACCAGTGTAAGCAATGAGTCAGGTTAAGCCTTAACTGCATACAGGGATTTTTAATGCAGTAGTGACTTGGATAATGTCTAGAGGATTGTGCTTTGCTATTTCTGATTCCTGTGTAACTTTGAAGGGTGTAACGTTGATGCCAATGATCCATGTGAAAATAATATGATCTGGATTAAAATCATGCAGCAGGCAGTATAGAAGATACTGGTTTGGGTTCTCTTTTTGCTTGCTAAATTTGATAGGGAGAATTACCCCTTTGCAATGCAGAGTCTGCTTTTTCCCCCTCCATGTGAATCCATGATCTGCACCAGTGCTAACCTGACAAAGGGTTGTCAGCTGCAAAGAGATGCTGAAATGGGACAGTGACCCAGATCTTAGAATTATTAATTGCATTATATTCCATCCATAGCTGAACAAAAATCCCTTTTGGAGTCAGGTTAAAATGGCCATTTTATTGTTAATTTGAAAATTGTTTTACATTTTGCTGGGAGTGATTGAAATGGTAAAGTGAGGAAAAAGGTGAGAAAATGTTCAAGCTGACCTATCTTTTTTAGGGTCAAAATTGAGATTTTTGTTCTTATGTTCTTGCTTCTGAATAAATTCATGGGGAGCAAGTGAGGGAGTCTTAATTTTATTTTTGTCACTAAAAAAAGAGAAGATTTCCTTAATGGAGAAAATGAATAATTTAATATTTCATGATGACTCTAGAGAGCATCGTAGCTGACAAAGAAAGGTGTGGGTGTAATTTCTGACAATAGAGATTGAACTCTCATGGCCCTTTCAAAAGCAAACCACAGCACAAGTTAAAACTATTTGCACTCTTTGCAAAACTAAGCTCTACCTCTGAGTAGGACTTTCACAGAGGTGGGCAATACAACCTTTTGCAAGTGGCCATTGCTGCTGCCAGTGCAGGATCTGCCCATGCTGTGTATCTGCTGAAGCGGGAAAGGGAGAAGCACTTGTCCTGATGACCTTCCCTCCTTCAGCATTATTGAGGTTTGATTCATATGGGTGTGAAAGGAAGTAAGATGCATTCAATTTTCTTGTTTGTCTCCTTGTATCTCCCTTGAAAGCCTGAGAATAGGTGGAGTAGTGATTCTCCCTTTTCACTGCGGCATCCAGTGTTTGAAAACAGAGCAGTTGTTCTTTCTTGGCTCCTGGTTGCTGCACTGCCTGGGTTGCAGGGAACAGCCTGCCCCTGTGCAAACCAAACCCAAATATTTCAAACCTTTTCATTTTCCTTCCCTTGCTCTTTTATCTTCTGTATTAACAGCCCCCCTGGTTACTGTTCTATGTTAGGCAGTCTTTCTGGACGCTTGGCAGGGGTCTGGCAGCAGCTTTTTGTGGTAGAGAGCCTTCAATTCTTTTTTCCTTTTTCTTTCATGGATATTTTTACTTTAGGTGAGAGCTCCTGCTCTTAATGAGAGCTGTTACATGTTCTTGTGCTCCGTAACAGGCGTATTTTAACTTCAGATGTTGCTTACAGGGTACAGCAAATGAGAAAACCTGCTTAACACCCAGCAGTCTGATAAGTCTCAAATCAACATCACTTCAGGAGAGGAGAGTCCTTGCCTCTCATTTTCTTCATAGGTTTTTATTGTAACCTTTAACCCAGAATTTTAAAAACCACTAAACAAATCCCCCAACTTGTCCTATAGCATTTCTTGCTGTACTGTGTAATTCATAGCCTAGAATAAAAAAATGCCTTCTGGCAAGTTCATGACCATTCTCTTTTGGTCCTTTGCCTTGTGCCAGGTGGTTGGTGTGCTTCGTTCCCAGATCTCCAAGCCAGAAGCATGTGCAGTTGTGTAGGAGAGGAGGTGTTTGGGATGGACTCCCATGTGGGGCTGGAGAAGTTGTGTGAAGATGAACATTTAGACTGTGATGCCAAGTAGGAAGAGATAAACACCTAATCCCTTTACCATGCTTACGGTTGTCCTCAATAAAATGTAAATGAGATTAAAAGTTCACTGAGGAGAGGATTTGGAGGTTTTTTGGGAAGACCTGATAAGTTTTATTTGTTTGTTTGGTTTTTCCAGTCAAGTTGGCACATACAGCTTTGACATGGCACTGAATTCAGGTAGCAGCAGATTCGGCATTCCTTCCTTAGTGCCTAAAGATAGGAAATCTGTGAGAGGATTCTGCTCAGCACCTCAAGTTGAACTCCATCGAGGTTCTGTCAGGAGCTGCTCTTTCAAAATCTGGGGAAGTTGGTGGCAGAGGTGACAGGTTGTGTGTGATCCATGCCCAGAATGGCATGAAGGGATGGGGGAGCTGAGGATATATGGGAAGAAGAGTGGGGCTGTGTGAAATCAGTAGGTAAGACCAGCATGGCAAGAGCAAGTTTTCAATAGAAGAAAGGGAAACTTTGAGCATTGACTCTACTGCAGTAAAATTCCTAACACTGCTCCCACTGTCATTTAAAAGGGAGATTGTTAGTACATGGGAAATTCTGAGCTCAACAGAACTGCCCTTGAAAAACTGTTTGTTAAAGGCAAAAGCAGAGACAGAAAGACCCCAGACAGCTAAACAATTCACTCAAGTGGCTCTTAACTGCATTGAGACTCCCTGTCTCATTCATTCATTCATAATGGAAGAAAATTTGAGGTAGTTGCCAGTGTTCACCCAACTAGAGAAAAGCAGATGACTCTGTTTTTCAAACCCTATTTAGATCTGAAGCTGCCTTGTAGGCAATACTGAAATAATGTGCTTTATAGCTCTTTGTTGGTTGGCTTCATTCTTTGCTGAAGCTACTGGACTTTCACTCTCTCTTCCTTGTTTAAGTTATTATTTGTGTGGTGGTTTTTTTTTCCCAAGAGCTGTCTTCTGATGAACAGTGAAGTGTTCTGATGAACAGTGAAGCTGTGTTTTACAGTCATTGTTCAGTCATGCAAATACTTTCATATTTAAAATAGTTTACACCCTAATTTCAGAAACTGAGGCCAGACCCAGGGCTGTCTTACAATAAGAATATTCTTTGTAAAGATTTTTTTGTCTTTCCCATTTTGACCTTAAATTCTTTGATTTCTTCAACTGTGTCTTTAAAGCATCTTTGAACACTTAAGTCTTGACATCCCTTGGATTCTTTTTTGCATGACATTGATTGAATTCAAATAAATGATCCAAACATGTACTTAGAAATGCAATTTGAATTCCAATTTGTTGGAGACCTTCAAAAAGCAATTTCATATTTTATAATATACAAATATATATTGGGTTAACTTGGAAGGCAAATGTATTCACAGCATCATATTGAATACATACTGATTTTATTTTTTGTTTCACTTGTGTATTTCTTCTCAGATATGTTGTGTTGCACAGCCCAAAAGGATAACAAAGGCCAGTGTCCACTGAGGACCAAATTTTGCCTTTTAACGTAATCTGAGGGACTGTGGTGGGATACTGAGTGGGCAGGGTGAGAGCTCTTCACTTTGAAGCTGTCAGTTCTACACTGTCTGACAGAGCTTCAAATGATGGGGTCTTGTGTTAGTATTAGCCTAGGTTTGTTTTCACTAAATGAGAGAGAAGTTTTCCTTGCTGATACAGTGTCATGAATGGACCAAGTAAAGAGAATGATCTCAGATTCTGAGTCCTACAAATGTGTCTCCTGAAGTGTTTGTGAAGTTATTTTGAACCCCTCCTTCCTTTGTGTGCAGGTTTGCTTATTGGTTTTAAATAGGACACTTGGTTTTCCTACATAGACTGTTAATTGGAGATTAGAGCATTTAGCCTTTCAGCTTGCTAGTTTAATTATGGTAATAAATAAAACGTATCAGCAAAGCATGTTTGTTTTTGCCAACTAAGTTTGTTACCTTCAGTCCAGTTCCCAGGAGGCTGGTGTGTTTCTATGGCAAATGCCACCAGCAATGACATTAAGTGTCTAAGCCCAAAACCCATGAAGTGAATAAAAAATGGAAAGCAGACTAGCTTTTAAGTTCCTGTGAGCTAAATGACCCCTACTATTAAGACTGGGAGACATGAATGAAGAACTGTTCATTTGAGCTATATTCTTGTGCATGAACAACATACTGCATTCAGCAAGGCTAGCAGGCTGTCACCCCTGGTTACATTAAAACAACATGAAATAAAACTGAGAAGCCTGAAGTAAATACAGAATCCACAGAGAAGGCTTTCCTGTGCATGGTGAAAAAGACATGCTGAACTACTGGGCTGAAGGAGTAGAGGCCCAAAAACTACTTTATCTTTTGGAGAAGGAAGTCAAGGTACAGAGGGACATGGTGGTTAAAGAAAGAAAAGATGGATTTGAGAGCCAGCTTAGGAGAGCATGCATATAGAAAAGGTTGCTCATGAATTGTTGTCAAGTCTGTGTTTCTAATGTTTTTTTTTTTTCTATGTGTTTGTTTCTGCTTTCAGATTGCCTGTTTGGTGCCTGTTGACCAGTTCCAGTTATACAAGAGGCTGAAGTTTGAACGAGGTGTGAACCTTTTACTTTCTATTACCTTCCTTTTTACAGTGTCAGTAGAGGCAGCAGTATTACATATCTTAAAGACAGAGCTGGGTGAGTTAAGGAAGAGACAGAGAAGATGTCTTTGTCTTGAAATAGTTCCAGAGCAATCACTAGGTCTCACAAATATAAAACTATTTCAGTGAAGCAGAATCAGCAGAGTAGCATCTTATTGAAATATCATGCTTTTACTCAAACTTGTGGGCAACACTCTCAGACTGTGGGCATGAGGCTCCATTGCTCTTCCTGTAGCATGCTCATTCTGTGTCCTTGAGTTGGTGATTGTACTAGTAGAACTAGACATGGCTCTGAAGACTGGTGAAGGGTGCACCTTTGAAGACTGTTACTTGTGGTTTTGCTTTGCATATGTGCTTAGATACCGATGGATTGGGAATGTATAATATGAAAAGACAGGCAGCTGTAAAATTTAGGCACAGTAATCCACTTGAGAAGCTGTTCAGACAGAAGAGTACATGAATTTTTACAGGATCTCATTTGACTTGAGTCATGGTGATTGACCACAAAATAAAAACCCTCCAAAATGAGTATATGCAAGGATGCCCCAGAATTTATGGGTAGATAGAGATTATAGTTATAATTTGCAAGCACTCAGGATGAAAAAAACCCAAACAAACCAAGAACCAAACTCCTTCTTTAGGTTTTTTATTTCTCTCTCCTACTTTCCCTTCTTGTTTATTCTTAATCCCTGAAGCAGTTCTTCAAGTTCAGAAGCCAAGCAGTGGCTTGTCTACAGCTTAGACAATGGAAATCAGAGCTTGTTAAACCACCATATTAAGGGGTTAAAGAAGAGAAACATTCTTGCAATACATGAACCTGTTTCACGTAAAACCTTATTTTATCACAAGACTGTAAAATTAATGATTTCCTGGTTATCTCCTCCTCTATAACAAACCAAAGCTGAACTCAATGATCTTTTGTCCAGCTCCTGTTAACATCTTTTTTTTTACTGCCTCCCACACAGAGAGGAGCCTGCAACTTGTCTAGTTTTTAAATCCTCTTTCCTTTCTCTTTCTTGTCTGAGTCTGACAAATCCTCTTTCAGCTCCACTACATCTCTTCATTATGTTTCTAAGATCTGTCATCTCTCCTTTATGATGAGTAAAACTGGCATCCGAGTGGCAGGCTTAAGTATAGCCCTTTTGCCTTGCCTATTGTCTGCAGCAATAAGTGAAGCTTACTGATGCTTTGGAACAATGATTCCTGCTAGGTAAAGCTCAGGTCTGGACACCAGCACTAATCCCAGCCCTGGCCAAGACCTTTTGTCTATCCTGTATTTAGCACTGCCCCTAAGGCTGACCTTCTCGGATTCATCAGTTGGACTTGGCTTATTAGCTTCCACTGACCTGAAACTCTGTTCTCAGACATGACCCTAACCTCACCTGACCTGACAAATGCCAAGGCTGGCTTGACAATCTTTTCCTGAAAGTGGTAATAAACCTTGCTGGGGCTGCATTCTGATCCAGAATCTTCCCAGGGACTCCTCTTAGCTGAGATCTCATGTGTGCCATATGCTTGTGTCAGCCTTAGTGCAACCTAGCCCTTTTCAAACAGCACTAGAGAAAACTCAGCTTTCTACTGCCTAACTGTCCTCTCCTCCCTTAAAATAGGCAGGTATTAGGTTGTCCTTCACAACTTTGTCTCTGATCAACAATGTCCTTTATTCAAAACATTCAGCTTCCTATATTTAGATGACTCTTCTTTCAGCTTCAGTCTGCTGAGATAGGGGCTCTTTACTTCAGCACTCCCTTTGCTCACTAGAAGTGCTAGAAATAAATAACCTGCATCTTGTGAAAGTTGAAAGACTTCTGCTTACTCTGTAGTCTTTGCTTATCAGTCTTCAAGTGAAGGGTAAAGCCAATGCTTCTCACCCTTCCAGACATTTTCTGTCATGAGATTAACATTAAGGAAAATTTTGAAGACCTGAAGAAAGTCTTAAACATCCAAAAGCTATTTTCTTCACCCCTCATCTATGCTAGCTAGTTCAATAAAATACATTTTCCCTTCACTTCCTTGGTTTAAAAGAAACCCAAACCCAAATAATATTGTGTGGAACAGCAGTGAGAAGTAATTGATATACAGTTATGGATCTATAAACAATTTAATGAGGAATGTATTCAAAGTATGCTTCTCTCTTGGAGGTTTTTCTGTGTTGTTAGCATGCAAATGTTTTCAGGCTTAAAACCAAGCTTTCTTATCTGTAACTTCATTACGTCTGGTGCTGACTGGATGCAGGGAAGTAGAGGAATAGGATGTGGTTAGACATATGCATTACATTTCTGGGTTTGTGACAGCTCTCTCTTCTGCTGCAAACTTCTGTTGTGGTTTTCATTCAGTAGAAAGCAAAATGTTGTATGTTTGGGGTGGCAAAGGAAATATGTGTAAAAGAATAAGAGGAAAAACTGCAACTAGATTCTTAAGCTGGCTGGATGTAGATGATGCAGGTGTTTTGCTAAGTTATAGATGACAGTCACTGCCATGGATGTAGAAATTCTCCATAGCTGTCAGGGCATTCTGACACAGACATAAAAATTACCTGGGGTCAGAGCCTTATGTACTTGTGCATCCTGCAGCCAGCAGAGATGATGATCATCCTGATGCAATTCCTCACTGTAAATGCCCTGGACAAGTGGGAAGAAAGGATGGCTTTGTATAAACTGAGGGTTTTCAAGGTGAACAGACAGGTATAGCATAGTGGAAAAGAAGTGAGGTTTCACTGCACTTTCAGTTCTGAGTTTTGTGTGGTGTCCTTCTCCCTGGATGTTCATGCATATGTATGTAAATGCTAGAGAACCTGGGAGAGAGTTTTCCTACTTGGAACACATTTTCAGTCGTACACGTCTAAATTTCTGGTTATGTGGAGGCTGAATTGATACCACTGTTTTTCATGCTGACTGGAACAACTGCTAGATACAGATCCACCAGCCCACTTCACTGTGGGCTACCGGCAACCTCAAGCAAAGGATTTGTGCAGGCCAGAGGGTGTGCACTGGAGAAAGTGCCTTCAACTATTTCAGCAAACCTTGTCAGTGAATGTGTGTCTTGGGGCCCTTCTGCAGCTTTTTATTTCAATGGAACAATGTATCATCTGCTGGAGGTACAGAAGAATGTTATAATGCCTTTGGACATCCCACACCCAGGGTCCACCTGTTGCTGAGACGTCCCCTCAGTGTTGGTACCAGAGAAGGAGGAGAGGCAGATAGCTATTGCAGGCACAACAGTCCTTTCCTAAGGAGGCTCTGCAGAATAGGAGTGTTTGGCTGCACCTCGTGGACTTGTGCCAGTAGAAAGCACACACACATTGGATAGCCCTAACAGTGAAGTGTTTCAGCTGGATTTATGTTGCAAGCCCAAATTCCTAGAAAATAGGCTGCAAAATGAGAGGAAGAATCAACATTTATCATTCTCTGTTATGCGGTGATGTCTGCAAACAATGTCTCCACCCCAAACCTTGCTTTCACTGTTGTTATTTTATACCTGCCAAAGAATGATAAAGTGGATATCAATCAGTTTGTAGGTGGAGGGCAGGTAATAAGGCATGGGAAGTGACTTGGCATAAAATTAATGGCAGTTCTTCTGTCATTGACATGAAAGACGTTGCATGTGAAAGGCATGTCACAAGATGTGTGCTTCTCAGCAAGCAGCACTTCTGTGCATCTTTTATATCTCCCTATAAAGGCAGCATTTATATTTCATGTTGTATATTGCCATTCTTGCCATGCTTCCAGTGCAGCTGCCTTAGCAGAGCATTAAGTAGAGAGCTGCCTAAAGAGGCTTGTGGGTACCATGGGCAGAGAGGGCTTCAGCTTTTGCACCCCCATGCAGAATCGGGACTTGCACATCTAGACATGTGCTGCTGTAGTGAGAAGAGGACTGTACAGTTTTATTTCTCTCTCTGTTACATTTCAGAAGTCCACCTGGATCCCCAGAGAACGTGGTGCCCTGCAGCTGACTGCCAAATGGTGTGCCATATTGCACTGAGTGAGTCAGGAGCACCAGTGCCAGTGGAGTGCCCAGCTTGCCGCCTGACATTCTGTTCTTCTTGCAAGGAAGCCTGGCACCCACAGCGTCTATGCCAGGAAAACCTATCTACTCCAGTACTAACTGAACAGGGGTAAGAGGAGAACCCAGAGGAGCAACATGGTCTTTCAGTTCTTCTTGGCATGGAGTCCTAGCTCTGTGCCTCATACTGGTTTCATTGAATGGGCTCCTTATAACATCTCTGAGACTTTCCATTTCTCTTGATGTTTCCTAAACACAATTCCAACCTAAATATTAGTCAAATTATTAGTTTAAATTGGGTGCTTACCAAATTTGTGATGCCACTGACACTTCTGGTAGGTAAAACCCTCTGTGGCTTTGGGTCTGCCTAAAGGCTTTGTTTGCAGGCTGTGCATGCTAGAATTTTGACTTGTGCCCACATGAAAAATCCAATCCACTAATTTTCTGACATCCAAAGTTTGCTTATACTATAATTTAGAAATCACCCTTGCTCAATATTTATAGAATCTCATCATAGCTGACTCTTAACTCTTACACACAGTGTAAGATACCCCATTTGGTGTGAGACATCTGATTCATTCTCATTTTGCTTAGGTATAAACAGCTTGCAGATAAGGTTGCGTAAGACATTAATCTACAGAAAACAAAAGCCCCACTTTTGTGTTGCACACATTAGGTGCATTGAGACAACGTTAGATGTTCTCTGAAATAAGCATGGTAGACATTAGGCAGTGGAGCTGAATATCAACAGTAACTACATTCATATTTCACTTTAATATTTCCCTTCTCTTCTAGATCCCTTATTGGAACAGAGACAGAGGCACCAATTAAGCAGTGCCCGGTTTGCCGGATATATATTGAGCGGAATGAGGGATGTGCTCAGATGATGTGCAAGAACTGCAAGCACACGTTTTGCTGGTACTGTCTACAGAACTTGGATGTAAGTGCTGCAGAACAAACCAGCTAGTTAAAGCATAATGGGGTGGAGATTACTCGGAGGCCCTGTACAAGCTCTCCACCAATTTGTTGGTATCCCAGTGTAGGTTTTAACTCAGTTTGGCTTCTTACTTAATTTCTTTCTTCTATATCATCCAGGGCTTTTTATTTACATCAACATTCTTTTTCTATAAAGGATTATAACCATGGCTGTAGGTCCTGTGCTAGTTCCTTGGGTGAAATGGGACAGACTCATTCTTTCTGGAGGTCCTTCCATTGCTTTCTCTCATTCCCTCTTCCAGTGCAGGAAAAATAGTCTGAAAGCTGGAAGTGTACTTGACCTATTCCAACTGCAATGGTCACAGCCTGTCCAAAAAATTGTATGATACTGGGTGAAGGGGGTTGTTTCACAGACAGGTGTGTTAAGAGCTCATGTGTACTAAGTCTCCTTTATCACTCAATCTCTAGTGCCATGTTTGCTGAAAAGAGGAATTGGTTAGGCTTGAGGATAACTTAGGAAGTAGAGGTTGCTAGTTATTTATCAGGTGACACCAACTAGTCTCAACTCACGTGGACTTGAAGTGTCCAAGGAGGATTATGAGTGGAGGATGTAATGTGCTTGTGAATGTGACAGCTTTACTTTTTGGCACAGTCATCAGTAACAACTGTGGGAGTCTGAAAATTACTTCACTAGCACCTGAAATAAAATGTTAGATGTTGCTTGGCTTTTGTTTTCTTCCTTTTTGTATTCCACAGCCAGAAACAGGCACAGACAAAACTTCCTCATTCTTCATTCCTCCTTTTCTCAGCATGCCAGGCCAGTTTCACTTAGCATTATGTCTCATTTATGTGTGTGAACATGCTTTTTCAACATGAGTCTTATGCCCTGCCTCAGAGTACACACAGTACACAGTGATTGCTTAACACTTTGCTGAACTGGAAGACTGGCAGATTCTCACAGACTCTGCAGACATGCTCATATCAACCTTTTGTCAGTTCAAAGGAGGAAGAAAAACCAGACTGTTGTTGTGTGATTCCAGTGTAGTTTTTCTAAATGTCCAGGGTTACAGGAGGTCCTGTGTGTGAAGGTAATACCTGCCAGAGCCAAGAGTATGGCTGAGGAGTGAAAGAGGAAGCAGTGTCAGCTAACTGCACAGCTGGCTAGGGGAGGGTAATGCAGGGCATTAGTCACCTTTTGAAGATGAAATGAGTTATTTAATTAGTATTACTGGAAAAAGAAAGGAAACAGGGATTTCTGGCTTTTTAAATCTTCCTACTAAGGCTAGGAAGAAAATGACTATAGAATGAGAGATAGCAGGAGAACAGAGGGTAGAAGTACCTCAGGAATATGATCCCTGAAGTTGCTAATTTTCAGGAATACCTGCTGTTTACAGGCCCCTTAATCATCACCAAATTACAGACTAGGTGCTTGTGCGATAGGTGCAGTTCATATGCTCATGCTTTTTAAAAGCAGAAAGATGCTATCCAGTGGCTCAGCTCCCAAACACACCACTCTTTCTGAAACTGAGAAAAGTTTCTCTGAATGGTTATTTGGAAGACAGATGAACTTGTCTGCTGGCAGTTGGTAGTTTTAAAGCAGTGCTAGGGAAGTTGTATTTCCAGTCCAGTCTTGGACCTTTCTCTGCGGTATTGTAACCTGCTCTTACAGCTTCTCCTTCTGTCTTCCAGAACGATATCTTCTTAAGGCATTATGACAGAGGCCCTTGCAGAAACAAGCTGGGCCACTCGCGAGCCTCAGTGATGTGGAACAGAACGCAGGTGTGTTCCTAGCCAGCTGAGCAGACCTCTCACACGTGTGAACCAAAGAGGTTTTACTCTTCACTGAAGGACTGAGTTTTCAGCTTTTTTCATGTTTTCATCTATTTATTGTCACCTATGATGTGCTTATGTATGATAACTTGTGTTTTGTTTTCCACATTAGCTAAACACATGTTTTTTACCACCATGTTTTTCAGGTTGTGGGGATTCTTGTTGGACTAGGTATCATAGCATTGGTGACCTCTCCCTTGCTGCTTGTGGCATCTCCCTGCATCATCTGCTGCATTTGCAAGTCTTGTCGAAGCAAAAAGAAAAAACATAGCCCACCAACAACCTAAAACTCAGTCTGTTGGAGCCTCCATATGTACAGCATATGTATGTAGGAAAGCACAATGGTTGTGTATTGGTGCCATACCTACCTTTCCTGCCAATTCTGAGGATAAGTGCCTATTCTTTACAGGCTACTCTATCACTAACCAGTCCCAGTGAAAAGTCTAGATAATTGTGCAGTACCTACAGTATAAGCTTTTGCTTCATTAAAGGAAAATGGGACATCATTAGGTAGTGCATACTCTTCAATATGAGCCATCTTTTCAGACCTCTAAAACTTTACCGTCTTCATCAGCTGCACACGACTTGGTCCTGCAGTATTATCCTGCCCTTGCAGTCCCAGTTGTTACTGCCATGTTTTCTGTTGATTCTTGTTGATGCTCAGATTTCTCAGAAAGTTGTGGATGTTTTTAAAAGGAGGAGAGGGAAAAGCCTGATGTAGTTCTGTCTGCTAACTTGTGTCCTGTTAAAGGTAGCAAACTGTTAAGAAAATGTATTTGGCAGTTTCTTGTCGACTGGTTGCCATGGCATTTCTTTCAGAATTGAAATCAATTTGATTTATGCTACTGATCTCAAATAAGTAAACCATCAAAACTATTTCCATCTAAGACAAGGCTCTCCTTTGAGCAACTGGACTATCTTAAGAAAATTGTTATTTTCTCAGATCAAACATGACAGATTTTCATTGAAATATTAGGAGTGTGCATATTTCCCTGCCTTTGGACATGCCTTTTGTCAGTAACGTGTATGTAGTGAACTTGCCATGAAGCTAGTATTTTAAGAAAGGCCATGATGATGTCTCCTTTTCTGTAGAGTTTCATATCCTGCCTAGACACATTCCTGTGTGACCTGACCTAGGTGGCAGGAGGAATGAACTACATGATCCCCAGAGGTCCCTTCCAATCGCTACCATGCTGTGATACAGCTCCTGATTTGTGTGTGGTGTTGGGATCTTGGTTGTGTATTACGTAGAATGGCTGCATGCATGTGGATATACCAAGCACATCATGCACCATTTATTTTCTAGGTGATCAGTGTATTGTTTTCAACAGTGTACATCAGGTGGCAGCAAGAACCCTGTTAAAAACAGATTCAGACCAGGCTGAGCCAAACCCTCCTTTAAGCATTATGGATGTGCTGAAGTGAATACTTGAGAAATGGTGTGCAAATGTCAGCTCTGCCCATTGGTGGGCATTTCTTCTGTCTACTCAAGGTTAACAAACTCTGTTATCAAACAGTTTTGGTTACTCTAAATCCGAAAGCATGTCATTTAATGAACCCTTCATTTTAATTTGGTGCCTGACCACTGAACTGATTCCCAGTATCTGTTACGGCTGTGTGAGTTCACTGGAACCTCACTGAAGAGCTGGAGTTACCCCAGGCTCTGCTCCCTGGTGTTTATTTCCTTAAAGGCTGGTGTTCCTCACAGCCCTGGCCAGTGGTGGCTTTTGTTCTGGACTTAAGTCTGTGCATTTTTTATCTGTGGGAATTGATACGAGTTTGCACTATGTAGTCCGTTGTAATTCCAAACCCCTTTTGATAAGGGCTGCAAGGTTTAAAGGAGATGCTCAGCCTGAGTGTTGTGTCGGGCTCACCCTCCACTGGTCAGCCCTCCTCTGTGCGAGGCACCCGAGGAGTGTTGTCAGGAATATCTTTGCTATTGCGCTTGGCCGAGCCTCAGGAACTTTGCCTCCTTGGCAGATGTAAATGTGACCTTTTTTTTGTTTAACTTTGCTCTCCAGTTACTGTAACAGAAGTGGCAGATGCTCTTGTTTTGAGAAAGGGTAGTCTGTTGAGCAGACTAGCAGGGACAAAAGCCTTAAATTATACTGTCTGCTTTACTTTTTAACTGATTTCTTTTATAAATACTGTCTGACTTTGCTACCAGTCATGGCTGGAGGGCAGGCATTGCTTGCCAGTCTTGAAAGGCTATATTTATTCTCCATCCACAGCTTCAAAGGGAAGCAGAAAGGTAGTCAGCACGTTCTAAATACAGAGTGCAATGCAGGCAAATGCAATTTATAATAAATGGAGAATGCTTTCATTATGTTTTTTCTTTAAGAGCGATAATGATAGAGCTAGAGGGTACTTGTGACAGATTAGAGTGTCCAGCCCTTGTCTTTGCACTATTTTTCTACCTATGTTTTTATGGCACTACTGTCATTTCTATTTTATTTATGAACTTGCAGTTGAGAGTCTTACTTTAAGGAAGCCTGAAGGACAAAGGCGCAGGAGCTGTACAGTCTCTTTAACCAGGACCAGCATTGTAACGTACTGGTGTTCTTTGCACGTTAACATTTGTGGGGTTTCCACATCTTGTGGTCTTACCAATGCATCCTATGCTAGCCTCATTAATTTCCATGTTCTCTTCCTCTTTCCCTTAACCTTTTTTTGCTAAAATGCCTAATAGAATGAAGATGTCTCATGTTTTGTTCATTAATACTCCTCTGTTAATGAAACTGCCGAGTTCTTCCCTCTGTTGAAGAAACACAATTGAAGGCAGCTGTCATGCCCAGAATGCACCAATGGACATCATCATGGACCGAGGTCATCATTTGTATTGTAATACAAATTCAACCATTTTTGGTTTCTTAAATGTTGTCTCAAGTTAATGTAGATCTCTCCACAGAGTGGAAATCTGATTAAAAGATATGAAGAATGGTATTTTATAAAAGCACTGCACACACCTGTAGCTGTAAAGTCTCGGAAAACAGCTTTATTCCATTTACTTCTAACTCCTCAATTTGAGTTCAGGATAACTCCTTTCAGAGGCAAATTCCTACAGAGCAGAAGGAATGTGCACATTTTATTGCTGGTGCCAGTCTCAGTGCCTGGTGGAAGCACCAAAAGCAGGAGAAATTCAGTGGGCAGGTGTTAGCACAACAAGAATGCCTGCCCAAGCTTGCATGTGGATTGGTAGCAGTGGCCCAGGCTTTAGTTGGAAGGTCTTTACATAACAGCTAGATAAGGAGAGCATGAGCTACAGGTACACCTTCCACTGGCCATGTAGATGGAATAAACTGTCCAAGGAAGAAACTCTAGAAACACTCTTTAGAGCCTGAAATAGAAGTCTTACGAAGATGAGTTTCTTTAAAAAGCCAGGTCCAGTGCAGCATGTGTCCTGAGGACACTTGAGCACTTGACCCATTTGGACATGTTAACTCTGAGTGGAGCTGCCCCTGGGCTGACATGGTGGGAGCAGTAGTGCCTGTTGCCTTGTTTTGCAGAAGGCAGCTATTTTGCACCATCGCTCACCTTGCAGTTTTCAGAGAACCATCTTACAGTGTTGCGTTTTGTTGTTTTCCTTTCAGTTTGGTTTTTAACTTCCTAAGAAAAATTCACTTTCAAAGAGACTTACTGCAAGCCTGACAAATAGTCCTAGCACTAGTCGGAGAGAAAACCAAAAAGGGGACTCCAACTACTTGTGACTTCTAAATTAAGGTAACTCTGTAATTCCGTCCGTGTGATGTGGTGCATGTTAGTACCAGGCTTCACCCCTCTTACCATCTTGCTTCTTTCCCTTGTGGCAGGTGGTTGATGTGCAGGTAGCACCCAGGAGAGAGCTCAGGGCTGTGGCAGGGCAGGGATCTACAGAACACCACCCATGCTGACTCCATCATCAGGCCCTGGGGCCTTTGAGAGACACATTGGGAGTTTTAGGCTGGTTGCATTATGTTGACAGTGGTCCACAGACATCTGTCTCCCTTGGAGAACAAAAGTGACAACTAAAACGTTCCCTCTGAAGCAAGGGTATTCAGCCCTTCTGAACATGGGGCTCAGAATGTTTAAAGGCCAGATCCTAAAACTGGATACCAGTGCTGGAAATCTGGATTTTTACTGCAGTTGGTTGCATATCTCCATGGCCACATACTTCACAGTAATCTTCCAGTAGTCACTGGAGCTGTATAAAATATAGCTGAGGATCCAACTCAGCATCTCATGTCCATGTGTTAAAATGAGGAGAACAATGCCTGCTTCTGGAATCGCCTGTTAATAGGAAGAAAATACCTGTCATGCTATAGCACAGCCACTTCCCTGCACTATTTATTCTAGAACTATAGGATACAGTTACTGCCTCTGTTCAGTAATTGATGATTCATGGTGCATGAGGTTACTTACCCCAAAGGAGGGTAGGAGAGGTAGCAGTAATTAATGTTTCTGCAGTGCTTTAATGATGCTAAATGCTACTTACTGTTGTCTGTCCAGTAATATAGCATAAAGTGCAAAGGTAAGTTTAAAATTTTCACATGAATGGGCTAAGAGTAGCTGGATATTACCTTTATAATTGCTTAAAGATGTACAAGTAGACAGGAATCTACTGCATTTCCCCAGTGGGACAGTGAAATGAACTTTGGCTGTGCTGTTTTCTGTCACCACAAAGGGTGGCTGCATTGTAGTGCCTGCCACTTTAAAAAATTGAAGTCTGTTTTGCACTGTAATGTCCTTCTCCCAGTCACTCTCATCTTTCTCCAACAAATTCCTTTTGAGATCTTATTTTTCATCCTCTATCTCAGGCCAAAGATTCTTGGAGTGAAATTAGTAGATTTCTTTGTATGAGGATAAAAACCTTCCAACAATTTTCTCACAGGTTTTAGTAAGAAATTTGATGCTGAGGTAAATGACCAAAGATAGAAATCCCAAGCGTGACTTGTTTAGAAAAACTCATTCAGACTGAAGAAGTCCTGAAAGACCCAAATAAGGTCTGCTTTGTTAGAGCTTATAGGTAAAGGAGCCCTGCAACTTTCCAGCTTCACAGGAGAAATGCTTCTGTTGTTGAGCAGACCTGTTTGGAAATGTGCTGGGAAAAGAAAAATTGACATCCTTTGTGCATATTTTCACTGCCTAAATCAAAACCCCATCTTTTTAGGGTTTCATATTTTTGGGATTCAAACTCCCCATGGAATCTGTCTGAGGCATCCTTCGACAGATATTAGTAAGATGATAATAAAAAAGTCAATAGAGCAGTTCATCAGTTTGTACTGGTTGTTAAACAGTTGTAAGACATCTCACACCTCGGCGTGTGGGGTCAGACCCTAATTTATGTGGTGGGTGGTAAAGATGGGAAAATATACCTCTCTTGGAATAATGAGAGTTAATTATTTTGTGGTCTACCAGCAGGTGACCTTATTGCTAAGATTCTGAAAAACTTCAATCTAACTTTTATTTGTTGTCTAGTTAGGGCAACAAAGTCAGAGCTGAATGATTGTGCTGAACAGAAAGCCCAAAGGTCCGTTTTGTATCAAGCTACTCAGAACCAATGTGGTTTTATAATTTAGCATTACATGTTCTACTGTTCATATATACTTTATAATTAGGAATTGTAAGATATTAATTTTGAAATAGATAGATTTGGCTTCATTCCATTCATGCTGGAAGCATTTTCTCTTTTGCTTCCCATGGAGAAGGTCGTGGTGTTCCTGGCAAAGTAAATTCCTATGGATTGGTACAATCCACAGTAAATGTTTACTCTTATTTTTCAGTTGTACCAGAGGTTTTGTTGCAATCCCTCAAGTTAGTCCTTTGAGTCAGGCAAATTTCCATTGCTAGGAGAGTGACTTGCCTAGCCAAAGAGTTTTACTGAATGTCGTAATTTGGGTTATACAGGATGATGCTGGTTGACAAGGTCCACCAGTTTTTTAAAGGACACAATCTCATTCTTTCCCCTTCTGCCCAAGTGGCTTCATCTTTCCTTGGCTGAAAATTAAAGACTTCAGTCACTTGCTTGTGCCTTCTGGATGTCCAAGCAGAAGCAGCAGCTTCTCGTGGCCACGTGCCAGGAGATCCCAGACAAGTTGAATGTGTGATGCTGCAGTATGTGTGCAGTCAGTTGCTTGAATTATAGGAAGGTGCCTAAGCTTTCTGGCTTGCTAGGGCCCATGCAGTGGATGTGATGCACAAAGGACTCATCTGGGTGGCTTCAGGAGTGCTGCTAGCTGTCCAGCACACGTAGTGCTGGGTTGGTGCTGCACTGCAGCTCTGATGTTGGGCTGTCTCACGGTGCACATGCATACCCTGGAGTTTCCCCAAGGCCTCTAGCTCGCCCTTTCTGAAGCTACCTACCAAAACACAAAACTCCCCAGATTCCACAGCAGATCTCTATGCCTTTCGTTTCCTACTTTGTGCTACTGGCCTTTTGGTTTTGGTGTTTGGGGTTTTTTTTTCTATTTCAAAGAAACTTTGCTTCTGATCAGTTATTTGGAGCTTGGATCATCCAAGCATTGGCTTTGCCCAGTGAGCAAGTCTTGTGACTGAAGGAAAGCAGACTGTTACATACTACACTGATGGGCACCAAGACTCACTTTCTGAGAACTGCCTGTTGCAGCACTGCTTATTTCTGAAACAAATGCATGTTTCAAATACGTGCGACTCAAAGTGTCCAAGTCTGACACTGCAGCGTGTTCCTGAGCACTGATGTGAACTGGCAGCAGTTGTGGACCTCTGTGCTGCCCCATCTGAGGCAGGTGCTCAGCTCTGTGTGTTGCAGATGGAGGCACTGAGTTCAGCCAGGCTGTTTGCAGCACTCTCACCTCTTCCCAGTCTGGGGTCTCCTGGCTGGTCTGATGCTGCCCTCAGATGTGTGTGTGAAATAAAGGGCACTTTGTTGCTGTGTTGGATGAGCGATACAGCAAAAAAACAGCTTTGTGTCAGCAGGAGGAATTGTGCTTCTCTCTGCAGGGCCAGCCCTTCTTCCCTGGGGGGCTCGTGTCCTGTGCTGAGGTGTGCAGGAGTGCAATCCTCATCACCTAGATGCTGTTTCCCTGGTACTTGTTTAGGCTTACATTTAGTTTATCTGTTTGACTTGTTCTTGTGGTTTTTTTCTTTTCCTCCAGGTAATACACTTTCTTCACCACTTTTCTCCTGGTGAAGGGCAAAAGGGTTTGATCTTTGTAAGATTTGTTAAAATATTTTTGTGTTTATAAGAGGAAAGCTGACCTGTATAAAGAAATAAGTGCTTTTGTAATTTTTTGGTTGTTGTATGATTCAGCGTTTAAATGTTTTGCAGATGCAATTTTTTTGCACTCTCTCTGCATATATTCATGAAAAAAAATATTTATTTTCTGTCTTCAAGGTTTACTTTGGGTCTTTGTTTCTTAAAATGTTATGAAATGCAGTATGTGCAACATTAAAAAGTCATGCAAAGTCATTGGCTCATTTTGTTGCAATTCTTACTGCCTTTAAAAAGATGAGTGAGGAACATTAATGGGAAGAAATTGAACACGTGGGCTGCTTACTGGGAATTTTGAGGATAGAAGAGGTGGGGTCAGAATCTTGAGTCTTACTTGCTCAACAATAAATGACATTAAGATCATCTTAAATAGAGCGGGGCAGGCTCTGAGTTAGCTCTGGGCTAGCTGATTGCAGAGGTGTGTGCTCTTTGTAGGTGGGGTGCAGGGTTACTATAAAACAGTCCCTTGCACAGTCATGGAGCCTGCAACCTGAAGCCTACCAGGAACAATCTGGAGGAGCTAGAACTACCTTAAGCTGGAGAGGGGACATATGGGAGGCTGCACAAAAAAAAGTCTGTTGCTTCAGACTGCCTTTTGCTTCCCTTGTTGCCCCAAGCCTCCCTGTCTTTGTAGTAGTTAGGTCTCCTGCTCTGCATTTCTGAAGGACATGATGAAATGCTACGCCCTGCCATGGAATTTGATAGATGTGCTCCTTAGTTTTCTCACACACCCACATCCTGCAGTGCTTAACAAGACATGACCACAGCTGTGTTTTTAAGCATCACATAGTAAGTTGACGTTTACTACAATTACTCAGCATCCAAAGGTAGGATTTTCCACCTGGGTGACACATCCTTGAGAACTCAGCATGTGGGGCTTTTCATCTCAGTAAATTACCTGAAAGGTCCTGAGAGTTTCACTTCCAGAGACACCTTTTTGGAACGAGGGTTGGGGAGAATGTCATCATTGTCATCTACAGCTCAACATTTTGGTGAGGGGAAAAAATGCACACACATGATCAGTTTGCTCAGAGTAAATTCACACACATGATCAGTTTGCTCAGAGTAAATTCAGCACTGATGTTACTCCACTTAAACAGAGTCATGTAATTTATTTCGTTTCCAGCCAAGGCTCTGGTCTTGCCTCTGTGAATGCACAACAAAGCAGTGGCACAGGTGACATACTGCAGCAGACTGAAGGTTTCCATCATGGCACTGTTTTTCCTTTAGAGGATCTTGCTGATTACCAAGGAACCAGTTTTGCAGTGGGAACATGTCAGTTCTGTCAAACTCATGATGGACACCAGCTGCTGGCAGCCAACATACCTGGTGCCCTGCCAGCCTACCAGCTGCCAGTGGTGGGCAAACTGCCCAGCTCCCCACCTGCTAGATGGGTGACTGCCAGTTCCTCACCCGGCAACTTTCAAGAAAAACCTCAGCAGATCTTTTCCAAGAAAAAAAAATGACATTTCTGAGTTTCCCTCACATTTTAAAAATTCCAGGTCAGATGAATCTGAGCCATTTTCGTGAGAGTGCAATGTCCAGAGACCTCACCACTTACGTGTGGTCACATCTTTTCCATGCACATCGTTCTTCAGCAGAAAGGAGAAGTAATTGCCACATTCAGTTCACGCTCTCAATGTGTCTGGAGAACTGGCACTTGTCACTACTCCTGCTGGCCTAAAAATTCTCTGACCAGTTTTGAAAATAAGAAAGAAAATATTAAATGGCTTCAGATTTGATCTCAGCTTCAGTGTACAATTTCCCCCACAGTTCCTAGCCCTGAAGGCCACTTTTCTTCAACAGTCTCCTATTCCAAGGTTATATCTAACTAAATCCTGGGATTTTAAACTCCTTGTGTTTTGCGGTTACAAAAGATGTCATTTACCTTAACCTCTGTGTGTTTAACAGCCGTTCTCTCACCCACACCCATTCTTTATGGAGGCAAGTGTTCCCTTAAACACCACCCTCAGCCTGATCTCTTCTTCCAGTTTGACAAACACCAACTGCACCACTCTCATAAAACACCTCCTCTGGTCTGCCAGTAAGCAAGGTGACATCTTTGCTCCAGGGTGACCCTTGCAGGTGCTGCTGCCCACCCTATCATCATTCTGTCATGCTTCTCCATGGGGCCTGTGACTCCTCCCGGGGATGTTTACTCCCCTGAAGGTTTGATGAACTCAGAAGGATTACCCTTGCAAGAGCATTTCGCAGCAGCCTTTAAGCCTGCTGCCTGTGTGGCAGCTTCTTTCAAGCTCTATGGTCTGAAAACAAAAAATGACTGAAAATGGTAACAGACCCCTTTTTATTCCTACAGAGCTTTCCAGGAATCTCTCAATTAAAAATAACCAACCAACCAGCACAGAACCATCCAAGCAAATGAAAAACCAAAACCACCCACAAACCCCTACTTTTCAGAGCAAACACTTTCCACTTGGTACCATGCTTACCTCTCACAGTGGACCACAGTGGACCTCTCAGGCTGAGCTTCTCAGCCCAAAGCCTGGCTTGTTAATACCTATGCAGTGAGCAATGTTTCCAGCCACTGTCATGCTGAGCCTCACAGATACCTGACAGGCAAAATTCAAGGCCACAAATCTATACTGATATGCAAGGTAAAGGTAAAATCTTGTCATTCTTCAACCTGAACTAAAGCAGGCCTAGTAAGTGGGGCAGCTAGCAATAGGTACACCTTTAAATTCAGCAGGGATACTGGAATAGGTGCTTGGTCATAGAGCTCACAAGCAACAGCCCAGTGTTCCTAGCTGCCTGAAGATAAGCCCATCTCTCAGCTAAAAAGGGGAAGCTGCAGGATATCTGCCTTCTCAAACTGATGCTGCAGAAAGTTTCCACAAAAGGGTTAGAGTGAAGCTTCTGAGCAAGACTCCCTGGTGTTTTGCCTTAGTAGTGCCACGTAGCAAAGAAATGAAAAGTCCTTCCTGATGCTGCTCTCTTACTAGCACAGTCCATTAACAGGCACAGTGGGTAATTTCACAGTCTTGCCTTCCTGAGATCCATGCCAGTGTCAAAATGCCAGACTTTGAGAAAGCCTGGAGGACTGGCCAATTAGTCAGTGATTGAATTTTCCTGTGTCACAGCTAACGAACTGAATTTAAACCCAGGTGAGGGCAGGTGCCTAGGGCAGTTTTGTGTTGCTGGTGGTTGTGAGAAGCAAGCCATTTCTGCTATGTTCTAGCAGCTGCTTCTCACCCTGGGCTGCACAACCAGTGCAGAAGCTGCCTTAAGAGCTGCTGGATTTCCCTGTGTGAGTATGTCTGATTACTTCATTGTCTGGTTGGGTCTGAGATGGGGGTCTGCAGGTCAGGCTCCAGGAAGAGGACTCTGGGGAGTGTCCTGTGAAGGTGCTCGGAAGCACTGCTCTAGGTATTAGAGGAGGTAATTCATGAGCTTGGTGCTAGCTCAGTGGAATGTTTCTTGAGAAAGCTTCAAGGCTTTTTAGCTTTATCTGTCCCCATTTATAAGTTTTTCTTCTTCCTGGTCTCCCTGGGAACCCCAGGCAGAGTGGATGGTGAGATATATCATGGGAAAGATGAAGAGAAGACTTGCACTTCCAAGAGAGGGAAATTTACCTGGGTTTGGGATATATTTTACTCAGTTTTGCTGTCCTAAAACTTCACATGTTCAGCTGTTGCCTGGAAGGGATGTTGTTCCTGATGGTCTTTCAGCTGAAGAAGCCTTGTAGAGTGTCAGAGTGTCTGCTACCAGAGAGCTGAAGTACACGGTACTATAACACCAGTGGTGCTACAAGGGGATGATGCCATTTTAAAAACACAATTGCTGTGGAAAGGAAACTTCCAGCTTTGCTCAGGCTATAAACACAAGCAAGCAAAATGTCACAGGCCCTGGGGTCCTCCAGCCTGTGCCACCCACAAGCTTGGGTAGAATAAGGGAGGCAGCTGTCTGTAGCTCCTTGAGGGCAATGGTAAAAGTGGTAACAGGGATGCTCTGTGCTGCAGCTGGACTCAAATCCCCTTCAGCTGGGTTAGGAAGTGCATCAGGGATTAGTATAGCTATGGACACCCAGAAACCAGCAGAGTGCTTCTGGTAGTTATGGATTGGGTCTCTCTTTCTGAGATGTGTTATCTTCCAGTGTACAGTCTGGGGTGCTCAGCTGCAGCAGGACTCTCTCAGCAATTGTATAGTGTTCCCTGTGGTAATATGTGAGTGTTCTTCACTTTGAGGCTTCTGTCTGCATTGCCTGTAGCTTAGAAAATGATGCTCATCAGTTAGATAAAAGTATTCCGATTAAAGTTCACCTGGTAAATATAACCACCTTCTAAAATCAGTGAAGATGAGAAATATCTCATATCCCATAAATCATCCTTTCTGGGGGCACTAAACTGAGTCAGTAACTTCTCAGATGTCAGGTCCTTCACACAGACTCTGATGCTTGTAGATTTTCTTTCTGCCTCTTCAGGCATGTGACACTGCTTTTTCACACTGTTGTAGACAGTAGTGACTGTTATGGGATTGGGAATTGTGGGTGTGCAGTAATAAACCTACTGAGCTGGCCTGACAGGGACAGCCCAGGTGGTGGGGACTCTGGTCCAAAATGCCTCAAAGTACCGCGTGCCTAACTTGCGTCTAAGATCTAGTGGCTGCAACACTAGCTCTTACCTAGGCTGTTCTCTTGCTGTTTAACTTTGTCTGATTGCTTTTTATTTGTTATTTTTTTTCTTCATTCTGTGCTTCCAGATGGGCTAAAACCTACATTTTTTATTTTGCTTTGGGGAGCAGGTTTTCTGTGGTACACCCCTGGCAGGAGTCCTTGAGGTGCACTCATTTGTGCTTGCCAGGAACAGCCTGTTCAGTTTGCAGGTCAGGAGCAGTTATGCTAGGCACAGAAATGATGTTTCATGTTATGGTTCAGCATGTGAGTCCTGTGGAGATAGAAGTGATCTGCCTTTACCTGCCTCCTAGGCAGTCCCGAAGCTCTGTGTGTGTCTGTGTCCTCTGACATAGTGGAGAGACTGGTCAAGGGCAGAGGAGCATTGATTGAGCTCTGTCAAGATGGGGACTGGCAAAGTGCCGTCTTGGAGAAGAGATTCATGTTTGCAGCACTTCGGGACTATTTGAACCTGGCACCCAGCCTAGCTGGTACAGCTGCTCTAGTGGACTGCTCTGCCTGAGTGCTGTAAGAGGTGGTGCATGTGCCTCCTTTGCAGGGCTGCTGTACAGGAGCTTGGCTGAGATAGCTCATTGCCTGGACAGGGGCTTCCCACAGTGAGGTGAACTGAGAGTTTTGTTATGAATTTGCTGCTTCTCACTCTGTAGGAGGTAACTTCTTTCAACAAAGACTTAATCACATCTAGGCAAGCCAGTAAAACCATCAGTGTGCTTAAACTGAGATCAGTTCAGAGAGAAAATGAGAGCTACCTTTCCCCCTGGAGTGAAGGCTTAGCAGGTGACCCAGTCTGGCAGTCACGTTGGAAGCCTGTGCTGATGCTTCTGCACCGATGCTTTTCCAGGATGCTGTGCCCAGCGTCCAAGGTGCCAGGGCATCTGCAAGAAGCAATTACTAGACCGACAGCTTCTTGCTGCTGGCACCTGCCTTCCTTTGATGCTGCACTTGGTGCCAGACGTATATTGTTGTTCTGGGCACGTGGGGATGGGTCAGAGAGGTGACCTTGCTGAAGGCAGAGAGGAAGGGAAGGACCTGAGGCTGCAGAGGTGCTTGGGAAGATCCTTGAACATAAGAGGTGTGAGTGTGGTTGTAGCAGTTCTTCCCAGTGTAATGGTGTCCAGTGGGTGACCTGAACTGGGCAGGTGGAAAATGCTTTGTAAGTAATATGTTCATGTAGGGGTTGAAAGTGGAGGGAGCGACCTGACTGCTGCTACCCTGGTATCTCTTTTGCTCCCCAGGGCTCAGTTCAGAGCTGCTCTGTTCACCAGCAGCTCCTGGTGTGCAGGGCCCTTTATCCCAGCTTCTACAAAACCCCCTGAAAGATCTAGAGGGATGAATATGTTGCAGAGAAAACACAAACCTGATTGAAAAGACAGGGAGAAAGAACATCACCTTCAAAGCAGGGAAATGCAAAAGCATGTGCAGGTAAAAAAATATCCTAGGAGTGATATGCAAGACTACCTTATTTTAATGCAGATTTGGTAGGACAACTCAGTTCATCTGCCAGAGTTGAAGCATTTGGAGTCAACACCAAGAACTAAAAGAAGAGACTGTGTATGTAAACAATGGGGTGTAAGTCACCAAGAACTGAGCTTGTGTTTTGAAAGTTATTTAAAAGCAAAATCCTATTTCGAATCTTCTGAGGACTTTGGTCACTCCTCCTTGGGCTTGGACAGCTTCAGGCCTGGGTCTGTGGCTGTGCTTAGTATTAAATGATCATGTGTGTCCCACTGCAGTCTGAACTGTGCCAGGTTTGTGCCCATATATCAACTTCTGTGGCAAAGTAATGCTACAGGAGACAAACACTGTATGGTGGTGGGCATGGAGGCCGAAGCTGCATGCCTGCCTGCCTCCAGCAGCCTCATCTACTGCTAATGCCATACTAGGGGATGGAAGGTGGTGCGTTCCCTTTCTCTGTCCCTCTCCTGGTCCTGAGCCCACGTATTTTGGATGTTACTGATGTATGTTCAGACCCAGCTTCCCAGTTAAAATCAAGGAAAGGCTAATGGTGGCTTTGCTGTGTGAACAATAAACACCTTAGCTCCTGAGTAACTCCATCAAACCCCAGAGGCTGTGCAGGTTGGGAGAGTATTGGCGTTAGCCAGTGGAGCACCTGGGTACAATGACTCTTTGGTCACCAATTTGGTTAGATGGTCATAATCCACTTTATTTCCGTGATACAGTGACTTGTATGCATTCTAGCAAGAGGCATGCTCCACCAAGATTGGTTACAAACACAGGGTACAGGGTTACTTGTAAGGCATGGATAGGTCAGTATACCATAACAATCTGAGGGTCAGCCTCTGGGGCTGGCTAAACTCTGCCCACCTGCAGCCGCACTCCACCCCCTGCAGCTGCAGGTGGGGGGAAGCCACCCTGTGCCTGATATCTAACTCCCAAGGTCGCTCCCAGCACGAGTTGCTCATGTTTATGATTTCTGTGTCTGTGCTAGCAAGAATTTCTCCAACAGGAGAGTACAGCAGTAAGTGTCCATGAGGTTTTCTTCAGTGCAGACAGCAATGGTGCCCTGTGGGGAACTGTGTGACCCTATCATATATACCCTAGTAGGGACTTATATCTGCAGCTCACCTTTTTTTCCGCCCATGACTGATTTTTACAGCAGCAGCGATGCACTCTGTGGTCACCATTCCACTACTCTGGGAAGGCAAATCCCTCTCAGACACAGTTTTGAGGTCACGTGAAAGGATTAACTTCAGTGGCAACCATAATTACTTATGGCCTTGGCGATGGAGCTGCTATTTTAAATCCTATTATTCACACCTTGTAATTTTATATCCTTATCATTAGCTGTTTATTTACATTCACAGGGTGATCTCAGAGTACCTGAGGTGACCGGTTTCCCCACAGAAAGATTCAGCTCCAGCATGTGCAAAACCAAACCTTCAGCCATCCAGTAAGAAGCCCAGAGATGACAAGGTGCTGGGACTATGAAGGACATTGCTTTTCTGGGGAAAGGTGACATTATCTTACTCGTCAAATCACATTCTCCCCACCTCTACTCATTCTTTGACAGGATGAAATGAAGTTGGCTTGTGATAAACAGATAAAAGGGAAGTAATTTTGCTTTAGCTTGTTAGGGTACAGGTGAGCTGGAAGAATATGAGGCTGCATCACTGGTGTGGGAGCTGAGGGTGTTTTGTGGCCGGGTGAGGGACAGCTGCATGGCAGCCCTAGAGGTCAAAAGCTCAACCCTGAGGAAGGCAGCTGGCTTCATCCACCAAGCACGAAGCACCACCACCACCAGACCTGCGCAGGAGAGAGCGGAGGCCGCAGTGGCGGGAACTTGTTGTGGGGTGGGTTCTTTGCTCTTGGATGCAATCAGGTGGTTGTGCCCGAAGCAGTCCTGTAACAAGGGCGGGCTGTCAGAGCCCCCAGTGTGGGCAGGGAAGGTGTGCATGTGGGAGGCATGCCCCTGGCGCTGTAACTATGATTCTTTACTCCGCAGACTTTGCCCCGGGAGCTCGTTTTTCACAGGCACAAGTTCTGCCTGCCGCCTCTCGCTGCTGTGTGTACATATCCCAAGTGCTGTGTGAGCCCCAGAGCGTTGGAGTTGTCTCAAGCAGCGCTACTGGACGGTGCACGCAGCACAGTCCTGCGAGCGCTGCCCTGCCCTGCGCCTGCTGCAGGGGGTCGGGGAGGAACCTGGGGGACTTGTGGGGAAGCCGGAGGGGGCAGGGGTTGGAGGCGGCAGCGCTGTCCCCACCGCTCCGCTCGGCCCCACACATCCGCAGGCGGCAGCGGCCCCCCGGCACGGCCCTGCGTCGCCACCGCTCTGCTTGGCAAGCGGCGGGGCAGAGGCCACGTAGCGCTTGCTTGCCTGCAGGGCTCCCGCCCCTTTTCCCTCTGCTCCGGTTTCAACCTACTAAACTCAGTTAGCCGTTTGGTGTCGTTTTGGCTTCATTTGCTCCAAGGAAATGATTTGAACCATAGCACAGCCACCCCACAACCCCTGCTGAGCAGGGTTGGTAGAGGGAATAGTGGGTCACGATGTCCTGTAAAGCCAGCGCTAACGTGGGGCTGCTGTTAGGCAGCAGCATTCCCATGGTCTGGCAGGAGAGAGAGTGGTCTCAGAGGGTCCTTCATATCCTGTGGACTACACCAAGCAGCTTTCTCCACAAGATGTGCATTAAAACCCAGAAATGGATGCTAGTGGTTACAAGGAAAGATGTCTGTCTGTCTGTCTTTCTTCCCGGGGATTAACCAGAAACCATTTGCCCTCTTTGCTGCTGTATTTGTTCACATGCCATTGGGTGGGCACTTTGGAAAAGCAACGAGGGAAAGACATCCAAGACCAAGCTGTGACAGGGAGAGGAAACATGAAATCCAAATACTGCATCAGACGTAGGGGTCTGGCATTTACTGTTGCAGTACTCACAGTGAATCCACAGGTGCTGTTTGATGCATCTCTAGTATTAACTGGCAACACTTGAGGGTCAAATGCAGGCAGCCCTGAGGTGAAACACAGCATTTGTGAAGAGAGGGGCATGAGAGGATGGGGCCATATGAGCTGCTGGATGGTGTCCAGCTCCCTGTTCCCTGACGTTTAGTAGGAGCTGGAATATAAGTGGGATAAACTAGTGAGGTTTGGTCCTCTGTGGATTCAGTCACAGCTATTCCCCTCTTGCAGTGATAGGAAGGTTAAAAGCTGATTTGCAGCATGGCTGAGCGCAGCCTCTGCTCCCCTCCTTAGCTGGGCTGCAGTCAGTGATTCTCTGGAGATAGGTGCAAATGCAGTCGGTGGAAGTAGGTTATGTTCTCCAAGTGCTGTAACATGTGATACATCCAAACGCGATTTGAGCTGCTGGGGTGATGCAACTTGCCATTAACAGAGATCACAAGGGTTTTAACGTGAATTGCTGTGCACTTCAGCTGTGATGTGTGAGGCTCTGCAGGAGTAAGGCAAAGTTCATTCCAGCTAAAACTCCAGCTAAAAGATGTCTCTCGCATATTTCAGATGTTTCTCTGTGTGGGAACTTTCACTGTTACGTTCAGGAACAGAAACTTTACAAGTCTGGAAATAACCTGGTTTTGCTTTGTGTACTGAGGGACTCAGGGGACTTTTCTTTGTTGCTTTCCTCTTTCCGCTGGCATGTTCCAAGGCAATGTCAAGGAACAGGTTTAAGGTGTTTTGCCAATGATCTTGCCCCTTTGGGCAGCTGCTTTCCCAGCAGAGCAGGTTGCTAACGCAGAGGTTTTGGCCAAGCACTGTTTTAGAGCCACATCTGTGTGTTTACTCTGTAACTGGAGGAGCAGCCACCATGTTGCAGATTGCAGACTGACCTTTCCAGTAGTGGCTAAGTGGAGCTGATGAAGGTAGCCTGTACTTTGCCTCTTAGAAAACTAATACCTGTTTACCTCTGGCTGGGCACCTGAAAATGGAGTTAAGCTTTTAGCAGGAAAAGAGTAACTTCTTCCTTGATGTGGGCTCCAGAGGGCTCGGAAATGCCAGTGGCTCCCTCTGCAGCTGCTCTCGGATCAGACAGGAAATCTTGGTGTGGCTGAAGGTTAGCTACTGGCAGCAAACATGGTGCAAATATCAATGGAGTTGTGATGCAGGTTGGATTAAATGGTAGGAAGAGATCAGATGGGTGAAATCACAGCACTTGAGGGAAATGAAGCTCTCTCTGAACAGGAGCTTCTGAAAGTACCAGGGCAAGGGGTACAACAGCAGCCCAGCTGGTGCTGGGTGAGCCATTCAAAGCCCTTGAGCATGTTTTGAAGGGGCAGCTTTACTGGAGAGGAGGAAAGCAACCATAATGAGGAGAGAAAAGATCATGTACATGGTATGAAACTCATTATTTTAACTTCAGTTTTTATTTTCCCCTTGTGCTAATTGGCATATTTTAATGAGAGAAATTAGATTATCAGTTGTGAAAAGAAAATAATGATGAAGTCTGTATCATTCATTTGTTTGCTGAGAGGGATAAAAAGCCAAAATATAAACAATCACTCTCACTTGGGGCTGTGTTGCTGGATCTAATAATTTTCTCTTAACTCCCATCTGCTCTAATATTATTGTGGTAGGTCTAAACAGGCCAAAATAGGTGTATACATGTCCTGGCTTGCCCAGGCATGTTTTTCTGCTCTTCTTCCTTCTGCTGTGGAAAGAAGCAACCACAGGAAAGAGAACAAAGAATGTGGAGTCACTGAGAATAAGGACCCTGGCTTGCCCAGACTTTTTTTTTTTTCCTCCTGTTTACATCCTGTAGTGAACAAGGTACACACACTTGGCTTGTGCCTGCCTCATGCAAGGCTTGTGTTCCCCCCAAATTTGTGTAAAGCAAGCCTATGGCATCACCTAATATGGTCAGGATTGGCTAACTGCCATTCGGATTGGCTAATCCATGTCCAAAGGCCCCTTAGTCTTGGGCTGTATTGATGAAAGGAGATGAGCAGGTAACACAATGTGCTCTGCTCTTGTATTCGTGCTTGCTTGCTGCTGCTGCCTGCTGTCATTACTCTTTGCCTTTGGCAGTGTTATGCCTCACAGGATCACAGCATGTTAGGGGTTGGAAGGGACTCAAGGAGTGGTACTACCACTATGCTATGATGAGACCTCACCTGGAGTACTGTGTCCAGCTCTGGGGCACTGAATGCAAAAAAGATATGAATCTGATGGAGAAGACCCAGAATTAGGCTACTAAATTGATCAGAAGGCTGGAATGTCTCTCCTACAAATGCAGGCTGAGAGAGTTTGGGTTGTTGAGCTGGCAGAAGAGATGGCTTTGGGGAGAATCACAGAATAGTAGGGGTTGCAGTTGACCTCCAGAGATCGAGTCCAGCCCTCTGCCAAGGCAGTTTCACCTAGAAAAGGTCACCCAGGAACATGTCCAGGTAGACTTTGAATGTCTTCATAGTTGGAGACTTCACTACCTCTCTGGGCAACCTATTCCAGTTCTGTCACCCTTAAATTGAAGAAGATCCTCCTCATGTTTAGAGGTTCAAGTTTGTGCCTGTCACTCCTTGTCCTGTCACTGGGCACCACTGTAAAAGGGCTGGTGCCATCCTCCTGACACTCACCCTTTAAGTGTTTATAAGCATGTATAAGATGCCCCTTCAATCTTTTCCAGACCCAAACCCCCCAATTCTCTTCCCTCTAGTCCCCTAAACACCTTCTTAGCCATTTTCTGTACCCTCTTCAGCAAGTCTCTGTCCTTTTTGAACCTCAGAAACCTTATAGTGGACACCCAGCACCTGAAGATGGCCTACAAGAAAGCTGGGGAGGGAGCTTTTACAAAGGCATGCAGCAACAGGCCAAGACACAATGGCTGGGAACTAGGGAACGGTGGATTTAGATTGGACTCTCGGAAGAAGATCTTTGCTATGAGGGTGGTGGAACACTGGAACAGGTTCCCACAGGAGGTGGTAAAGGCCCTGTCCCTGGAGATATTCAAGGTCAAGCTTGATGTGGCTCTGAGCAGCCTGATCTAGTCGGGGATGTCCTCGCTCGCTGAAGGGGGCTTGGACTAGATGCCTTCTGAAAGGTCCTTCCCAGTTCAACGCGTTCTGTGTTTCCGTTTGAGCTTAGTGTGCGTGAAGGATACTCCCGGGGTTTGTAAGGCTCTACAGTGGGTAGTCCCTACCAAGGGACGGCTCTCCTGAGCTGAAAGCGATTTGTACCCCCGGGCAGAGGTGGCTGCCGGGCAGAGGTGGCTGCCAGCCCCAGGGGCCGGTGCCGCCCTCAGGCAAAGGGCAGCAGAGGAGCGCCGGCGGGAGGGGGCCTGCCAGGCTGCCAAGTGCAGAGCCTTGCTGCCATCTAGTGGCGGTCAGGACTAGCACTGTCCCGGAATGCCTGGGCGCGTTGTCAGGCTGCCAACGGAGCCGCGGAGCTCACCAAGTTAAACAGCAGGAAAGAATTCTGAGGTACGGTTGTCTTTCTTTGCTGTAGGCCCTGCAGAGCAACCCTGGGAAGCTCTGGCGCTCTAAGAGAGACTTTGGGGGGTCGTCAGTCCCGAGGCGTGTTTGCCGCCGACTGCTTCCCAGAGACAAAGCCAGAGCTGCCTTTTGACTCCCACAGCACTGCTGCCCCAGGAGCAGGTTTCTTTTGCCTGTGTTTGCTGGTTTCCTCCTAAAGACCATGGGATCAGTTGGAAGGGACCACAAGGATCATCTAGTTCCAACCCCCTTGCCATGCCCAGGGACACCCTACCCTAGATCAGGCTGCCAAGAGCCTCAGCCAGCCTGGCCTTAAACACCTCTGGGGACAAGGCCTCAACCACCTCCCTGGGCAGCCCGTTCCAGGCTCTCACCACTTTCATGCTGAACAAGTTCCTCCTCATGTCCAGCCTGAACCTACCCATCTCCAGCTTTGCTCCATCCCCCCAGTCCTGTCACTCCCTCATAGCCTGAAAAGTCCCTCCCCAGCTTTTTTTGCAGCCCCCCTTCAGATACTGGAAGGCCACAAGGAGGTCACCTCAGAGCCTCCTCTTCTCCATCCTGAACAGCCCCAACTCTTTCAGTCTGTGCTCATAGCAGAGGTGCTGCAGCCCTCTGATTATCCTTGTGGCCCTTCTCTGGACATGCTCCAGCACATCCACATCCATCTTGTAATGGGGGCTCCAGAACTGGATGCAGTACTCCAGATGGGGTCTGTGTGCTCCTGATGCAGCCCAGGATCTGGATGTTCTTTCAATGTCTGCACAGGGACAGGGAGAAGTCCCACATAAAAACGTTGCTGAGGAAACTGGAGAGATCTCAATAAAAAAGTGGGGGGTACCTTTATTTTTGAAATGTTAAGTGCTTCAGGCTTACCTAGCAATGATGGACCATGATCCATTAGATTGTTTTCTTTTTCTGTGGAGAGGGGCAAGGAAAACTTAACAAGGTTTTTCAGTTCATCTCAGCTTTCGAAACTGGGCTCTTTTCAAGCTTCAAGGTGAAAATATGAGGATTTTCCACAGAAACCAAAGGGAGAATGTTCTGTGGATTTTGATTATGCCAGAATTTCATAGAATCCTTAAAGATCACCTACTTCCAATGGCCCTATCATGGACAGGGACACCTTCCACTAGACCAGGTTGATCAAGGTCCTGTCCAACCTGTCCTTGAACACTGCCAGGAAGTGTTCAAGGCCAGGCCCAGCTTCCCTGGGTAACCTTTTCCAGTGTCTTACCACCCTTACTGTAAAGAATTTCTTCTTAATATCCAGTCTAAATCTCCCCTCTTCCAGCTTAAAGCCATTCCCGCTCATCCTATCACTACAAGCCCTTGTAAAAAGTCCCTCTCCAGCTTTCTGGTAGGCCCCCTTCAGGTATTGGAAGACCACTGTAAGGTCTCCCTGCAGCCTTCTCTTGGCTGAAGAGCTCCATATCTCACAGCCTGTCCCCAGAGGGGAGGTGCTCCAGCCCTCTGATCATCTTCATGGTCCTTTTCTGGACCTGATCTGACAGCCTGATGTCCCTGATATGGTGGGGTCCCAGAACTGGATGCAGTATTGCAGGTGGAGTCTAATGAGAGCCCGGTAGAGGGGGAGGATCACCTCACTCTTCATGCTGGTCACACTTCATTTGATACAGCTCAGGCTGTGCTGCCAGCACACATTGACTCATGTTGAGTTTTATGTTAACCAACACTCCCAAGTCCTTTTTTTCAAGACTGCTCCCAAGCCGTTCCTTGCCCAGCCTGTATTTGTGCTTGGGATTCCCTGATCCACGTGCAGGACCTTGCACTTGACTTTGTTGAACTTCATGAGGTTGGCATGGGCCCACCTTCCAGGCCTGTCCATGTCCCCCTGGATGGCATCCCTCTTTGCCAGTGTGTCAACTGGACCACACAGCTTGGACTCATCCACAGGCTTGCTGACAGCTCACTAAATTCCACTGTGCATATGACCAACAAAGATGCACTGGCCCCAGTACCGACCCCCATGTGATGCTGCTTGTCACTGGTCTCCACCTGGACAGTCAGCCATTGATGGCAGTTCTCTGAGTGCAGCCATCCAGTCAATTACTTATCTAGTGAATGTCTATCCCTCAAATCCATGTTGTTCCAACTTGGTGACCAGCATGTCATGTGTGACAGTGTCAAACACTTTACACAGGTCCAGATAGATGATCACAGTTACTCTTCGCTCTATTTTCACCTTAAAACTTGGGAATCTATTTATGCCTTCTCTTCAATGTTGTTAGTTCAGGACTAGGACATTTTTGCAAAGTCTAATGAAGCTTCTTCATCTGTGCTGCTGCTGTGGCCTGTTCATCCCTGTGCAAATATGTTGTGGGTATGCTAACTGTTTTCTTGTATCTCAAAATAGTCTCAGCAAGAGACAGTACCCATGCATCCCATTATCACCTAACAGGCTTTTCCCTTCCATCTCACAGAATCACAGAACCTTAGAGGTTGGAAGGCACCTCCAGAGATCATCGAGCCCAGCCTCCCTGCCAAGGTAAGATGCCCTAGGGTAGTTCACGCAGGAATGCATCCAGGTAAGTTTTGAAAGTCTCCAGAGAAGGAAACTCCACAACCTCTCTGGGGAGCCTGTTCCAGTGCTCTGTCACCCTCACTGTAAAGAAGTTTCTCCTCATGTTGAGCTGAAACCTTCTATGTTCCAATTTGTAGCTACTGTTTCTTATGTTATTGCTGCCGATCAGCGGAAAGAGGTTAGCCCCATCCACTTGATACCCACTCCTCAGATATTTGTGTGCATGGATAAGATCTCCTCTTAGTCTCTTTTTCTCCAGACTAAACAGCCCCAGGTCTCTCTTCATAGGGGAGATACTCAAATCCCCCAGTCATCCTCGTGGCTCTCCGCTGGGCTCTTACCAGCAGGTCTCTGTCTCTCTTAAACTGAGGACCCCAAAACTGTACACAGTATTCCAGGTGTCGTCTCACCAGGGCAGAGCAGGGGGGGAGAAAAACCTTCCTAGATAAGATATACTGGCCATACTTTTCTGATGCACCTCAGGATGGCCTTGGCTCTCTTGGCCACAGGGGCACATTGCTGGTCCATGCAGAACTTGCTGTCCACCAGAACTCCAAGGTCCTTCTCCACAGAGCTACTTTCCAGGAGCTCCAAATAAGAGCAGTGAAGGCAACGATACCATGAAAAGCTTTTTCCTTGTACCCTGAAGCTTTGTGGTGAGCCCCATGATGAGGGCTTTAGCTGCTGAAAGCAGCGTGTGTAAAATACTGCACGTATGCCATTACCATTGCTTCAGTCTTTTTTGTTCCCTGGCACCTCAGGGAGCCATGGTGCCAACGGTGATAAATCATTTCTGCTGCCTGTGTCTTTGGGGACAGCTGCAGTAATTACTTGGAGTGACCCTTGCTTTCAGCCATCATGAAAACCTTGCTGTAATCCCCAAAGAGCTTAAATCCTTGATAGGATATAAACTGCTGGCACCAAGGGCAGTGCATGTAGCCAAACACGAATATAATACTCAAACTACTGCCCTCCAACCTGTGTATTTTTAAAACAAGGTTAATGATCTCTTGTTCAAAAGAGAGAAATGTGCAATGGTCTTAAAAAGGTGGTGGCTGTTTATCCATCCATAATATTTAGGGACTATTACCAGGTAATTGGAGATAACTGTCTCCTTCACTGGAGTCTGGAGGTTTGTTTGGACACAGGATGATGATGTACTTGTGACCTAGGGGAGCTGACAGTGCATTTGGGTAGGAGTCGAGGCTGCTCATGGGTCACATGGCCTCATGAGGAGATGGCAGTGTCATAGTTTCCCTCTCTGAAGATGAATCTCTTTACTGTGATAGGTTTGCTATATGCTTTGGACACTGGGGATGTACAAAAGTGGACAGAGGTAAAGCTAAAAATTCCCTGCCAGATGTGCAGATGACTCTCAGAGGGTGAAAGGCACACAAAAGCAAAGCTCTTTCCAAAGAACAGTGGATTTCCACAAGGTGAATGTCTTCCCTAGTAGGCTGCGTGGTGACACATGGCATTCCCACTCCTCCTACATGCATAGAGGCTGCCCTTTTTCTTACCTGGCACGTAACATGGCACTACATAACTAATGAAGCCCACCTGGGTTTTATGATCCTCCAAGTCTTTGGGTTTATGGCTGGCTGCATGTTGGTTTGCTGTGGAGGATGCAGCATGCGGGCAGCAGAGCTGCTGCTGGGCTCTCACGGACAGTGCATTGTTCCTTTGTTGTTCTCATTAGAAGCACAGCTTTATGAAACATCCAAGTACACCACTTCTCGGATTTAATTCTGGAGCACTGTACAACTTTGGGTGCTGCTGGGTAGATAAGAGTATCATCTGCATCAATGGAGCTGTTGCTGGTCCTATCTAAAGACCAATAGTTACTGTGCAGGAAAGGATTTTACCCTTCAACATATGCCAGTGAGATAGTGGAGAAATGGAGAAATATAGCCCACAAACAGAAAACCGTGGGCATGCACCACCTGACAGATTTAATAAAGGCAAGTTATAAGTTGAAAAGCCTTCCTGATGGAGTATTACCCAAACCTTACACTGTTGCACACCCATGCTGCATGTCCAGACTAGAAACTGAACATGATTTGTAACAAAGTGTGTTTAACTCTTAGAACAGCATGCCTGGGCACCATGGGGAAATTCTCCATCATTCACAGTTGCCAAATCAAGATGTAATGTCTTTCCTAAAGTCATGAAGCAACAAAGTTGTAAGTAATTGTACTTAGGGCGTAGCAAGAGCAGTAGCCCATACCCCCATATTATTAGATGATCGTTCACAGGTTTTGGATGTTGGTGATATCAAACACCAATATTTGGGATATCTTCCTTGCAGGTAGTGAAGGAATCTGGTACTTTACATTTCCAGAGCTGTTCTGTGTTACATTTTATGTTTTGCCACAAGAAGGGCTGTGAAACAGACCCTAGTGGAAATCACACTGAAGTTCTTGCTCCCTATCCTTCCTTGATGTGTCTGAGTACATTAGAATCACTAATTGGCTTCAGCAATCCCCAAACACTCATCAGGAGCTGACTCCAGTGAAGCCACAATCGAGGCAGAGGAAAAAAGAGAGTTATTATGTACAAACTCCCCTTCACAGCATTTCTTCATGTTAGGAGCCATGTACCTGGCAAACATCAGATTAATTTGACATCCAACTGCATCATGACCAAAATCAGGACTTCGAAATTCTGTGTAAAACTAACTGAAACCATCTGAGAAAATGCTTTGCTGTATTTGCACGTCCAGCAGAATAAAACATGCATGTCCTTTGGAGTTTGGGTGTAAAGCACACACAGATAAACCATAATCCTCTAACACTGCTTGAATGGTATGGATAGATTAAAAAAAAGGAGCTTGACTTTGTCTTGGAAGGATGCCATAAGATATAAATTGGACAAGAAATCTTAGATTGTTGAAGTTTGTGTATCAAACCTAAAGCCCCCAAGGCTAGTCACTGGATGCTAGGACAGGAAAAGTCGTAGGCTTGAAGTTTCTGCCAGTCGTCTCTTATCAGTCATTCGGGCTGGAACTCCTCAAGGAGAGAGGTTGATTTAAAAGTATGTAATTTTTTTCGGCGTGTTCAGCCACCGGGGTTTAACTAAGGGCAAACTTCTCCCGAGGAGGAGATACGCGATGACCTCTAGCGGTGGATACATGCCGAGAAAACAAACGTGACCCTGTTGGGTTTTCTTACCGTGATCAATTTATTCCCAGCTGGAACATTCCTGGAGTGAGGAGAGCAGCCAGAGGCATCGGCAGCCGCATCCATTCAGAGTGGCATTTCTGTTTGACTTGGTGTCAAGGGACTGGCTTTCCCCTCTTTGCTGGATTGTGATGCCTTGCTAGTATTAAAAAGTAAAAAAAAGCAGTGCTTTTATATGGGCAGTAACGTTTTGTCACTTTTCCCCGTGGCTTTATGGGTTTGAAGGCACACTCACCTTCACACGAACAAGAATGGCTGTGCCCTTGAAATCCCCCTTTCCACCTCAGGGTCACTGGAAGAAAAGTAATGGTGATTTGCTGTGGGGCAGTAGTTCTCGTGGCAGGTAGAGAAGGACAGATTCCTGACACTGTAATCCTAACCAGTCCAAACCACCTCGGTAGCATTAGCTGAAGTCCCTGCTTTTTGCCATAAGGGAGCTCTGCCTCTGGGCATTGTCTGGCAACTGCCGAGCTGGCTCGTTGAGAAAGGAGGTGGCCTTGCCCAGAGGAATTGTTTGACAAGCCCAGATTTTAACTGTGGTTGAACGAAAAATATTACTGAATTTAACTTTTGTTTTTGAGTAACCCATAAAATTGGAGATCAGCTATTTCTTGAACCTCCTCCAAACTGTAGATGCTTGCAGAAGGGGCTGGAACACTTGTCTAAGTGGCCAGGATGCCAACGGGCATGGTCTTGGCCCTTCTGCAGCTGTGATGGCAGAAGGGCTCTATGCTGGTGGCTTCGCAGCACACAGCACCTGGGAGCATGGATGTGCCAGATCTGCATTTAGAGTGGTAATTCTTCCTTTGGCCTTAGTGCCATTCAGCTGTGTCTTGTGGGACCAACCATGGAAAAGGCAGAGCCAATCCAAAGTGTCATGGATTTATCTGAACCCGGGACTTGGCTCAAATTCACCAGAGACTTGGCGTATTGGTTTAGTGTTATCTATGTCCTGCTCTGAATGGCTTTCTTGGAGTTTGGTTTTGTGGGGGGGGATCGACCTGAGCATCCAGTTCTGAGCTGGTTGGTGAAATGTCTGTACTTCAAAGGTCCTTGTACTGTCATTGAAGCCTTCTTTTACTTACAACTAATTATATATTCTTATTAAATATATGACCTCAGAAATGAGTTTACTCTTATTACTAAGATACTTGATAAACACTGCCTTCAATTACACCTTGACCTCCTCACAAGATTTTCCCTCCAGCCACTCAGTCCCCAGCCTGTAGCGCTGCTTGGGGTTGTTGTGGTCAAAGTGTGGACCCCTGCACTTGGCCTTGTTAAATCTCATCCCATTGTCCTCTGCCCACCCATCCAGCCTGCCAAGATCCTTCTGCAGGGCTCTCCTACCCTCCAACAGATCAACACCTGCTCCCAACTTGGTGTTGTCTCCAAACTTACTAATGGAAGACTCAATCTTCTGGTCCAGATCATCGGTAAAGATATTGAACAGGACTGGGCCCAGCACTGATCCCTGAGGGACACTGCTAGTGACTGGCTGCCAACTGGATGTAGCACCATTCACCACCACTCTCTGTGCCCAACCATCTAGCTAATTCTTTACTCATATCAGAGTGTATCTGTCGAAGCCACGAGCTGCCAGCTTTGCCAGGAGCTTGTTGTGGCAGATGGTGTCAGAGGCCTTGCTGAAGTCCAGGTAGACTACATCCACAGCCTGCGACTGTGTCCTGCCACAGTGCCACGATGTTCAAGCCAACGAAATCATGATATCCCTCCTCTTTGAGATGTGTTTTCCCCACTGCTTTTCCCCTCCATTTCTCCTCTTCTCCAGTTCAATCTAATACACCCAGTTCATTAGCTGTTAAGTGTTGTTTCATCTTCACTTACTCCGAGGCAGTTATTTGAACCTTAGCATGGCCACCTTCCACCCCATGCTGACCACAGTTGGTAAGGGGAGGACTGGATTATAACATACTTCTCCAAAGGAGGATCTGACTTCTCTGAAACCTTTATTGCAGGCTTGAGTGGCTTTAGAAGGGGTGAAGCTTCCACTGCTGTCTTCTCTTGATCCACCTGCCCTCTTTAGAAAGCTGTGAGCAGTCCCTGCCAACTTCTCACTTGTTGTTCTGACCTAAAAGTCTTCACTACTATGATGTTTAATGGATGTTTAGTGTCCATGTTCAGTGGCTGAATTTGTCTGCAGTTATCTATTGAGGACAAAATTAATCTTGCCCTAACCTTCACTGATGTTGACTTCAGCAGAAGATGCTTAGTGTAGACACCTGTGTTTAATCAGAGTAATCCCATTCCTGTTGTTTCACTTTGGTTTTTTTTTCCTCACTAATGTGGTGAAGCAGGACATCTGTTCCTTGTCTTCAGTATGAAAAATAGATTTTCTTGGGTAAAAATCTTTAAACTCTTAAACTCTTTCCAGTGCTTGTCTCAGTTTTCTCTGAATAAATTGTCAGTGTTTAACCTGTTTTTTCTCATAAGCAATCCTTTCCAAGACTTGTTTCTGATTGTTCCTGTGGCTCTCTGCTACCAATTAGTCCTTAACTTCATCAAAGTGTGATACCTAAAAGCAGAGACCACACTTTAGCAGTGGCCTTACTCAGATTGCCATGTCCAGCAGCGACAAATTTTCATTGTTTCCTCTGCTTTCTAAGATTGGTTGTTTCAGTGTTTTGGGAATATGGTCAGTGCTCTGTCATGTATTTCTGCCCCCCCGAATCACCCTGAAGCTTCAGTGTATCTGGGTTCTGTGTACATCAAATCACTGTCCATCCTTCTGTTCTTCCTGTTCCTGTGTGTGCAGAGTTCCACACACATCAGGAGTAATGCTGATTTTGTGTAACAACTACATATGCTGAAGGAATTGGCTGGGGTAGCCTGGCTTGCCCACTGCAGCTCCCCTCACAGCCAGATCATGCCTTGGCTTTCTGACAACCTGTACAGGGTTAACCCTCCTCGGGGAGTGGTCTTGAACCTGACCACAGGTGGTCTTGATCCCTCACCAGGGGTGGGTCTGAACACTACCAGGTATGGTGGTTTAGTCGACTCCCACTCCCTGTCTAAGATCTATAAAAGCAGGGGGGGGGGGAAAGCTCCTGTTGTTTTCTCTCTCCCTGTCTCCTGCTTGCCAGCAATCATCGCCATTCCTGTTTCCTGCTGCTCTTTGTTTCACCACGTGGCCATCACCCGTGAGGCAGGCAAAACCCATTGCCATCAAATCTGGTTGTATATTTACATGTTTTGTATCTTGTTTTCCCCTTCCCTATATTTTTATAACTTCCCTACCTCATATGCCTTTTATTATTGTTATTTATTGTTAAGCTTTTCTTCTTTTAACTTCCAAAATCGCAGTGAGAGTATTTATTTGGGTCTGCATACCTTTCCTCTCCATCTTTAGGAAAGAAGGAGGAAGGGCATCCTATAAATTGTTACTGGTTCTATAAACTGTATTTGAGTCTCTGGGAAATTTAAATTGGAGTCAAGACACATCTCATCCCATATAAAATCTGATGGGTGTAAAGCTTGATGCAGCCTGAATCGGAGCCTCTCTTAGAAAGTATTTGTCTCTCTGTACTGTTGTGATCATTTGTGAAGATTCTGGAAGTAAGAGGAGAGGGCAGTTACTAACAGGGTGTTTTTTGGGGTTTTGAGTTCTGAGTTGCATTTTGCTTCTATGTAGCCTCTGGCAATGATTCATCAAGAAAAAAGGTTCTTAACTTTTTAAAAGCTTTGAAGTTAGATTTTTTATACAGGCTAGAACAATTTTTGCATAGGATTTTTGATTGACAGATACTGATCTGTGAAATATGTGTTTTCTGATATTTTAAATGAAATACTGCTAAATAATTTCTAAAGGTGTCCAAGGTTTGGTTGTAGTATATAGCCATTTCATCCATTGGATGGAGGCTAAGAGAGACATTGTGGTGGAGATGCTTTGTTGCCTGTACACCACATCATTGCTTCCATGTATGTCTGTTAACCTTCCTTGTTAATCAGGTTTTGTGGTACTGAAAATCTCAGAGTAGTGTCTGGTTTAACATTCGGCTCTCCAAGGGAGGAATAGAGGGAGATAAATCAGAGGTAGAAGGCAGTTGGAGTGAAAGCAACCATGAAACAACAGAATCACTGTTCTGAGAAAAGAAAGGAGAGAAAGGAACAAAAAGGTTAATGAACGTCTAAAAGCAGACATCAACAAGCCTGGGAAACAGGTAAATGTGTGTCTTCTGGGAAGATAATCCTGTAGATAAATGAACTGTCAGTTACTGGAAACTACTGTTAACAAAGGCAGAATGGTAAGCTATCCTGATGTGAAAGAAAGGTGAAACCAAGCAGTAGACAAGCATCCAACTGCACCAGGAGCCAAGCCCTAGAAGTCAAAGGGATGTATGTGATAGGTAGGAACAGGGACTTGTAGCTGACAGCAACTGTAACAAAGCAGGATAAACAAGGTGAAAACTACATACAAACCAAATTAGACAAAAATCTAGAATGCTGTCTTTCTACAAATGGACAGACGAAAATGTACATCTTTAGTTTAATGAAAAGAAATAAAAGTAGCATCCCACAAGGGCTGGAAAATTCAACATTTTCTTCAGCTGTGTGAAGAAAGTACCTAGTTGAAAGCACTGCTTGTATTTAGAACAGCAAAATAAGGCGACGAAGAAATTAACTTTAGAGGACTGAAGATAACCCAGGATGGTTCCTCTATCTAAAAACATTGGGAAAGGACAGCCTGGAAATGTTTAATAATGTCATCTAACACAGAGGCTGGAAAAGATACCTGAACAAATTGTTTAATACTCTTTCTTGAAAATACCAAGACAATTTAAACTGTTAGTGAAGCATGGGTGTGCCATGAGCAAATGGTGTTGAACCAGTACAATTCCTTTCTCTCATAGCATGGTCATCCAGATGGGTAGGGGGAAAGCCATGAATGTAGCATATCTTGCTTTGAGTAAGACTCTGATGACCAACTTAAGTGTGTAGTAAAGCATGGTAAAGGAAAAATGACTGGCTGTCAGGTCTGTAAGTATCTATATTTGGAGAGGAGTGACCTCTGCCACACTGTTGAACTCTTAGTGGACTCCTTCAGATGTTTCTTTTCAACCTATATACCCAGTTATGCCACTAGTTCAGTGGCGTATGAATAAGTTGTATGTCTAAAAATACCTATATGACCTCAGGTAGCATAGGAATTGCCTTAGTTTGACCTCATGCTGTTGGTAGCATGCTTGCTGTCAAAAAAACCCCAAAAAAGACCATCCTTCATCTGGTAGGATGTGGGTGAGCTCTGCAGTGCCAACTCCTTGACAGTGCAATTGTGGAAAACACATTTTAAGTAAGACAGAGGCAAATGGTGGACGTAAAACAGGGCTTGGAAGGCAAAGTAAGGCTCAGCAAGCACTGTCCAAGAGGTGAAATTCTGCTCTATCTGAAGAGGAGGAGCAAATACAGTACTGATGGTAGCAAGTGTGGAGAATTTCAGATGTGTGCCCCGGGCCAGAGCAAAAGGGACCCAGCACTGCTGGTGGCAGAGAAAACTCATGAGGGAGAGTCTGAGGCCCCTGTGTGTCCATGTTTCCTACTCACTGCAAAGCATTCCCAACTCCTGTCCTTGAGAAAGGCTTTGCAGCCTGAGTGTATTTGCCCAGCAGGCAAGACAGTGTCAGGAGCGTGCATAGTGGCATGGCATTGCTGCACAGCAAAATCAGGAAAGCAGATGCACATTGGATCTAAAAATCAGAAGACTCTTACATGTGAAATGACTCCTGCTGTGTTTGTGGTCAGCTTTACAGCTCTTATCACTGGGCTTTTTCAAGGAGTGAGAGCACATTTCCTCCATCTCATGCAGGAAGGAGCAGCTCATTATTCCTTATTAATTAGATCTTCAGTCACTAATCTGCTGTGTACCTTTCCAGCAAGTGTTTACAGATAAGTGTTGTAGGATCTAATTGATGGAGTCTAATTAGCTCCTCCCTAATTAGAGTGAAGTGTGCTTCTTTCACTCTGTAGATGATCGCTTATGAATGAAAGGCCACAAATGGAAAGCTCAAGATGTGTAATGTGTCAGGAACTAATTTGCTTAAACTATTTTTTGAAAGCTTATTCAATTAATGCCCAAATAGTAGGCTGGTGCATGAGGGTGTGCAACTGACTTCAGTTGTAGACAGGCACGTGGTTGCCACGGACCTGAGAGTTAACACCATGCTCTGTTACCATAGGCTGTACAAGCACCAGGAGCAGTAGGTCCACAAACATCAGCAGGGATGCTACAGCATTTGAAGATAAAACAAAACCTCTTACATGATTGCCTAGACTGGAAAAAAAAAAAAAGAAAATTTATGGCAGCCTGCAGCTGAGTATTTGGTAAACTTTGGGACAGCTTTTTGGAATGTTGGTTTGGTGGGTTTTGGGGATTTGGGTTTTGTCTGGGTTTTTTGTTGTGGTTGGTTGTTTTTGTTACTAAATACTTGTATCCAACTGGGCACTAAAACAACTTAGCTATTTTTCATCAAGTTTCTCTATGAAGACTTTATGTTATCCTGTCTGTGACACAACCATGGGTTATTGGCAGAATTGGTCTTGGTTATGACACTTCTCAAAATGGGATCACTTTTACCTCTGACTGTGTATGGTCTCCCAGCTGCCAAAAGGAAACTGGAGATTAGCTGAGCCACTTTCAGTGGGTAGAAACACAGGTGTTAAGGCGTGGAGTATGTAGTGATGTATCTGAAAACTTAGAAGAAGTGGAGTTTTTATGTAATTACAAATGATGTGAATTCACAGCAGGGCCTGAATACAGCTGTAGCCTTGTAGGCAGATATGATTTTATATGGATTAAACTGCTGTCAGATGTTTGACCAGGAGCCTACTGCTCAAGAGCTCATTGAAATTAAGAGAAACTCTTTCATTGACTTTCCATCTACTTTGGATGAGATGACACAGCTGGAAATGAGAAGGGAGAATAGGTAGGCCTCTTCTCTTGCTTGTGAAAAAAAATCTTGAAATTGTGTCCTGTAAGGATTTGAAAACCCAGCAAACAAGAACACAAATCCCATAAACTTCCCCCCACCCCTACTCAAAGAGGTTTAAACCAGTGCAGTGATTTGGGAATTTATATTCTGCTGCAATGCTACCAACCTAACATTGAATGAGGTGGAAGCCGTAGAAGCTGAGGTGACATGATGAGGTTAGGATTACCTGCAAATATCTAATGTTCCCTGAGACTGGAGAATTGCTTCAGGTCCCTAGAAGCCTAATACTGTTAATCAGCAAAGAAAGATTTCACTGTTTCATTACTTACTGCAGCTGAAACTCAAGGAAATTACTTGGGTCTCATTATCAGATAAAGTTAAGATGCCAGTATGAAAGAAAACTCTTTTACACACTTGGGTCGAGAGTAATTTGTTTTTCCTAGCTTAGATTTTAAAAATAGAGAGCTAGCACAGGAGAGCACAATAGAACTGCACAAAATCTGGATACCACAGATCTGCTTTGATACAATAACAGTTTCCAGCTTCTCTTTTATCTTTATAACTGTTCCTAGGTGTGGTGGAAAGAGATTAGAGCAGCAAGCTGAGCAGCAAATCTGTACACTGCTAGGCACTTGCCCCACTCTGTTATTTTGTGGAGCCTGCAGCCTTAAAAAGAGGTGTTACTGTCATCAGGACCTGATGCTCCCCAAAAGCTGTGCTCAGGGAACAGAGTGCAGCCCTGCAAATCCATTTAAGAAAGGAGCGAAGGACCTTTTGTCTTAGTCTGATCCACAGTTTAGTTTTGTGAAGAGGTACCCTGCACATCTTTCCAAGCTGTGGACAGGCTGGAAAGCATCCAGGGAAAGGCCACAAGAACCATGAGAGGACTGGACAACCTGCCCTATGAGGAAAGTCTGGGAAAACTGGGTCTGTTTAGCCTTGAGAAAAGAAGGCTCAGAGGACACCTTATCAACATGTACCTGTACATAAAGGGTGCCTACCAGAATGAGGTAGACTTGTCTCTTCCAACCTACTTGATTGTATGAAAAAAACAGGGGTAATGAGTGCAATCTTCTTGGGGAGAGGCTGGGAACAGAAGTGTGCTGTTGGTGGCGTTGGGCTGTGAAAAGCTTTTGAGTAGGAAAGGTGGGGTGGATGTGTTTTAGCACTGCAGAATCCAGGTCTCCAAGAATATAAATTCAAAGAAAGCTCCTAACTGTCAGTACTCTGGGCATTTTCTCCTGGGAAATATTACTGTAGTGAAATCTGAGCTGAAGGGCTCAGTTATGTTCTAAGCAACGGCTGGTTTCCAGTGGGGTTTTGATGACAAAGTTTGGATGTTTTTCTTCTCCTTGAAAAACACATTGGTGACTAGCTTAAGCTAGTTACAAGATGCAAGCTTACAGAAACAGGATATGCCAACAGAGATGACAGTGTGAATGTCCTTTCTCCCTCGTGCCATTAGAGAGATGCAGCTGCCAGCTCAGGTGCCTGAGCCCAGAATCAAAACAAAAGAAAAGCCTTACTGGGTTCTTGTTTTCCTCCTAAATAACTTAGACTCCCAGAGGTTTTGCCAAGTATTTACTTGGTGGTGAAATGCAAAACCTTCCTGCTCCCTTGAGTCCTCAGCCACATCATGACAAGGATAGGTGACTTTCAAAAGTGAGTTGAAACATGCTAATTGGGAAGTGCCAAGAACTGTGTTGTGCCCTCTTTGCTTATGTTCATCTTTTCCTCTCCAAGCTGGGAGTGTGTCCTGCTTTACAGTCCAGAAGAAGGCTGAAGTGGCAGCAGTGATTAAAAAAGGAGTATGAGGTCTTCCTTGGCTGAAGTTGCCCCGAGCATAAAGTTACCAAGTCTTTAAGCTAAAGAAAACTCATTACCAGACATTTTGCTTTCAATTGTTCAGTGACAATTACCAAAATAGATCTGCTTTTTCTTCATTAGCTAACTATGACATAATGGCCAAAGCCAGAAGCTGAGGTTTTCCAGGTTATTCCCCTTAGAAGAAAAACCTGCTACAGAACTCTGCCGCCTCTGAGGTCAAATTTTATCTCTCCTGTTATCCTGAGCTCTGTAGCAATCGACATCTTTATTCAAAATCCTAGTTTTCTGTAGCTTGCATCTTAGCTCAAACCCCTGCTCTCCACAGCTCCAAAGGATTGTGTACTATGGCATGTGTGCAAAGGATATTTCTCCTTCTGCACTGGGATCAGCTTGTCTCTAATTCCTTGTGTTGCCTCCTGCCTTTGAAAGATCAGCACTATCACTTGAACCGATTGCCCTTTGGTTTCTAGGGCATCTTGTTTACCTTGGAGGGTAGGTACATCTAGTTTTCTTCTTCCAGTGATCTATATGTGGTTAGATGTGCTTTCCCCAAATCTGATGTCAGACATAATAATGATATGTATCAGATGATTTAGTTTTGGTAGCTAAGATGAACTGCTCTAGTTATAGAAACTGTGCATGGCTACTTGGATCCGTGACTTACATTTTCAGCCTGGTTTTCATAGTGGGAAGGAGGTCTGAAAATTCAGCATATAGCTGCAGCTCTGCTTTAGAGAATGTAACTGGACACGTTCTTGTGCAATCCAATTCAGGTGAACATGCTTCAGCAGGGGATTGGGCTTTAAGATTATCTTTATGATTACATACCCTCTGGCTTTTCAGGTGCAACATTGATTGGCCTCTCCTAAGATGAGGACTCCTTTCTGTCAGGGGAGTAGAACAAGCCTAAACCAAAACACTTTACACCAAATTTGGATATCTGGGACTCCCCTCCAGCACCAATGCTGTGTTCCATGGGTTCCCCACTGTCCTGATGCAACTTGGCACAGAAGTGAACAGCAATCCCCCTCCATGCCCTTCAAGGAAAAGAACTACAAAAGCAGTTTTTGAGAGGGCAGGTTGCACCTTTCTTTAGCACTGCCATGTAACTGGTGTCTCTCTGAGGCTTTCCTTTATTTTCTGCACGTGAGGTGCAAATGAAAGGCAAACAATATGGGTCAGGTGTGATGGTCTTGGATAATTAACAGCTGGAAATAATTACCTGCTCCCAGGAAGAAGGATGATGAATGGGAGTGAGAAACAGCTGTGTAGTATCTTCAGCTGGCTGCTGTGATGGGGAGAATGAGATATGCCCAGAGAAATTGCTTGAAGGAGATTTAGGGCTAAGGCAAAATGCAAGCACAGGTCCTGCTGCAGCAGCCTGCTGGGTAAACTCTTCCAGGGACATTTCTTATTGTGAGACCCTTGTGTTTCCTTCTGGAAAATCTAATATTAGTCTTGGCTGCCATCAAGACAGATATTTTCCTAATGGGCTGTGGGAATCTGCCACTCTTTTTACTCTGGGACTGCGAGCAAAACTGCCTTACTGCCTTTTTGCATGGCACTAAGCAGCAGAGCACAGCAAGGACAAAGAAGCAGCAATCTGTGGCCATCTCTAGTCTTCATGTTGAAGCCCAGGTCCTTGTGTGACTCTAGGATGCTGTGCCTGGGGAATGATGAGTTGAGTCAGAGAACCTTTGTCCTCTGGGGTAGCAGAGCCAAACTTGCATGTCCTGGGCTGTTACATGGCTGGGATGGCTCCTGTAACCACCAGTTTCTGCCTGTGGCAATTTCCTACAGCTGGGGCTGGGAGAGAGAGCGAGGGTTGCTGTCACCAAAATGTATGAGAATCTCCTCCACAGCCAGGAGGCCAGCAAAGAGCCCAGGAAACTGTTCCCCTTAAATAGTTAAACGTCTGCCTCTCGACAAGCACAATGTCACATTGAATTTGAAACAGGGAACTTTTTATATTTTCCCCCTGATTGTGCTGGCACCTGGCAGATGCCTATTTACCACAGGCATCAATACACATAGTAATCAAAGGAAATCAGAGGCACAGATTAGCAACAGCTGCAAGTCATTAGTGGCAGCCATGGGAAAGCACAGCTCCGCACCCAACTTCGGAATAGCCAATGTGAGGATTTCAGAGTGCAAGGGTTACCGCAGGGCACTCTTCGAGCACCACCGAGAGCAAACAATTGCCTCGCTTGTCTCTCCAGATAGCTTCTTCCCTCTCCCAAAGGCAGTGTCGCATTATCAATGAATCAATCACACTTTATTAGCCCATTGAACATTAACTCTCTGGGAGGCTGAATTTTGCCTCCAGAGCTGCAGAATGGGGTTTCTACCTGTTCAAATTTCCTATTGATTCTTTATTTCCTCTGGGCTGTTCAATACCCTGACTCCTGTATCTTCAGCAGTATCTTGACAGGAGTTAGGGTTTGGGACTGCTGAATGTTAATACTCATTTTACAGGAAGTTTTATTTGAGCTGGCATACAGCAAAAGCCAACCAAAAGACTTATTTGTGTATCTGATTTCTTTAATCAATTCATTTGGAACCAGAATAGATTCCAAATTTTATTTTAAAACTTGAGTGTTGATTGAAATTTCCATTGCAGATTTAGGCAGCTTGGATTTCTATTTTGATCAGTCTCCGGAAAAGCCGATTTTACTTCAAAGCATCTCTGACTCTTGCTGGAGCAGGAAGCTGATGCCCTATTAATAGAGAGCAGAATCCAGCATCCTCGAGGTGTGGCTACTGTCTGGCAGTTCTGACATGCCTGGCTGTCCCAGTCCTTTTGCATCTGCTGCTCAGCAGGGCTTTCACCATCACAGGTAAGGCACTCAGGATGCACGAGTGGTCATCATAGTCCACAAGAAGTGCTTACCAGTGCTGCCTGCCTGCCTTGCCCGTGACAGATGGGAAGCCCTTCCCTGCTTTGTGCTTGCCATTAGAGGGGGTGGTAGCATGTGAGAGAGTTGACATCAGGTAGATGCAAATGCTGATCTCCAGTACTTCTAACTATCACCTAAGCTTCTCCTGTCTTTTCTTAAGGAGGGCAGTAAGATGAAAAGGGAAGGAAGCAAGGAGTTTAGTTTCAGAGGCTGTAGAAATGTCAAGCTGTGGGGAGAGACAAGGATCTTTCCAGAAAGGCTGTCTTCCATCTTCAGAAAGGCTAACACAACCCCAGAACCCCCACTCTTTCAGTCCCAGAACCTTTATTTACTCTCACCTTCTCACCTACATCTCCTGCCACAGATCTTATTTTTCTGGTCAGACCCAGCTTCCACCAAACTTCTATATTCTCTGACATTACTGCAGAAGTCGAATTTGGTTTCCCCAGGAACAACTGACAACATTTGTGTGGAGGCAAAAATTCTCTGTGAAGGGCTTTTAATCTGGCTCTTTAAGCAGCATGGAATATACAAATGGGGCATCAAAAGTAACAAAAGAAGCTATGGGTTTAAAGTAAAAGTGCTGAAGAACATGGTTTAGCACCAGACTTGGTAGAGTTAGATAATGGTTGGACTTGATCTTACAGGTCTTTTCCAACCAAAACAATTCCATGAGCAGTCTCAAAAAGGTACAGCACACTGCATTTGCATGAATCTCCTAGTGCTAAGATGAAAGCAATGTAATAAGGAACTAGAAGGAATGATCTGCTGCTCCCCCAGCAGTTTCCATTTCTAAACTAATGGTTTTGTGATCACCCAAGTCTGTAGCAAGCCAGACAGGTATTTGTGAGGGCACCTTTTCTACTGCTGGCAGCATAAGGAAGGGTGGCTTCTGCATGGCAACTATGGGAAGAAGGGTAGTTTTGGGAAAAGTTCTATGTATGTGCTAGTTTCCACGAGTTTTTGATTTGTTCTTAGGTTTGTAGAGTAGTAGAGTGTTTTCATCCTTCTGCTAAAAGCTTTAAGTAAAGGAAGCTGTGGTCTTCTGAAGAACTCTGTCCCACATGACATCCTGGTCACCAAACTGGAAAAACATGGACTTGATGGGTGGAGCACTCGCTGGATAAGGAATTGGCTGGATGATCACATGCAGAGTGTGGTGATCAATGTCCACCTGGAGACTAGTGACAAGTGGTGTCCCTCAGGGGTTGGTGCTGGGACCAGTACTGTTTAACATCTTTGTTGTGCTATGGACAGAGCAATTGAGGGTACCCTCCTTCCCCCACCCCCACCCCCCCCCCAGAAGAAGACTTTTTCTGTGTGTCTTTCCTTTCTGTTTTCCACTTGGATGTTTAAGGGCTTTACTTGCTGAGGTACAAGCCACATTGATTTTCGCTTTAGCATTTTTAATCAAGCCTTTCCTCCTGTGCTTCAACTTGACATAGTCTCACTGGCTGGTGTCCAAAATATGCTGTGCTGTACTCACTTGTGCTGCTCAGGTGATTTAGTCTCTCTACTATCTTTGCATCCTCCTGCATCCTGTTCGAGTTAGATGTGTTAATCCAGACACATGCTAGCTAAATATCTGAGAGCTGTAAATGACAATTTGTATCTACACTGTAAGAGGGACCTTGTTGGCAAAACTGGTAAACAACCATATAAATGTTATGCCTTCAGGGAAAATAACTTCCTGTCTTCTTGATATTCCTTTCTAAAATTTATTATTTCCTCTACTTAAAACTGTCAAGTGCACATTGAAAGGACCATAGTTGATCCCTGAACTAACAGTAGAATCAGTGCTGGTATGCAAAGAAAGCCCAAGGAAAGGCCAGCAGAATTATGGGAAAGCTAGAAAATTTGCTAGTGAGGTGAAATCTCCAAAAGAGGATGCATTCAGCAACAGACTGAGGGATAACTTAATTACTACATGTAATTATATGTATTTGGAAGAGCATAGAACTTTCTTAGAGAAGTGGTTCCATGTATGAGCTGATGGCATGTCCCCACCAGTTAGATGAGCTTAATCTTGCTAAGAGAGATTATGTTACAGCTATTTGAATAGTGCAAACAGAGGAGGAGTTCAGCAGGAGAGTTTCAATTACAGCTTTAACAAGAAGGGAAAAAAAACCCTACCCATAAAACATATGTGCCTTTTTTTAAGCCATAAGGTTGTGTTGGCACAGTGACCGTTTCTTGGTACAAGAATGCCTTCATTGATTACAGTACTTGTGGATCTTCAGGAAAGAAGGGTTTCTTTTGATGGTGTGGCAGTTCTGTCATTCCTGTTGGGCCATGGGCTCTAGAACAGTTCTCAAAATTCACTTCTGCATATTAGGAAGGGGTTTTCTGCTGCTTGAGGAACTGACAGGACATGTTCTTATATTTCTCTAGCTTCTTTTTCTCATTTTTCTGTGATCTGTCCTACTTGGCAGAGCAGATTTGTACCATGGAGATGGGTCATAGGGTCATTTAGGTTGGAGAAGACCTTTAAGGTCATTGAGTCTACCTGTTACCTAACTCTATGACATCTGGTGCTAAACCATATCTCTCAGTTCCACATCTCAGTGTCATTTCATCAACTCCAGGGATGGGGACCCAAACACCTCTTTTGGTGTGTTTGAGAACCCTCTTAGTGAAGAAGTTTCTTTGCATATCCAATATGAATCTCCCCTGTACAGGGTTAACCCTCCTGGTGGAGTGATCTTGAACCTGACCCCCGGTGGTCTTGACCCCTCCCCAGGGTGGGTCTGAACACTACCAGGTGTGGTGGTTAGCCCACTCCCCCTTCCTGTCTAAGATCCCTAAAAGCAGGAGGAGTTGCTGTTGCTGTCTCTCTCCCTGCAGCCCTGCTCAACAGCAGCCACCATCCTGTTCCTGGTTCTCTTTGTTTCACCATGTGGCCATCACCCACGAGGCAGACAAAACCCATTGCCACCAAATCTGGTTGTGTATTTACATATTTTGTATCTTGTTTTCCTTCCCTATACCTTTGTGACTTCCCTACCTCATATATCTTTTATTTATTGTTAAACTTTTCTTCTTGTAACTTCCAAATTGCAGTGAGATTATTTGGGTCTGCATACCTTTCCTCTCTCTCCATCTAATTCCTTTTCTTTTGGGAAAGAAGGGGGAAGAAGGAAGGGCATCCTATAAGTTGTTACTGGTTCTATCAACTATGTTTGAGTCTCTGGGAAATTTAAATTGGAACCAAGACATTCCTCTGGTTCCACATGGGGCCATTTCTTCTTCTCCTGTCATTTGTTGCTTGACAGAAGAGACCAACAGCCACTTTGCTGCAACTTTCTTTCAGGGAGCTGTGGAGAGCAATACGGTCTCCCCTCAGACTCCTGCTCTTCAGAACATACTGTTCAGAGTCAAAATGATGTATAGGTTCAAGTGGTAAAGACTGTAAGGCTTTGTTTGCCTTCCTTTGCAGTATACAATATGAATTGCCTTTTCCATTTGTGTCTCAACTATTGAATTTCCTGTGGACTTTGACAGTGTCAGCAGTCCTTCCAAATTTTGTTTGGAGTGCATCCTCAGCAGCACAAGCTCTTGCATAAACCTCTCAGAATTTCAGTACCAATGTTTTGTGGGTGATGTGCAACACCTTGCCATAGGTAAGATGAAGTGATCTATCAGACCACTCTTTCTATCAGTACTCAAGTCAGTGTCATATATGAAAGATCATTCCTACATAAAGCCCTTTATTTCAACATACATTCTGTATATATAGAGTTGGGTACAAATCTTCATATCAAGGGGCTACAAGTACTGCTGGTAGTTTGGCTGTACTTGGAAAAGCAGGTCGCTCCTGTATGTGATGCATCAGGTAACATTTGTCATATGTATCATGCAGAGATGGGACTGTGAAAATGGGAAGATGATGCTTAGGCTCCCTTCTGTAATTAACAATTATTATGCTAGGAAAAGGTTACTTGTTTTCAGCTTTTTCTTTTGGATTCTGCACAAATGAGTAGGTGAAAAGAGTAGTGCATACTCAGGTTTGGTAAACCTTAAAAAGAAACTGGAACCTGGTTTTGTGCTGCCTGCCTTTGGTCAGTTTCTCCTAATCATTGCAATTCCCATTCCTGAAGTGAACCTCAGGAGCCAGGTAAATGGGTACATGAGGTTTTGGTCATTTTAGTCTTTGTTGTGCTTTCAAAGCTACCTAAAGCACCCGAACATACCCCTGTTAGCTGGGAAATGAAACCTGTCATTACGCGTTTAGACTGGATACTTGCATGAGGTCTTTCTAACTTGTGTCTCAAAAAGCTCTTGACAGGCAGTGGTGGCCCCCACTCAGCGCATCCCAGCCTAGTGTAGGTAGTCAGAGCTGTGTTTGATCAGTCTCCTCATTCCAGAGACTCCAGAGGAAACTTGGGTTTCTGAGTTTAGCTGTGTGAATAATGTCCGAGTTGAATGGCCCAAATTGCTCGAAGATGATGCTATGAATACCCGTCTTTATGTAGCAATGGCATCTCTGTTCAGGAGGGCCTTGAATGGAGCATCTATACTGGCTTAACAGCTTCTCACATCTGTTAAGGGCTGTATGTGTGTATCCATTCAGGTCAAGAAAAATGATTTTGTAGAAACCTAGCTGTAAAAATGACTAGCTGCTCAGGATTAAAAACCAGAATGATTCTATTTTCAACTTCTGACAAGGATCTTTAAGTCTTCACTAGTACAAATACTCAGGAAAGAGTTCCTTCCAGAGAGCTGTAGTGTCTCTGACAAAACACAAGATTTTTTTCCTTTAAATAAAACCCTGGGGTACTTTGCAAGATGCTTTTGTTTCTGATTCACTGTGTGAGAGTATTTGTATGTTCAGGGGGAATGAGACTGTCTTGTACATAGCCCTAGAGGCCTCATTAAATTGTGATGTGTGGTGTCACATTTCAAACCCGCATTTCTTGCTGTCTCTAGTTTAAAACTTGATGCAAGTGATGAGTAACGATGGTCCAGAAGCTGTCTTGACAAATAACATGTGCAAAACAATGGCTGAAATGATCTGAAACACCCACTTGTTTTTATGTAGTCGGCTTTTTTTTTTCAGCTGCTCAACTCCAAGACCATTGTGCTTGAATCGTCAGAGGTGTGAAGTGTCCTTTACCCACCTCCAAAATGCAAAGCGTCAGAACCCACCAAGCACTTTAGCGCACAAGTCATTAAGAGCATTTTTCACTGGCTGGGAGATGTTTGGTCATGTGCTTACATTCTTATTTGTGTTTCCTCAGGAAACACATCAGCACTGTTCTGATGAAGGTCAGCATCTGTTTGTTTTCGTTTAACTAAAAGAAATGTATTGAGAAGGTCAGCAGCTCTCTTGGACCTGAGAGAATAATTAGCAATGAATTATTCTACTGTGCAATTGTATTTCTCCCTCTATTTGTTAATTATCTGCAGCCTACTTACAAAATATGTCAGCACGAAAAGAATTACTCACAAATTACTACACAACAATTAGTTTGCAAAGGTGTTGGCAGGTCGTATAGGGTGGCATGTTCCCTGCCTGGAGGAAGGCCAGCAGGGTTGTCCTGTGGTAGGGAATGGGTGGGACACGTGGTATTGGGTTAACTTCGGTGCAGAGCAAAAGGCTCCTCTTGGCCACACAGAGATTCTGTTCCTTTCAGCTCCAAGGTGTGCTCTTGATACCGCCAGAAATCCCCAGGTTGGCAGCAGCAGGCTAGTGATGTCTGTTTGTTTGTTTGTTCACAAGAAATACTTTTAAGTGAGGTGTGTTAGTATCAAGCTGCAAAGACAAAATGACCAGCAAACCAAACCAAACCTGCCCTGTGGCAGGAAGAAGTTGTCTATATTTCACAGGGTTGATGGGACTATGAAATGGTTTCAAATGGGGGGCTCAATACACTTGTGTACTTAATTGTTTTGGTCAAAAGTGTTCCGTATTTGCTTTTGCTTCTGCCCCTTTGATGCTGAGCCAAAGAACACACGCAGAGAAGGATGGAATAATGACATGTTGGTGGTGTTTTAGTGAACGGCTAGCTTGTGAAAGTCTGCTAAGACGTAGGATTTGCACCATGAAGTGATAAATTATCTCCTTCAGTTTGAACATGTTGGCAGTTCTGTGAAAGAGAGCTATTGGAAGTATCTGTTCTGTCAAGTGCAGGTTGAACTCTGTCCTCACACAAAACGCTAATATAAACCTGAGTTGTTAATATTTGATGATCTGTGCACTCAGTGTACTACTCTTAAATTATGACAAGCAAGCTGTTTTTTATAGTGACCTAATAGATTTAACTGATACAATTTCTGACTTGGCAGTATCTCGGAGGAGAAAATAAAGATACATCGAAACCAAGTGCGTTCCTGTGTGTGTGTTCTATTTCTTTTTGGTTGTAGTTAAGACTGAATGAAACACTCCTTTGTGTCAGAGTTGTGATTGTTTCTGTGCAACAGTATGTTTTCTGCTTAAGGACTTAAAGGCAACATCTTTGTGTAACCTGCCTCATTGTTTTTTAGCTCCTGATTTTGTGTGACTGGACTCAGCAACTTCTTAGCTTTGGCTGTTCCTGTATGTGTCTTTTTGTGGGATTAGCTAATAGTGTTGATGTGAAGGGCACTTTCTATAGAGGTAAAAGATAAGCCTGGCCTTGTCTACATTAGACTTGAAACTTCAGGGGCATAACTCATGGGGGACAAGGATGTAATGTTAATGAAATGAACTCAGGTACTGGCAATCAGGCTAATTCCTCAGGATGTGTGTAATCAGGTATTACACTGACTAGTAAATAACCTTCCACCTGTGCTGATTTATTTTAATTTCTGTTTGCATAGTTTATGCTTAAGTGGATTTAAGATATTTTCAGAATAATCTTGATGTGAAGAGGCTGCCAGAGGACAAGGACAGCCTTTCCTCTTCACTTTACTCTTTCCCCAGCTCAGAGAATCACGGCTAATTGATACTGTTTCTGTTTTAATTACACATAATTTTTCTGTTTTGCTACCCGGGCAGCCAGGAGAAGAAAACAATACTCTTGTCTACATGCAAATCTTCCAATCAACAATTTAAAACCTTTATGTTCTCAATTTTGTTCTTTTGATTTCAAAATGAAAATGCACATTCTTGGGCATGTCTTTAGAAGTTTTTGTTGAGCGTGGGGATAGTCACCAAAGTTCAGACCTGTAATTCAGTGCAAGAAGTTTCTTCCTTTCCTGGTACACTGGGGCTCAGGGTTGACATCCAGGGTTGATCTCAGTGTTCCCAACTCTCGTGTTTTTGGGAAAAGATTTCCAACAAACAGTAGATATCATGGTGCATGTGCCTCTTTGTGGTGGTTTGGGTGTCACCCGCCTACGCCACCCATCCCCCCCCACTTTGGAAATCACCCAGACTAGACTCAGCTGGGTCTGGGAATTTGAAGCTTTATATTTACAACTTAACAGATTATACAAGCAGATATTTACAGTATATACATTTATATACAGAAATATACAAGGTAAAAGGTAATACAGAAACCTGAGTCCCCAGGAGGGACTACCAACTGCCCTTCCACCTTCTACTCCTCCCCTACCTTACCCCAGACATTGCCTTGTGCCCCAAGGAAGAATGGAGGGTTGGCCAGGGGGGTTAGGAAGCAAAGTGGATTAATCAGAGAGACAGAGGGTGAGCTTAGAGAGAAAATGCCCAGAGCTCAGGCGGTGCCCAAAGTGTGAATACTTTACCTGTATTTATACTCTTGTTCTTATACATCTCAGCAAGCCTATGAGTGAAGTAGACAAAACCACTGTTTCTCTTTCACAGCCTGTAATCTAATCCTTCTCGCCAAAACGTTCTAGCTAGTTTCAAACTAGCACACTCTTGTGCTCCAAGTCCTCATCTGTGCTGTCATGCCTCACCTTCACCTTTCTACTGGAATGTCTGTACCTATACCTTGGTAAATGCTGTGGTGCAGGTACATGAGATGATTCATTGCTTGCACTACTTGCATGAAAACAAAGGAAAAAGTGAATATGGACTTGACAGGGTGGAGAAAGGTAGTAGCTTCAGAAAACGAACATAAGGAGCATAAGAATCAGTACTCCAAAGTGGAATCCATTGGGAGTTTTCCTGTGGACTTGGATGGAACTCTATGTGTGGAGATGACTTTTTTTAGGGTGAAGAGAAGGGTTGTTGCTGGAGCTGGACATATGCACAGGAGAGATGTTCCTTCTTCCTCCCCACTGGCAGGGGGATCAGCAGGGAGCTATGCAGGAAAGGCAGCTTTTGGAGGGAAAGTGGCACTTGCTGTAGGGAGGAGGAAAGGGGGGGAGGCTAAGAAATATTTTTAGTAGAGAACTGTCCCTGTTTCTATGCCTGATGGCAAATCCTGCCTGCTTTGGTTTGGAAAAGTAAATATTGGCTGTGGGAACAGCATTCCTAATGCACTGAATCCCCTTACCTGATGTTGGTGGGCTCAACCCTGTGGACCCAAGGCTTATGACTGGTTAATTTAGAGGCTTCAGAGGATAGGAAAGCAATGCTGCTTTGATGCCTTGCCACGCCTTTGCTGATCAGCCAGGCACCAAGTATGCCTGAACAAAACCAGGCAGCCTGTTCCCCAAGCAAGCCTTACTGACTTGTGCTGCAGTCTTATGGTGAAGAAATGAAAGATGTGATGCTCTAATGTACCAAAACCACTGAGTTTTCTAAAGAAACTGCTGTGTAATGTCAGATGTGCTCACTCTTTTCTTGAGAAACTTCTACAGCACGAATGGAACAGTTTGAAAGAAGGACAGGGTCTCTTGGTGCACAGAGGTGCAAAGTCACTTCTCAAAGTGAGCCTAGGTTGCTGCAGGTCTGCTGCTCGCAGTGGAGCTGTGGGACCTCCTCACCTCTATGGCTGGGATGCCCTTTTGCCCTGGGGGATTGTGCTATCTCTCATCTCTCTTCTTTCCTTCCCCTTCTGTTTTAAATTCTTGCAAATGCATCTGTTTGTACCAAGACTGGTGACTAATGCAGTAGCTCTTATTAGGTCAAAATAGCTGAAATCATAGGGCAATTTCACATGCCTGCTCACATGCACGAGGAAGGGTTGTTTCCCCCTCCCCACACTCCTTTTCACCATCTCTGGAACAGAACATTCCCTCACTACTTAGAGGGCTGGAGCAGCTGCCCCGCTGGCAGGAGCAGCGATGTTAATGCTGTCAGTGAAAGGATGAGTCACTTTGCAGAAGTTATTTAGGAGGGTCACCCTTCTCATTCCCTTTCCCCTCCAGCCGCTGATCTTTTCGAGTTCCTCAGATGCTGGAGGTCTGTATTGACTGCTGCCCGCAGAAAGCACAATGAAGGCTTTTTAGGGCAAGAAGTCTCCTGTTAGGAGTCACAAAAATGACTGTGTTTGACCAATCTGTTGGTCTCCTGATAAAAGCTTCTGCTTGTCTTGGAATTATGTGATACTAGATCCTAGGCTGCTTTTTTTGTTTGAGGGGCCTTGAGAAGTAAAAGATGTAAGGATAAAGAAAATGATGACACAACTTTCTTTTGGATCTTATTTTTTGGAAATAGGTCACAAAAAAGCTATCTTTGTCCTATGAAAATCCTGCTTCTCTAAGATCTCTGGAGGATGCAGAGCTCTTTTATGACCTCTTTCATGCCCTGAGTCTTCTATTCAGCCCATGAGTTTGTGGCTGATATTTGCTGCCTTTCCAAACTCCTGTGAGACCAGAGTGCTCCAGGAGCCAAATCTGGCACAAACATCACTTGACCTCTCAGGGAGAGATTGGCAATGTGCTCCTGAGTCATCACCAGGGTTCTCACAGGGCAGGCTTGGTTTGTTCACACTCTCAGCTGGAAAGAGCTCTGACCTTTGGGAATGTAGTGTTTTAGAGAAAGCTGGAGGTCGGCTGCTTTGAAAGCTGGTATTGGTATAGGCTTGGTAGTTTTGTTTATTGAATACCTTCTGATAAAGACAGAGTAAAGGTTTGTTTATCTGCACCATTTGGTATGCTTTCAAATAATGTCTTTTAGCCTGGAATTGCTGAATGGTTGCCATGTCTGCACCAGTGAAAGCTCAGGTACATGGTGTGAGGAAGGATAAGCTCTACAGTTCCCCATTCATAGACCATGGCCTATCAGTCCCAGAGTGTCATGCTGAGCAGGTGTGGTTTTCCCTGTATGGCCTGAACTACCTTAGAATCATAGAATCAACCAGGTTGGAAGAGACCTCCAAGATCATCCAGTCCAACCTAGCACCCAGCCCTATCCAATCAACTAGACCATGGCACTAAGTGCCTCATCCAGTCTTTGCTTGAACACCTCCAGGGATGGTGACTCCACCACCTCCCTGGGCAGCCCATTCCAATGGCAAATCACTCTCTCTGTGAAGAACTTTCTCCTGACATCCAGCCTATACTTCCCCCAGCACAACGTGAGACTTAGGTGAGGATATTCTCTTCAGCTTTCAGTTTCTTAATGTTAAACCTAAACTGTGGCTGGGGATGTACTGTTGAGATGGACCTAGAGGTTGTTCTATCCTCTGTGATTTGCTGTGTGCAAAGTGGGCATGTGGACATGCATGGATCACCTTGTGCATCCTTTTTCTCCTGAAGTCTCTGGCACCTGAAAACTTTCCATCACTTAATGCCCACATCTCCTAATGTGTCTCAGCAAGTCTGCTGGAAGTTGCTCTGACTGTTAAGAGGGCTCTGGTTCCTTGATTGAACTTGCCATAAGTCTAGAATTTATAGGATTATTTTTTTTCAAGTATGAAGGATTATTTTAAAATTCAGTAGAGAGGGAAAAAAATAAAAACTCTTCTGAGAAGATTCTGGCATCCTCAATGACAATAGTTCTGGCTGGAGGAAAGCTTAGAATCAAATCTTTTATTGCTTTTGTTGCTTTTAACGCTTAAAATGTTTTGACACATTTCATCATTCCTTTAGAAATGTTTCTTATCACTTTTTAAGTGATCTGCTCATGACAGACAGGAATGCAGTCCCTTCCAAACTGTGCCACAAGCAGAGAAACGTTGGCTCACAGTACTGCTGCGGCAGAGACTTCCACTGATACCCAGTTGCCTGTTCCTTTCTGAGCACTCTCTGCCCTTGCTGAACAGCTAAAAAGAGCTGGTTAATCCTGGAATTAGCTTGTTGTTTTTTATTTCACTTTTTGTCTAGTGATCTCATGTTGATCTGACATAAAACACCCTCTCTCTAAAAGCCAGTAAAGTGTGTTTGAGTAGGTGTTTTTTCTTCTTTTCCTCCCCCCTGTTTCCCTAGTGTGCAAAGGTAACTGTTTCATTTTGGTAGATAACTTGAAATTCTGATCTTTGATAATAGCAGGTAACCTAGTTAAAAGAGTTTGGGTGTGTCAGTGGGGAAGGATGGTCTCTTGATGATGTTTTAATTAATATTTCTTTAAGATAATGTGTTCCCTTCCTTGCTCTCTCCCTGGAATGATACCTGTAAGATGACCATGAAATAGCAAATGACTAAGTGTACTGACAGAAGGATTACAAACCCAGAACACTCAGCAGCAGCAAACCAGTCTTGTCATTTTGTGGGTGTCTATTTGGCCCAATGTGAAATATCAAATTAAGCCTGAATAGTTAGTTTAGAACACTAAAATAGCCTTTCCCAAAGGTTTATTCTGTTCTCTGATATTTTTGTCCTATTTTCAACCTTTATAGAGGTGACACATCCCTGCTCAGCGTTACTGGCTGTGTATTGTCAGTCTGGAGTACTGGTGCTCCATCTGTGAGCTCCAGCTAGCAGCAGGTACTGTAAATCATAGAGATTCATGACAAGGCTGTGAAGTTTTCTGAAGGACAAATCACATTATCTGTGTAAAACATTACTGTATCTGGTAACCAGCAGTGGCTTTTGCGTTGTCAAATACTGCTGTAATAACATTGTTGGGCAATGCTGAAACCATCATGAGTCAAATACATAGAAACCATGCATCTATTCATGTACATTTTGCAGCTTCTATCTTCCTCATGCATTCACTTTCACACTCATACCTATACTTGTTGCCTCCAGAAAAAGCTGAACTGAAATGGAGCATGAGGCTGTTCATGCACTCTTCCAAGGTTTTCTTTTGGATTTGGAAATGGATGAGGCTGAGTCACCTCAAAAGCACATGGCCCTACAGTGCTACAGGCTGTCAACAATTCAGATGACAGGGACCCAAGTGTAGTGGGTCAAGTGCCTGAATAGCTATGGTCTGGAGGACTTCCAGCCTGCCATGCCATAAGCAGATTTAATTTGTGGGGATGTCCTTGGAGAGCCAGTCTGGCTGGTTTAGAGGTGGATGCAATTCAAATTCAGATGGGCATCTTTTGCACAGTTTGTTTTTTTTGTTTTGTTCCTGCTAATACTGTAGGTCTTGGGGGTCCTGTGGGATGCCAGTGGAGGGGTGTGCCCAGCCAGTGGAGGCTGTCAGTAGAAGATCTTGTGAGTCTAAGATCTAGGATGAGGCTAAGGGTGACCAGCTGGATGAAAAAGCAAGGGAGCCTTGCTGTCAGGATGAGCCACCACCAGCCCAAAGTAAGCAGTAGTCACCATAGGATGTGGAGAAGAGAGCTTGCAGCAGATCATTGCTTGTAAATCAAATTCAGCAAAGTCTAGCTCAGTCAGCCTGAATGCCACAATGCTAATGGGTTATAGCTAACCCCATGTACTGTGTGTGGAGTTGCCAGTGATGGCTTAGATGAGGAGAATTAGCAGGGGAGGGAGGCTGGGGTTAACTTTGGGGCCTCACTGTAAACCCTTTGCTCAAGCATGCCCTGTTCCACCCCCTCGAATTTGGATAGCATGCAGAGGCACCTTGGGACTAATGTGAGTGTACTCAAGATCCATCTGCATTGCACTGTGCTTGGAAAAGCTGCCGGGCCATGTGCCACAGTGAGTCCTTGGGACATCTGTGTGCACCAAGGATCTCTGTGTTTCTAGCTCCTCACATGAAACTATTTCTAAAAATCTCACTACAGTTACATGTCTCTTCCCTTAACTGGTGGACACCTTATTTCTTTTGGTGCAAGTGTTAACGTGTCTTTTAGCTGTTAAGGACAGCTTTCAGACTTGATTAGAAGAATCTCCTTCCTCTTCCCTCTGTGCCACTTGCTGTGTACTGGGGAAGGATGCAAACCTATGGCTGTTGAATATTTCACCTCAGAGGCTTTTCAGTTGACATGTTTGTGTCTTGCAAAGAGCCTGAACTCAGATCAGGGCAGTATCACGGTGCAGGGGACAGCAAAAGCATTGCAAAGGGTTTGTTTTTGTGCGGTTCTTGTAGTCTGTGCTGTGAGAGGCATTCTATGTAATGAAGCTTCTTTTTTTTTTTTTTTAATACCAATTTACAGTTGGGTATGAAGACTGTGAATAAAGCCATGAAAGAGGAGCATGTATGTGTGCCTGCTTGTGTCAGATCTTGGGCTGGATTTCTATCCTGTGCAGGACTTCAATGAAAAGTATGTTTGTGTCCTTGCTCTGCCTGCAGTAGTGCTCTTGAAAACAAGAGAGGCGTGACTCTTTCAGGGCTGGCCCAACTCCATATTTCCTGGAGCTCCAGATGTGCCCCACAGAACACCCTCAACACTACTGAGCACTGCTGTTACTGCTTCTGGCAGCAAAACTGAGCTGGTGACTCTTGCTTCTTCCTTTCTCCTCCACCACGAAGGGGAAAAAGAGGGGCAGGAAAAGGTAAAAATCCTCAAAGCACATACAGTGAAGGAGGAACTTCCTTCCATGAACGCGATCTGGGACCAACCTTGCCAGAGTGCTGCCCCAGAGGGATTGTTTTTGGTGGTGGTGCCTTTGGCATTGTGTCTGACAGGAGCCATTCTCTTTGGTCTGCTGCTCCTAAAACATACATTGGGAAAACTGTGTTTCTGAGTCCAGTTCACAGGTGTGTTTCCACTTACGGATAGCATTTAATCACAGTGAAGTCAGATTGAGTCTAACTTCTCTGATGCACTAAGCAAGACCATCTTGGAGACAGGCGTGTTCCTTCCTTACAGTTAGCAGGTGGATACACCTATCCCCATTTAGATGCATGGGTCTGTCGCTGGACCTCATCTGAGGTGCTGGCTTTAGACTCCCAGAGATGATGCTGATGGTCCCTAGAGAGAGACCAGAGCTGTGGTCTTTCATGGGAAGGATGTGAAAGGTACAGGAGCCCTGCACTAAGATTGTTTGAGCTGTTGCAGTAAGCTTTCAGTATGAAGTAACCCTTCTGCTTTGTCCCTGTTCCCATAGAGATTTCATAGAGGGTTTATGCTTCTGGTTTCCTTTTCCTAGCGCAGCGGGAACTTCAGGCCCCTGGGAACCATGCCTGTGTGACAGACACCAAAGGAAGAGTGTGGGAAACATGGTTTCTCCTATAATTCTTAACCGAGAAGCACTCCCAACAAGATCTGTTTGTCTCTCCTGTCAGCCCAGAGCATAAGCTAGAAATGTGGCTTTGTTTTCCTCCAATTTGAGTAGCTCCAGTTGTTTAGGATTGACTTTATGGCAAAAGGCGAGGCTCTGGCTGTGCCTGTTGTTGTAGGTGAACTTTAGTCATGTACTTCACTGCCAAAGACAGGGAGTTTTGAAATTATGGTGGGTGTTTTTTTTTTCCCTTTTAAAATTAGGTTGTTTTTTATTTATTTGTTTGTTTGTTTGAGCCTCCAGTATCAGAAATGCACTGTGGTTAAATGCAGTGATTTTTCTCTTCAGAATGGTACACCTAGGAAACTTCCCAGCAAGCTTGTTTGCTTCTAAGAGTTTTTATTCTCATTTTTGGCAAGTAAATGAAACAAAAGTAGGGACGGACTAGAGACCTCACACAACTGTGGTTGGAGAAAGCATGCAATTCCTCCACCAAAGCAGTGTTTCCTAAAATAACAGCCTCAGGAACCTCTGCAATCTGTTTCCCTGTCTCTTTACCCTTCTACAAGAACTGAGAAGTCTTTCAGCATTGTGAAGCAAGACTGTGAAACAGCAGCCGGAACAAGAGTGCCTCAGTCTCTCGCGCTCTATCTGGGGACCTATTGAGCTATTATTAGCAGGGGATACCAAATACATTTTGTAAATATTTGAAAAGGCTTGCCAAGCTGTGTTGGGAAGACACATGCTCTTTTATGAACCTCGCCATTATTAGACCCAGGCAAAAGACAGTCAAAGAGACTGAGCAGTTCATGCTTATCACCCTGGTTTTGTTCTTGTCTGTGTGAGGAAATGTGCTTAGATGCTTCTTGGGTCAGAGCTGAAAGTCCTGCCTCCCCAGTTCTTGAAAGAGAGCATTTCTTTGCAAGTGGAGGTTGGATAACAGGACTCCCAAGCCTCCGCCCTGGGATGTGGTGGTCTCCTGGCGCACATCTCCTGCGTTGGAGTCCGTGAGCTGCTCTGAGGGGTCATCCCGCTCCTCCAGCCTAATGAGAGGTGCCTGACTGGGCTTTTTCGGATTTTCGCATAGCCTCCTCTTGCCCGCTGTCAGCACGGGAAGAGCGAGCTGCAATCTCGGGTTTTGTCGCTAGAGGGAGAGAAACTACACGGAATTCTCACGCCCTGTGCTGCTCTCGGGTCTCCCCCTCCGCCTACCTGCGCAGCCAGCCGTCCGCCCAGCCGCTCCGGGCGGCGCAGCAAGCGCTCCTCCGGCGCGGGTTTTTAATGAGGAACAAGTCACTCTGTGCGAAGGGAGCGCTTTTCCTTCAGCGGTACCAAACCAGGACTTGTGCACGTCCTTGTAGGTTGGTGGAAGCAGGGTCTAGGAGCTGTGCTCTGGGAAGCTTAGCATAGCCTGAGGTACCTGCCAAAAGAAGGTCCTCCCTTGCAAGAGCAAGTGTTGGCCTTGCTCCTTGTGGTGTTTTCTGTGGGAAGTGAAATTACAGTGCATTAGTAAAGAACTCGCACCCCACCCCTGTGGTAACTAAACGAGTGGGCAAAGGGCGAATGCACACCCTGGCTAAAGGTATATGGTGAATGCCATACAACGGTGTGCTTAAATCCCTCTGAACTGAGGGGAATATATGGGTTATCTCCCCAGATATCTTCTGCTGCAAAATACCTGTGAGCTCTTGTGTAGTCTTCTTGTTTCATAATCTGTGACCTGGTGATTTAGTGTGGCTGACCAAATCAGACCATTAAAAAAAAAGGCATCTTAAAGACTCTTCTCACTCTCTGGCATATACATATATTAAAAGAGCTAATTTAACAAGAGGAGCCCTTTAACAAAAGAAAACAATGATAGAAGCTTCTCGGTTTTCTTGAAATGGTGCACCACAGATACATTTGGGTTTTTTCCCCTGTTTGAAAGCATAGTAACTCTGAAATTCATTTAAGAAAATGATGGTGACAATTCCAGCCTAGGAATAGGAACACAGTTGTAAAGTCAATCTGCTCCCACAGGAAGTATTAGAGAACAACTTTCTTGCTTTCAGAACCTATCTCACGAAGCTTGGTATCTCTTTGCTGATCCTCCCTAGACTTGGGATTATGAAAATTCGTTAAGGTCAGCTTTCTTCACCAAAAGAGCAGAGTGTGTTTATCTTCATCGACTGAAGAGACTATCCATTTTTCCTACAAGGTGTGGGAGGGAGAAAACAGGCATGTCAGAATGAGCTCCTGGCTCTGTACTAAAACCAAGGATTCATCTCTATTGTAGCTTTTCATACGATGGCTGTAGTCACAGAACTGTTCTCTACAGCACTGCAGGAAAGGGTGGTTGTCATTCCTTGGAAGAGTGTTGCTCCTCAGGGTTGCTGTTGAGGGATGACAGTAAACTGATTAAATTTTTAAATTAAAAAAAAAATTATGTTTAAAATGAAACAAAAAAGATAAGACAAATACTTAACTGCAAAGTGGAAATAATTTACAATAATAAAAACAAACAACCAAAAGGAAAGTAAAACTGACCAGGAATGAAAGTGACCAATGCTTGTCTGTTGCTCAGGCCTGTACAGGGGAAAAGTGGACAGTAAAAAAGCAAAAGTGAAAAGGCACATGTGTGCATTTGAGTTTGGTTATCTATTTACTTGCATACATAAGCTAGTATGTGTTTTGATAGCAGTAGGAAACAAAAAAATCCACACAAATTTGGTTTTGTTTTACTTCCTAAATGAAAGGGAGCAGGAATGGTGCAGAACTAACTCATAATAAGAGCTCAGAGGTGGTCACACTTGTAACTGGCTGTCATTTTCAGGAGGTGAAAAGGACAGGGCAGAGCAATATTGAACATACTCCTCTTTTAGCTTTTAATAGTAGAAGAAACATGCACATCCACTGTGTGCAAAACGTGGCTTTTGGCACTGAAAGCAACATGGAAGGCCCGAAGAAGCATCAGGACCCTGTGGGATAGAATGCAGGGGCGTTGGGTTGCGCATCAGGCTCAGCCTTCCTTGGGGAAAGCCTCATCTGGCTGCAGTGCTGGACGGGGCCGGCAGTGGTGGAAAGGAGGCAATTTTCTTCATTGAAAGCCTGCCTGAGTGTTGCCGGTAGTTGGGTTCCAGGAGGGGATGAGTGCCTGAGAGGAGGGTGTGCCAAAAAGATCTGGCTGGCAGCGGAGCAGCTGGCCTCTGCTGCTAATTCAGATTGGCTGGCCCAGGAGGATCCTAATTACAGCACAACTGCTGTCTCCATAATCGCTGCGGCAGGAGCTGTGTGGGCCATAAGGCATTGAAAGGGACCTGGATGCGACAGTGGAAGATTATTAGAGGTACTGTGCTCTGCCCTGGCCACTGAGTTGCAGAAAACCTACCAGATGTCAGGGAGGAAGAAATGGGTCATCCTTGGTGTAGGCTTGTGCAAATAATATCATTGACTGGTTATATGAGCAATGTGATTGCATAGCAAGGCTGGGTTATACCCTACTGAGGGTACTCGTGGGGAAAGCGTTGGAAGCACTACGAGCCCACTCGGGCATTGGGGTCTGGTTTACAAAGCAGGCAGCTACTTGTGTGGCTGATATCTGATGTGAATAACAAAAGCTGTTCAGACAACTCCTAGTGAAGGACTGTAGCTACACTGGATGTTCCCTGTGTACCAGTAACCAGTAACGATGGCCACTTGCCCACCTGCACCAGCCGCCGACAGATGAAATCATCCTCAACTAAACTTGGGCCCAGCAATTATCAAGAAAAGCAGTGAGAAGCAATAGGGAAACTGTGTTTTAGGTGGTGAATGTTGTGGTTTTGTGATTCCTGGTATGTTCCCAAGGTCAACTCTTTCAGAATATTTTGAAATCAAAATAGTAAGCTCAGGCAACAGAGGGAACACACAAAAGATGTGATCTTTGTAGCATGGGCAGTTTGTTGGCAATCTGAAGTTACTGTTGATGCCCATTGCACTTAGAATCTATGGTAGGAGATGCTCCCACCATTTAATTTGCAAGATAAAAGCATCAGAGATTTAACAGTTCTCCTTTTGGAAGTGCTTCCTCAGAAAAAGAAGCACTTCCAAAAAGAGAACTTCACCTGCAGCCAGGTGGGGATTGGTCTCTTCTCCCAGGCAACCAGCAATAGAACAAGGGGAGACAGTCTCAAGTTGTGCCAGGGGAGGTCTAGGCTGGATGTAAGGAGGAAGTTCTTCACAGAGAGAGTGATTTGCATTGGAATGGGCTGCCCAGGGAGGTGGTGGAGTCACCGTCCCTGGAGGTGTTCAAGAGAAGCCTGGATGAGGCACTTAGTGCCATGGTCTAGTTGATTGGATAGGGCTGGGTGCTAGGTTGGACTGGATGATCTTGGAGGTCTCTTCCAACCTGGTTGATTCTATGAAAAGGACTATGAACTGTTAAACTGCATCTTTGGCTTGCAGACCATGCGTTTCCTGAGTGGAAAGTCTGGTACTTAGTCCCCAGACACAATCAGGGAAGCAGGATGCAGGTAAAATACTATGACCTGTGTGCTACCACTTGCTTCTCAGCAGGGGAGAAGAACCCCCTCAGCTGAGTCCTGCAGATGTGTCTCTGCAGCATGTGTTTCTCTATTGCACCAGACTTGAGTCACGTGCATTTGCCTTATGGATAGCCAGGGCAATAATGGTGTGCTTAAACATTGCTGGGTGACTCACATGTGCTTTATCTAAGTCTGTTCACACTGTTGCAGCTTTTCTTGCTGGTGATGATGTGGCGGAGAAGGACAGAGTGAGAGTGAGATAGCGTGGAAGTGGGAGGGCCATACCAAGGTGACAAGCTATTTTGCATTGACATCTGATGGTGCTAATCACAGTATCACAGTATCAGTAGTGATATACTTTAGAAGGTATCTTTGATAACACACTTTAATAATTTAACCCTCCTCATATTTTTGGATATATAATTTGTGTAGGGATTATGACCTGAATCTGCTTAGGTGCCTCTGGTTTCTGACACAGCAGCAGCCTTTGAATCTGCGAGCGTCTGCTCTTGCTGCTTAATCTCTGAGGCAGCCAATTTGGGGACAGAAGGAGTTTTTACTTTATCTGCTCCAAACACACTTGTACTTTATTCCTTTGTGTTGGGAAAACAGGAGGGGAAAAAAAATCAGAGAAAAAAAAAAGCACTGTATGTGTGAGCACGTGTGTGTGTGTGTTTATATAGTATGGGAGACAGAGACAAAACTGAACAAGAGTGGGAGGGTGAGAACCTTTATTGTGCAACAAACTGATGGCACCAAATATGCTGCATTTGTTGTGAGTTAAAAGGTTTATACAAAGATTTTCTTAGTGGTGCCTAAGATCTTAATAGGGTAATTAATCTTTCTAAGTGTTAGTGCCAGATTATGGGATCAGCTATTACCCCTGGCTACGGAGTTCTCCTTTGTGTGTTGCTATGAACAGGACTAAGTGATGAGACTTCTCCATTTGCCAAACAAAGATATGGTTGCTGCTAGCTTGTTTAAGACTGAAATGGGTTTTCTGGTGCAGTAAGAGAAGGCAGCACTATTTCCTTGGGAATATCGGTGCTCTTTAAAAGGAGTCTTAAGAGAAGAAGGGAATGAAGCTCTGTAGAATTTGCAGAGCTTTATAGAAAAGTGCACATATACTTGAAGAGGAATAATGGTGAGTTGCTTGGTTTGCCTAATTTTTTTTTTTTTTTTTTTTTTTTTTTTTTTTTTCCCAAGCAGGGAAATAAATAGATAGCTAATGTAATTGTAAGAAAGCAGCTGTAGGAATAGATAAAACAAGTCTCTACTTAAAAACTTCCATGTGGAATGTAGAAGCCAGACACTTTAGTTGAATTAAAATCCAACTGGTACTGTGGCAGGATAGGACACAGAGGACGCGGGAGACTTTTTCTAAGAAAAGGCTTTGTCTAAGCCTGTTTATTCAAAAGAGTTAGTCAGATCACAGGATGTTAAGGGTTGGAAGGGACTCAAGGAGATCGAGTCCAACCCCCCTGCCAGAGCAGGACAATGCTATCTAACACAGATCACAGAGGAACACATCCAGACAGGCCTTGAAAGTCTCCAGAGAAGGAGACTCCACAACTGCTCTGGGAAGCCTGTTCCAGTGCTCTGTGACCCTTAGAGTACAGAAGTTCCCCCTTGTGTTGAGGCAGAACCTCTTTTGCTGCAATTTACACCCATTGCTTCTTGTCCTATCACAGAGAGCAAGTGAGAAGAGCCTGTCCCTCCACTCCTGGCAGCCTTCAGATACTTATAAACATTTGTCAAATACTCTCTAAGCCTTCTCTTCTCCAGACTAAAAAGCCACAGGTCCCTCAGCCTCTCTCATAAACCATGCCCTCCAGTCCCCTAATCATCCTCGTAGCCCTCCACTGGACCCTCTCCAGCAGATCCCTTTCCCTCTTAAACTGGGGAGCCCCAAACTGAACACAGTATTCAAGATGAGGTCTCACCAGGGCAGAGTAGAGTAGATTGGAATCTATTGGCTGTTTTATTTAATAGATATAGGACTTTTATTTGTTTTACCGGTGACATTGGAGGCAGGGTGGGGAGGATGAATGAGAGAGAGAGAGAAAATAGTGGTATGTTATCCCAGGGTTGTCACTTTTGAAACAATTATGTCATTGTGGAGAAATGGCTGCTTGGCTGAATTTTGCCATCTCCTGTACTGCTGAATGAGCGACCTCTGATCAAGGTCAGTATAAACTACCCTGTCCACATCATTTAGTTTGGTTTTTTTTGAGGGCTGTTATGCTTTTAAGTGATGAGAAAGGAGAACTCCAAGCTTTAATATATACTTGAGCTGGCTTGAATCTAGAATTGCTTCACCTGTGAGTGACTGTGTGTGAGTGAAGTGCTTCACGTGTAATAGTACTGGTAAGGATGCCATGTGATGAGATCAAACACCCTGGACTGGTTCAAGTTGTTACCACGTGAGATTAGACTTTTTTCTAGGTATCAGATGGGAAGACACACAAGGTATGCAGGAATAAACCTTTGCTATGTGCCTGAAGAGCTGGTGGATTTGCAGAAAAACCAGGAAAACATCACTTAGGGAGGCTGGATGAAAAGAATGAGAATACAGGGATCTTCGTATCTCCTGCCTTGCTGATGGCATGCTGCACGCCCTCATAAGGTCATTCCTGTTACAAGGGCAGGAGCCTGTTACACAGGGTCTGCAGGGGGATCTGGCACTGCCACTCATATCTGTAGCAAACAGGGCTGTATGCTCTGTTGCTTTGCCTACTGAACGATAATTTACAGACAATGAGTGCTGAAAAGCTTCAGAATCTGGTTGACTCTCTTTTCAGTCTCAGTGGGAATTTTATGCAAGGCTTGGGAGATCAAGGGAGACTCCTAAAACCATGCCAAACCACCAATGATGCTCTGGTTTGGCATAAGGTTGAAGAAGCCTGCCTAAGGACACACTAGGTGGGTGTAGGATTGAAGAGGGTGGTCAACTGGGCCTTGTAGGTATATATTATAGATGGCAACATGTGTTTGTCTGGCTTGTCTCTAAACTGAGCGGATGAAGTGCCAGCACTGCTGTTGCGCTAGTGCTCTGTACAATGCTGTAAGCTCTGCTTGGCTTCCATGGTGGTAGCTTCAACTGGCTGGCCATGTGTTGGGGCCCAGGGAGGTATGTAGCACCAGGATACCCATTCTGGCCATCTTCTCTGGAGAAAGGAGCTTCTTAGCTGATGGAGCAAAGGGCATCGAATCTTTCCACTGGGCTGTGTCAGTGGGACTGCCCATGAAGATAGAAAATGAGTGATGTTCATGCCAAGTACCTAGAGGTGGTGGCAGTTGAAAACTCACCAGGGCTTTCAAACCTGTTGCACTGTCATCTTCTCTAAGTGACAGGAATGTGGCTCCTAGAAATTGAGCATTTGCCGGAAACCAGCAGTGAGCTGATGGCTGTCCTGTTGTCCCTGCACCCAACACCTCTTCTCTACATCTAGTACAGAGCCTTTTCACTCCACGATGCTGCAGAGATGTGCTTTTTTTTTAAACAGATGTCTTCTCTGGCCAAATGATCTCCTTAGCTTTCTGAACTTGCTCTTTGGGATTTGTAATTTGGTCTACAAATCTCAGTTTGATTTTAGAGATGATATGCAACAAGAGATGTTAAAAACTGTGAAAGAAGTCTTTGAAGATAATTCCAGGCTACCTTACCACAAAGAAGCTCTGAGGGATACAAGGGAGAAACCCTAAATCCCCATTAATGCAGAGTTAAGATGACCTGGTTGTAGCAGAGACCTTTCCAAGTGGAAAATTCAAATCTAGGAAATACAGAATCAAGCTACCTGCCAATAAAACATTAATTCTACCCTCCTGAAGCTGGTAGTGCTCACTACGAATTATCTGCAATGACTCCAGCTGCAGTCTCTGTATTATCTGGAGCAATACTGAGCAGTGGGAAGATTAGCTGGAGTTTGACAGAACTTGGAGGATAATAGGAAAAAAAAATCAGGATGAGTAAGAAGAGAAGATGAATGCTCATACTTGTGTGTGTATATGTGTGAGGAAGAACATGGGAATTTCACTTCAGTATTGAGATGCAGTAAGAATCATAGAATGATATATCTTGAGTTGGAAGAGACCTTAAAGATCATGTAGTTCCAAACTCCCTGCCATGGGCAGGGTCACCTCCCACTAGACCAGGTTGCTCAAAGCTTCATCCAGCTTGGTCTTAAACACTTCCAGGGCAGAGCAGAGGGGGAGAATCATCTCCCTTGACCTGCTGGCCATGCATTTTTTGATGCAGCCCAGGATACAGCTGTTTTTTGGGGCTGCCAGCACATATTGCTGGCTCATGTCAAGCACTTCATCAGCCAGCACTCCTAAATTATTCTCTGCAGGGCTACTCTCAACTTGCTTGTCACTCAACCTGTATTTGTGCTTGGGCTTGCCCCCACCCGAGTGCAGGACCATGCACTTGACCTCTTTGAACTTCATGAGGTTGGCATGGGCCCATCTGTCAAACCTGTTAAGATCCCTCCAGCATGTCAACTGGACCACACAGGTTGGTGTCACCTGAAAACTTGCTGAGGGTGCTTTTGATCCCACTGTCTACATCACCAACAAAGACGTTAAACAACACCAGTCCCAGTACTGATGATACTGTGATACTGTGACTTGATGATCTGTGAGGACTCTTCCAACTTTGTTGATACTGTGATAACATTGACTACAAATATAGTACTGGACTGAGGTACTGCTGCAGCCTGTGTAGCTGGGTGTGGAGTAGATGTGCACAGCTTCCATCTGATAGAGCACACTTATGGTGCAGTTAGTGGTGGTGAAAGACGGTATCAGATGGTGTCATCAATGGTCATCCCTCTTTCCTTGCAACTACAAAGTGTGTTGTCGATGAACTGAGGTCAGGGAAGAGTTGTACAGCTGAGTTTTCTTAATTTCCAAAGGATTGTTTATCCAGACTGATACATATTTCTGGGCAGCCTAGACTTTCTGATAGCAAAGATATTTGTCAGTGAATTTCTTAGTTTTATTCAACAGTAATAGAGATGTTTGGGGCTTTTTGGTGGTTGGCTTGGTATTGGGGTTTTTTTTTTGTTGTTGTTAATATAGTGGTGACTTAAGCAGTTGCAGTTAACATAAGGGTTTCTTCTCTCTCTATACATACATATCACTACAGAGGAAATACTGTCTCTTATGATAAAGAGGTAATGTTCTTTTTTTGTGTAATAAAATCAGTTTTATTACTGTGGAATGGAAGTTACAGTCATGTTTTGAAAGATCTGTGAGCTAGTAGAAGGGGAAGCAAATTCTAACCTGTGGTCTGTCTCTTCAGGTCTTTTGTGTTTTCTCCTGTGGTGAGTGTAACAGCTTGAATCTTGCAACCGCAGGTTGATGTATTGCTGTTTCCACCCCTGCTTTGCATTTCAGGCAAGATGTAAAACTTGCCTGTATCATTTGCCCGGTCTCTTTCCCATGCCCTTAAAACATTAATACCTCAAAAGCTGTGTATTAAGCCTCCCCTGTGATTGTTTTTCTCTAAGCTAAGTTTCTGGAGCTGACCCAGAGCTGAGTCCTGGCCCTTATACTGCTCTAGCACATGTTGAAAGACTAGAGATCCAGCTCCAAAAAATGTATCCCCAGTCCAGCTGGATTTCAAGCCTAGAGTGAGCTAGAAGCACTTGCAGATGGGTGCCACACATGTCAAACACATTTCTGGCAGGGAAGAACAGTCTGGACCATCCTGAGTGCACTGGAGTCCACAGTGCCCTTGCCTGGAGATTTGGAGGCAGATGAGGGTTGCAGTGAGCTCCTCAAGTCACCTTTTCTCAAAAGCCCCTGACTTGGGATGATGAACAGGCTCATTTGAAGCACAGAAAATCTGTAAGTAGTTTGGGTCAGCAGAGATTTCAGGCATATTTGAAGACTCAACTTTTTTTCAGGAGAGGCTTCTCAGCCTGAGTGAGAGCTAAGCTGGTCCTCCGTTATGACAGATGCACCCAAACGCTTCCCCTTATCCTTGCATTTTGGCATACTCACAATATTAGGGAAATGTCACAATGAAGTGCTAATATTATTTCAAGAAGTAGCTTTAAAAAGAGCCCTTGGGAGAGAAGTGACTTATTAACAAGTCATGGGACTTTGGTATGCCTCAGGCAACATTTTCAAGCTCAGCTCTCCAAATCAGTCTCTATAATTATACCACTTCCCAAACAGAAAAGAACAACGTGAGAAATTCATCTAATGTAATATCATAGGTCTGAGCCTTGGAGCAGAACAAAATAGGTTATTGAAACATAATAGTAAAATAGGTGTGACTGCAGAATAGCAGGTCAAAGCAAACCCTCAGATGACTAATTAATTCTTACTATCCTACTTGTTCTATTTTATCCTTAGGTATTTAATTACACAGTTTTTCTTTCCTCCTGTCCTAACATGCACCACAAGGCATTTTCTTTTCGTTCAAGCCTTGAAAACAGTAGAACTTAAGTGCTTTCTTGGAGCTACTCTCCTAAGAATAAAACTTTGAAAGGTCTGAGCAGTAGTAGGATCAGACTTTGTAAGGGTAGCTCGCTCTGGAGGGTATAAGATGGATGACAATGTCCTTTTCCTGGGTGCTCTACCCTGTGGATTAAGGCAGGAACTTATAAGCATCAGAGCACTGAAGAAAACCACTATGCAGCTTGCAGCCCTTGTTGGAAACTAATCCCATCCTTTGAAATGGGTCAGGTGCAACAGGGTTCTGCCTCAACACAGTCCCTATCTGGAGATGACAGACTAATTTTTTTTGCAAGGAAAGTGGCTAAATGTAGCAAGCACTGCCCCCGTGTTACTAGCCTGGAAAAACAAGACTCAAGTGCTTGCTTCAAAAAAGCCCCTAGCCCCTGCCCATTTAGGTGCTTACAGTGTTCCTGTCACTTTAGTCTTCAAACGCCTACTATTCTAGCAACTCAGCTGATAGCACTGTGAAAAGTAAATCTCTCTCAAGCAGTTTCTTCCCTCTGGCTAATAGCTAATCTAATAATAGTTTGACTCCTACCACCACAATAATTCTCTTCAGAAGATGTGTGGTGGGAGGAGGCTAGAGATTTCCTCTCCTCTGTGGTGATCCAAAACTCATTGAAAGTAGTGTAATGGCAGTGAATCAGAGACCTGTGCTGCTTATTTATCACCCTACAGACCTTTTCAAGCTTCAGCATTTCTCAGATCTGCCTTAAAAAGCATCCAGCAAAACCAACCCTCAGCAGCAATGCACACCCCTCTCAGTTTTCCTTAATTTCCCCCTTTTGTGCTAGTATTTTCCTTGTGAGTGTTTCTGCACAAGATATCTTCATTTACTTACTTTGTGATATTTTTTTTAACACCAGCCCTAAATGACCTTTCTATTAGTACAGGAAGCTGGCAGTAGTCAGTCTGCACCCTTTGGATAGCCAACTAATTAAGGGGAAAAGCAGGTGTGGATGGATCTATTGAATCTATAAATAAGTGCCAGAAAATTTAAGTTATTGGTCTGTGAGTGTTAGCAGGTGGAGCACTGTTTTTCTATCTTCAGTGGAGAGAAAAGGAGGGTTAGAGGAAATGTTTTGGTTTAGGTTTTTTTTTTCTTTTTATTTCCTAATTATATTTAGTTATTTTCCCTGTGATTTAAAAGCTCTTCAGGTACAATACCTCTATTCTAAAACACAGCATTGTCTTGCATAGGAAGTCAGTCTTGAAGACAAATAAAGGTAGTGCAGAAGCTCTTACTTTCATTGACCTGGGCTGGGTGATGAACTGGATGGTCTGCAAAGAAATAATTCATATTCTCAGGCTGACACTCAAACATAACTCACAAGTGACTAGAGATGTTAGCACCCATTGTTCCTTTGCAGTTTGCTTATTTATAAACTTTCCCTGCCTTCCATCAAATGCTCAAAATGTTCTAATCTGCACAAGGCCTCTTCCCTGAGTGTTAAATAAAATCTGTTGAACAAAGTATTATGCAAGGGAGTTTGTGTCTAAGAATATATTCTTTCCTCACACTGATTTCTCCTCCTCCCCAATTTCTGTGCTGGCTTTCTTCCTTTGTGCTGAGTTTAGTAATTTATTCAAACACTCCTAACTGGAGGGGCGTTTTTCACCAGGGTGCAGTGGTAAGAGACCACAGAAGCATTTCACAACACATACAAAATGCATTAAAACACTTTCAGGCCAGTATAATGTATGACAGGATAATGTTAGAATAAAAAACACGTAGAGCAGCCACCTACTTACTTGACTGGTTTCATTAATTTTGATTTGACTTGGTACAGAAGTCTTCTCCATGGATGTGTATTATTCTTTTATGAGCTGTGTATAAATTCAAATACAGGCAATAAACGATGGCTTTGTACTAAAGCTTTCCTGTGCCAATCTGGAATGGACATGGTGGAGGGAAAACCCAGCAAACTCACTCAAAACACACACATTGTTTCTATTTTAGAACTCGGAGGTTATCTGACCGTGCTAACAAGTGTCAGTCTGGAGTAGTGGGGGAAGAGGATCGCTGGTCTGAGGCTTTGGGGAGGCAATGCTAATTTGTGATTATGGATCTTGAACTCTGAATGGGACACTTTTTTGGCTTTTGTCTTCTTCCCTCTGCCCTGCCATGAATACTTAAAGATGGAGAAGGAAAGGGCTTCTCAGGTTAGATTGTTCATTGTTGATCACCTTTTAGTGTTGACTCCAAGTCTCAGGGCACTCCACCATGCTGTGGCTGTGTACACGCGACCACTTCTCTGTCAAATGATAGGATGCTGTGTCTTGCAAAGGGGAATCTTTATATAACACTTAGTTTATTTGCCTCTGGTTCCTCTTTGTATAGCTAATGAGATACTCACCAGAGCAGGGACTGGGACCAGGTAACCAGCTTTCCCAGCTAAGTGTATTTATTATTCTCTGTTCCTCTGTCTCATAATGAGTCTACATATTCATTGAGAAATAGAACAGCTCTAATAGGAAGGACTCAACGAAAAACTTTTTCTTGGAATACTCTGCAGCCTGCATGATGCTTGTAGCTTTCTCCTGATAATTAGAAACTGTGGCTTCATTTCTTTGAATCAGGTAAAGCGAAGTAAAAAAAGCTTTTTTGCTTCTAGCATGTTTGTTGCAGGCAAGGAGAATGGTGTCCTTTCACAAGCTGTGTGCTGGTCCTTGCTTCTGATGTTGGGATTTTTTTTCATTTCAGTGCCTTAAATATAAACTTCTTCAAATTGGAGTTGAGGAGTCTTGCAGTTTTTTACTAGGCAAAGCAAATCTCAGGTTTAAAAGCTGCTTTATATCATGTTAAATGTTTCTTTTCCTTATACCAGCCTAGCAATAGTTCTTTGACTTGAGAGAGGAGCAAGGAATCAACTATTGATGTAATTTTATTGATGTGCCTATTAAAGCACTCAGACCCTACATACTTTCCTATGTAATCCTCAGGAACACTTCCATCTTGCCATATAAGAAAAATGTCACTAGGATGAAAAACAATGATGCTTTTAATAATAAAAAAGACTCAAAGATAGGTGGGTAAGCTCTGGCTGCGAGTACTGACAGAATCCATCCTGCTGATGAAAGCTGGCTGTGAAATGGATGCTAAAAATAAACCTTAACTCTAAAAGTCAATTCTGACAGACCTGGGTCCTGCTTCTCTGTGTAACATAATTTGCCACAATCTGTGGGCTGATGTTGCAGTAAATTAGGTTCCTGATACTTACTGTTAATGAGTCACTGAATAAATACATCTGTATAAATTAGCCCACAATTTGCCTGTTGCAAAAATAAAGTGTTTTGATTTCCTGTGTGAACAGCATGGCAAGCAGTGTACACGTGTAGCTTTGCTAAATACTGAAGACATTAATCTGTGGGAAGAGAAATTAGTCATGAACATGTGTGCTAGCAGTGCATGGTGGGATGGAGAGCTTCAGCCCTTGCACCCACTAAGTGGGAACAGGGCCATGCAAAGCAGCACAGAGAGGGGCAGTCTATAGATCTGGGGAAACAAGAGTGTCAAGTGTTGAAAGATGCCATCTCGTTTTAGACAGAGCATCTTCTGTGTCAGCCTGAACAACAGCCATAAATCATGCACCAAACAGCAGCACTCAAGCCATTATCTGTGTTTTGGTAACAGGAAGGCTGGGGCCTTGTGACACTGGATGCTGTGTAAGACCAAAGTAGGAGGTGTTCCAGTCAGAGTATTTTACAGTTCAAGCTTTAATAATGCTTAGAAGGAAAACAATGAAACAAGCAACGAGGACTTGGGTTTTATATAGGCCAGATATTTGCATGGTCACAATAGATGACTTGTATGCTTCTCTCGTGTATTTTTAATGTCCAAGCATGGTAGTCCAAGTGCTTTGCAAATTACTGAGTCTGAAAAAGACTTGGTTACCTGTTTTTTTTCCCAGTGAGAACACCTCCATTTCTATGCAGTGACTTCATCTGAAGATATGTGGAAACAGAAATTAGTTTGATTTCCAGTCCTTGCAGCTCTGAAGCTGTGCTTCAATACAGGGCATAATCATGCCATATGGGTCTTGCTGAAATGGCTATCTTCATTAAGTACTGGACTACTTCCAAGGGTTGCAAGGAGCTGTCTGTCTGCTGGCACTAGACATGTGACCTCATCGCAATGTCTCCTTCAGTAGCTTAGCGGCTGCAGTGTGTTGTGCTGACACATGTTTTAACCTTAGCACTCATTTGACATCAGCTCTCTGATGCAGCAGTGCTTTTCTAATGGGTAGACACCCGAGGAAATGGATGCCTCTGTAATGTTCCTTCTGTTTAGTTAGCTCTGGTAAAATGAATGTCCTTGCACTAAGTCACTACACGAGTGACTTGTGATGGACTGCAGGACTATCAGCTTCAGTGCTTGTTCCACTGGAGTGACATGTATCTCATGGATATTCTCTTGCAGACATTTATTCTGGAGATGACTGGCTGTATGTAGTGTGTTTAAGGGGTTGAGTCACTTGTACTTGCTCAAAAACAATGGACTCTGCAGAAGTTCTGGGCCCCCCTAGTTCAAGAGGGACATAGAACTACTGGAGAGTCTAGTGCAGAGCCACAGTGATGATTAAGGGAATGGAACACCTCTGTTACAAAGAGAGACTGAAGGAGCTGGGGCTCTTTAGCTTGGAGAAGAGGAGACTGAGAGGTGACCTCATCAGTGTTTATAAGTATGCAAAGGGTGAGTGCGAGGAGGATGGAGCCGGGCTCTGCTCAGTGATGCCAAATGACAGGACAAGGGTCACTGGGTGAAAGTTGAGGCATGGGAAGTTTCATTTAAACATGAGGGGGATTTTTTTTCCCTGTGAAGGTGACAAAACACTGGAACAGGCTGCCCAGAGGGTGTGTGGAGTCTCCCTCTCTGTAGATATTCAAAACCCACCTGGATGTGTTCCTGTGTGATCTGGTATAGATGATCCCCCTGTGGCAGGGGGGTTGGACTGGAAGATCATCTTTTGAGGTCCCTTCCAGCCCCTGACAATCTGTGATTCTGTGAAGATTAGGAAGAATGTGAGGGAAGAAATACTTGGGGTCTGCCTGAAGCTGGAGCATGAGCAGGGGAAGTGTCAACACAGTAAACCAAAACAGTACTTAGCAATTTTTGGGGTCATTTTAATGGCTTCTTTAGGTTAGAGATGCCTTCAAAAGCACCTGGAAGTAATTTCTGTTTAGTCAGTACTACTCCATGTGTGCGGCATTTGCTAGGCAAACAGATATGAGACTTTTACACAGCCAGCTTGTGTCTCTCATGCCATCAGTCATGGTCTCTGCTTGATGGCACATGATGACATGGTACCTTTATCTGCTTTGAGTCTCAATATGCTACACACAGCTGGTCAACTTGATTTGGCAGTTACTGGCTGGCTGCCAGCCCAGGGAGCACATGAGCCTTGCCAGAGGTTGCACTTGTCAGGATCCACCAAAGACAGTGGACAAACGATACATAAAAATCTCTCTTCTGTGTGTGTGTGTAGGTCTTTTATGCTGTGAGAAGACAAAAGTCAAAAGCTATATGGAAAGCATGATTTAATGAACCAGCTATGCAGTGGCAAACCGTAAGTGCACCAGGAGGACCAGGAAGAGGAGGACTATTTAAGCTTGACTTAAGCCTTCTCTGAAAGTCTATTTTATAATTCAACAGTACTTACAAATTGTACTGAATCTCCCTAGTGCACACGTGGGTTCACATATCTGCACAGGTTATGTATGTAACCTGCCCCAAGTCAGTAGGATTCTGCAGAGTGCCGTGCGGGCTTGTACTGGCTGGAGGATTTCTAAACTGCATGCTTGGAGTTTCATGTTGCACAAGGAGTATTTGCAGTAAGGTTAATGTCTCTAAGCTTCTGCTCTGTTCAGGTGGAAGAAAGGAGCTCCTCCCATGTGCAGTTGAGAGCAGCCAAAGTAGACTTTTTTCTGGTAATTTTCCTGTGGGAGAGCTTTTCTCTTGACAGTGAGGACCAAGGCTGCTGTGAGCCTGAGTGAATGTCCTTCACAGGGATGTATGAATTAGGAGAAGATAAATTCTCCTTTTTGTCTTTATAGCTAAGTTTCTGAACTCCTGCTTCAGTACTGAAAATAGATACCTGGCTTTTAGCAAGAGTAGAAGGCTCCCAGCTCTCCCTTCAACCACCAGCAGCAGGACCCAGAGGGGCTGTCCTGCTGGCTGTGAAGTGAACCAGGGGCTACACACTGCTTGTTTCCTTCTCAATCCACTCAATGCTTTGGCTTCGCATCACAGCTCTTTGTGGAAATAACTCCCCATTCTGAGAGGGGCTTGGTCTCTTTCTCAAATGATAATGCAATCCAGACGTGAATTGGCAGAAATGTCATGAGATTTCTTATTCTTGCGTATTTCCAGCATGAATGTGCTCAAAATATCCTGAGAAAGACAGCCTTGGCATTTTTTCTGATGAACTGACACTGACCTAATAGTTTATTGTGGTTTCTTACCCAAAAGACAGTTGCATAGGAAAGAAACTGAAGGATCACTTTCCCATCCCTAGCTTGCTTTCCAGCCATACTAATATTAAAAACTTTTATTTTTCCACACTGTATTGTAATAATTGCTGCTCCATCAAAATACAACTGAAAACTACCTTCAAGCATATGCTAATGTTGACTTAAAATCTATCTACCTCTGAACCATATGCAATATGCATTTCAGGGGGCCCAGTGCACCAGGTAGGAGAGGACAGGAGTTTAATGTAGTTCTCTGACCACAAATTCTTCTCTCAATATATAGGCAGCTTACAACTACTTCTGCATTTGCTGTCTAGAGCTGGGCAGAGCAAACAGTTGCTGAGACAACTTCTTGTTTCCTTGAGCCACAAATATTCCTGATATATCCTGAATGATGGAGGGAGAAAAGGTGGTTCACAGGGCTTTTCCAATTTTATTTTTCCTATGTTGAGAGTGGCACAAGAAAAGCTACTGAGAAAAAGATTCTGAGGATGGTCTGAGGTTAACTATTGTGTTTTCAGGTTCCTCAACTGGACAACATGAGTGCCAGATTTAGTGAGCGCTGTTGTTGTGGCTGTACAGTGATAGGGACCTTAACACAGATTCTGACCCTTGCTGTGTGTAGTCTGACTGTTTTGTGGGTAGAGGAATGTTAACCTTGACTTCTTTGCCTAATCTAGACAAACTTCTCTAAGAAAGAGATCCTCTCTCATGAAAACCAATGAGGAAATTCAGGAAACTCAGATCTTTTCAGTGGTACCTAGCAACAGAATGGGTGGCAATGGGTACAAGTTGAAACACAGAAGAGTTCCATATGAACGTGAGGAAAAAATTCTTCACTGTGAGGGTGACAGAGCACTGGAACAGGCTGCCCAGATAGGTTGTGGAGTCTCCTCCTCTGAAGACTTTCACAAGCTGCTTGGATGTGATCCTGTGCAACCTGCTCTAGTTGAACCTGTTTTAGCAGGGGAATTGGGCCAGATTGTCACCATGAGTCCCCTCTACATCCCACCATTCTGTGATTCTGTGAAAAAAGATGACATTATTTCTTCATGTGTCTTTCCAATGTGGTGATGAATAAGTACAGCAAGGTAAGTGCAAGTGATTTAGCTGAGATGTCACAGGAGAGCTATAGCTGAGCTAAAAAGAAACACCATTCTTCAGCTGCACAGCACTCAGCTCTCTGTAGGCTCCTTGATTTTGATGCCTGAACCAGAATGTCATCATTTCACATCACATGTATGTCAATTGTTTCTTAAGGTGTAAGGTATGAGGCACTGGAGAGACAGATCTACTGTTTGGTTGTGAGGGTTTTTTTTTTGTTGGTGTTGTTTTTTTTCCCCTCAGTTTGTTGTTGTTGGACAGTTACATTTGTTGACTAATTACTTTACTCTTGGCCTGGCTCCTCTCCACCAGGACCATGCACGTCTGTTGTTCTGGGAGGCTGGTCCTTAGTGCCTGGCCATGAAGGCACCAGCTGATGAGTTTGTAGGTACTACTCAGAGAGGACCCTAGAAAGAAACCTCCTTCCAACTTCTACCTTTTCCAAACACTTCTCAATGGCAGTGGCATGTGTGTGACCTATTGAAGGCTGAGCTGCTTCTTCCATAGAGGAAAGTGTGAGAGAGAAGCAGGTGAGACTCATCATACTGCTTTTGGGCCAGTGGCTGGTTGAGCTAACAGTTCATACATACCTGATGTAAAGTCAAATAAGTCATTCAGTCAAGCACTTCACTTCTAAAAAAATCCGCTTCACTTCACTTTTAAAAATAACCTCAGTTTAGATGTGTTGGTATTATCTGACCATGGCTCTTCACAGAGAGTTGAACTGCATGTTTATAAGAGTTGAACTGCATGTTTATAAGAAAGGCAGAAACCACAGTCAGTTCCAAAGCTGCAAAAGCACTCTGCTAGTGAAATACCATACCGTGATGGGTACATTGCAAATCAATGCTACAGAACTGTCTGAAATATAGTGTGTGGAAATATTTACAGACCATGGACATTCAGAAATATCACTGGCATGGTTGGGGAACTCAATACATGAAGGTAATTATAAAATGCAGCCTTCTTCTGAGGCAAAAAGAATATAGCTCCCTATCCTGTCTTAATACGGCTAATGTGGACCTTTGTGAAATTTCACTGAAGCCAATGGGAAGTTCAAGGCATTTCTTTGACTTACCTGACTGAAACCAGCGTGAGGTGATAGAAATTGGTCCCTTCTAGTTATTTTAAGAGAAAAAAAAAAGAAGAAAAAACCTGAAAAAGGCCTGGAAAGCAGGAAAACTCTGAGATGGTAAATAATTGGAGAAATAAAAGTTTTAATGGAGAAAACTCAAGATGAAAATTCTAAAAAACCAGTTTCCTAAGTTTTCTTCTAGCTCTGGGTTTGTCTCTGGAAACAGGGATCAAAATGAAGCCTGTAACTTAGGATTTCTTTTTCCTTTGGACTTCTCTAGGTGTCCTTTAGTTTTCCTTGTGCTAAAGCAGATGTCAGGATAGTGCTTCTGATGGTGTTTCATATAGCTTCTGCTCATAGTTGCTGAGTGGACCTGTTTTTTCTTTTTGTCTTATTACTGTGGTGTGAGTTAACATGTGGCCTGTCAAATATGTTGGAAAGGCCCTATTTAGCTCTTAGGAAGAAGAATGTAGCTTGTTGCTCCAGTAAACCTAGCAGTGGAGTGGAGCCAGAGGCAGGCAGGCTTCATCTCCTTAATTGCTACAGCTCTTCTAGACTCTGCAGTCATCTGCAGGTTGCTGCCTGGTTGGGTGCAGTCTGCAGAGGTCAGGATCCACGGGGGCATCTCTGATCCCACAGCTGCAGGAGAACACAACAAAGATCAGATTTGCACCTCTTCCATTGGTCTGTCTTTTCTGGAACAGGAAGAAGTTGGCCTTGACATCTCTGCTGAGATAAGCAAAGGCCAGTATACATCAGAAAGTGACATTTATTTAGAAGATTAACCAGAGCTTAATGAAGGTTTCCTGGCATCTCCAGCCTCTATGGCAGAGAGTGCTTTTGTGATGAAGCTGTGCCATTAAGCCAAGAGGCGAATCTGGTATCCATCTCTGCAGGTGCTACTCATGCCACGAAGGTGCTGGGGGAATGCAACACTGTGTGTGCTGTGGGCTCATGCTGTGAGACAAGTGGAGAGGCAGCAGCGGTACTTCTTATGGTGGTGGGATGCTCAGAGAAACTTCTCTCGGCACAGCTGTCACTCTGGCACTTGATCCATCTGACAGCCACTGATCCATCAGAGGCTGCAGTGAGGTCACCCATCAGCTAGTGCTCTGATGCCGCCCAGTCAAGATGGCACTGCTACATGAGTCCAAATGGTGCCTCAGCAGAGTGCTTTGAGGGAAAACCATCTCCAGAGGGTGGAAAACACAAAGCTGTAAGGCAGACAGCCTTAGAAGAGAGGGAATGAGTTGTGGGCATCTATAGCACCAGGTCTTTTCAGATATGAGTTGAATGAAGACAAGTTACAGCAGAACCTGTGGGTTTGGAAGCAGATGAGGAGGAAGAGCCAAAAAATCTGGAGGCAGCAGAAGCTGAGCTTCTGCTAGCACAAGAGACTGGTCGACCCAGCCCAAGCATATTGTTACTGTTTTATTAAAAGGGTTGATGTGGAGAATGTTGTGCTTGCAATTCAGCATCATGCCTCAGAGCCTTGATTTCAAGCCTTTATTTATATGCTTAATTGTTGCTATGGAAATTCAATATTTAAAGAGGTAATTATTGCTGATCTTGTTGCATGTGTCCATTTCTGATGTCCAGCTGTTAGCTCTTTAGCTCCAGTCTAGCAGATTAATTACTACTATTGATTACTTTGAGCTTCTCTCTTCACACCTGCAGTCTGTGTAATTAGCCGGTGGCCTCCTCTGAAAATTAGGAGCAGTTTCATTTTGGCAACTTGCCATTTCTCAGCCATGTGCATTATACTGATGAACAAAAGCAAATCTATTTTAAATAGAGATATCTGGGCAATGAACTCTTTGTGGTTTTGAACTATCTGTGGATAACTCAAATTACTCTGTGTTAGCAAATATTGTACCCTGTTGGAAGACCACTGACAGCGAAAAAAAAATACAATTCCCAAACAGTGAGACTTGTTTTGACTGCCCACACCAGTCAGGGAAATGCTGGCCTAGCTTTTTGAAGGTTTTTGTTCATAGTGACATTTGCACTAAATGAGACCCAGCCATCTGAGTGCAATCATGTCTCTGACCAACCTGCTTCCCTGAAAGTAAAGCTGTGTTTTCCCTGATGCACATGTGAGAACTTTCCTGATATTCTTACCGGATGCTGCTATGGCACACCAGAGGAATGTTAAGTAGGAGTACAGGAGGATAGGATAGATCCGTACCCAGAAGTCCTTATCTATCCTCTCTTTCCCAGCACTGTGCTTGTCTCTAACCTCTGTTTTCCAGTGGCCACCCAAGCACCATGGCCCTGCTCTGGCAGGGGGGTTGGACTAGATGATCTTTTGAGGTCACTTCCAGCCCCTGACATTCTGTGATTCTCTGAAAGACAAGGGTGTGCCAAATTTCCCTCCCTTTGTACATTGAGGTGTAAAGACTGAGGGTTTGAAGACTTTGTTTCAAGCAATAAATACTCCTTTTGCTATTGGGGTCATGCCTTCCTCCTTTTGCTAAACATAGGTCATGCAAATATCACATGCACTGGGAGAAAGGGGAGAAAGCAAGAGGTGAACTCTGCTTTGTCTTTGGGTGAGCATCCAGTCCAGATTTCTAGTAGCCCAATGACAGTCCCAAATCACAGTATGAGTGGCTTGTGAACCTAAGCATGCTGAAATTCAGTTTCCAGGCACTAACTTTCATAATAATGCTGCATGACTGGATGGGCTCCACAGCAGTTGAAAGTGCTGTGGTCCAAAGTGTTGCGTCTCCAGAGCCATGGTGGCAATAAAGGTGCTCTCTGCTTCATGGGTTAAACATCGTGAAAGTTGTTGTGAAGTTCAGGGGAAGAGAAGGGATTCATCTCCCCTCTGGCTGAGTAAAGTAGCTGCTTTAGACTATTTGGTACAGCACCGGTCTCCAGACCAGAAGGTCCCCAGCTGGAATCTCATCACTGCCACTTTTTCTAGATTAAATTCTAAATTGTGTACTGTCATTTGGAGGCCTTCTGTGCAGGGTCTCACTGAGTCACCAGTTATTAGGAATGCCTCCTATTATCACAGCCCTAAAAGCTATTTGAACAGAAGCCTAATGTGACTGTGATTTCCAAGGACCATTTGCTGTTATTGCAGCTCTGCTTTGCTGTGAGTGAGAGAAACAAACCAAAGTTGCTTTCAGTTCGCATGAAAGGGAGAGACAGGGAAGCAGTGGAGCTGGAGTGACATTCAAGCTGCCAATGAATGTAAATCCACCAAAAATAAAGTCTTTTTATTAACTAGAGTGAGGTAATTTCTACTGCAAGAAAACAAAGGTGAATTTTCTTGAAGCTGATACATTTCTAGGATTTTGGAGGACTTCTAATCCTCCAAAAAGTAGCTGTTGAAGAGGTATGCACTGTCTCATCTCTTGGGCTGGAGGGACTTTCTCTGCAGAAGAGAGGCATGTAGTAGAAAGACAAATGTCTGCTCTCTAGGAGGGCAGTTAACTTGTGTGCACAAGAATATTATTCTGAAGGTGCATGGATGCGTATGAGAAGTCTGTATAATGTGAGAGAGTTTAGAGTCTGAATAATACAGTTTATGGGATGAGTTTAAGAGCATTTATTGCTGACTGCTTTTAAGACTTAGTCCTCGGCTCTCTCCATAAAATTGAAGTGGAATTTTGCCTGAAGATGGATCAATTAAGGTACTATGAAAGCAGGTCTTTCACAAAGAATTTTAGAAGTTCTTGTGTATCTACAGCTGAACATGCTGTGAACAGCTTGCTCCTGTTTAGGAGGGCTGATGTGAGATGGCATTGGTCCATTGCAGCTAGTGGTGCTAGGTTCAATGCTGGTTGAATATATGGCCAAATATTTGTATTAGTCCTGGGTGATACAGCTATATACACAATTCAGCCCTGGCTTTTCCTTATCTAGCCTAGTGCTAGGGTGTTTGGCAAGGATGAGGGGCTACATCAGAGAGTCTATTTAGAGCATGAGGTGCCAGACATCTTCATATCAGATGGTCTGCAGCCAGCCACACTCACAGAAGAAGGACAGACGGCTGGCGAGGGAGAAGACAACTGAAAGCTGGGACCATTAGAGGAAGGCAATGGTGCTGCCAGCTATTTGCCTTCCCTGTTCCCAGCTGCGTATGTCCCATTTAAGATGCTGTGGTACTGTCTCTATTGGACAGATTAGTAAATTGGGAAGGGAGTACAGCTAGCTCTGGGGTAATGAATAGGTGGCCAGGCAGAAGAGATAGAAAACATGTTTATGCATCCATGTTATGTGTCCAAGTGCTTACGGCACTGCAGTGTGGCACAGGCTGAAGCTTTCAGAGCTGGCTAGCTGTGGTTGGAAATTTCCAAAACTTAGGGCTGAAGTTTCAAAGATTTCAAAGTGGCAAGAACCCCACCTACTGCACCAGAGATCCTGGTTTCTGATCAGTTCGAGGTGCAGAAAGGCCATTTCAACCATGATTGTGCTCTGGGATTTAAAGCAACAACTGATCCAGTTCCTGTTGAGAATCATAGAACAGGAGGGGTTGGAAGCGACTCCTGGAGATCATTGAGTCCAACAGTCCTGCCAATGTGGGATCACCTGGGCAGGTGAAGCAGGAAAGTCTCTAGAGGTGGAGACTCCATTTAGTTATGGAGAAGTAGTAGACCAGCTGTATAGTCAGGCTTGCATGTTCAATGGAGCCACCTGAGCACCACCTGCCTTTGTTACATGTTTTGAACCACATACAGGCATTGCTTTTATCTAACTGAGAGCAAGCCTGTGATGACTTGCTCCTATCCACACCAAGAGATAGATCTCATAGCTTAGGGTGCAGGCAAGGTGGTTGCCCTCCATATTGTTCTTGTGGTAGACTTATTGTTTGTGTCCACGGTCAGGGCCAACATACTCAGTGAAAGTGTTGATGAGCTGGAAGACTTCTAGAGTAACTGCTTTCCTGATGGGGAAAGGTGAGGCCACTGGTAAACACCCCTCAGGAGTTGCTGATAACTGAAGAAGTGCTCTGTCAACAGGCTGTGATTGTAATTAAGCTGTAATTGAAGGTGAAGAGTGCCTTCCTCATCCTGAAGTTCCTAAAATAAGTTTGTTCAGCAAACTATTCAGAGCTGGCATTATCAAAAACATTGGAGTGCACCGTTCAGGAGGATCTGAACATGAATACTTCTGGAGATTGCTGCCTCCCTCTTTCATTCTTCTGTCTGTATCTTTAGGCTGTGTTTAGAGTATGTTAAATATATGATTTGAACAGCCTTTTATTCTTTCTGAGATGTTTTATAATTTATTTTCTCATCACCGCTGCACCTTCTTTCTCCTTTAATTAGGCTATGAAGTACTGCCTCCTGCCACCATACACTTAATGTGGCTCTCAGCATAGCTGGCTGGGACTGAGGTCCTCCTGAAATGGGAGTAGCAAACAGGAATAACAGTGTGAGGTACATACGCAGTGACAAAAGTGAGATGCTCACAGCTGGTGAGATCTGTGTCACAAGTTTATAGATTTTAAAAGGCTTTTATTTCTCAACTACTCTTCTCAGTGTATTGACTTTGTTGTACGCCAGGTGCTACGTCTGGCCTTTGGCACCAGCCTATGCAACCATCCTCTGACTTCATCTGTAACTATGCTAAAAGTGCCACACTGTGTCATCTTTTTTTTTTCTCCAGGACTGAAGTTGTTTGGATTGCTCTGTGTGTGATCCTTCTCCCCTTAGTGCACGTGGTGGTTTTGCTTTGCCTTTCGTCAGCTCCGAGTTTTCTGTTAGCCAGGTACAGCTGGAACCTGCCCTGGAGCCCTGGTGCTTTGTTGGTTTGTTTGTTGGTTTTTTTTTCACCAGTGCCATACAAATCTGTTATCATTGCTGGAGAATGTGCCTGGGAGCACAGAGCACACAGGATAGGCTTCAAGATTCCAACTGTGTATGAGGTACTTGTTACGTCCTGTTTCTGTGTGACACCAGCTCAGGAACCCTGCAACCTGCAGCCTACAGGAGTGGGCTGAAGGAGCTGCCAGCACGTTCCATGTCAGGCTTCTCCTGCTGCATTCCATCTGCCTTGCTTAACTGGAGCATTTATTGTCAAAATCCCTCCTGACAAGAGACATTCTGGCTGTAATGAAGTATCCACAGAGATTAATAGTGTGTTTTATCCCAAAAGGTCTTCCAAAACCACAGTACTAACTTTAGTGTCCTAATTGTCCTGCATCTGTTCCCAGCCTTAGCATATTACCTCTCAGGTAGAGGGGCTAACTGAAGAGCCTCTCGATATCTACTGCTTACTAATGTGATTTCTGCATTGTTCACAAGCTAAGGAAACAATATGGTGCTACAAGGATCCTAGGAAACCTGGGACAGTCTGGCTTTGTTAATAAGGCTAGATGTCTTCAGGAGGCTTTTGAAATCCTTGTACTATCCTTTTGATATAAAATGCCTTTCTTGAGAACATTTATTTTACAGCTCGTGCTTTTTCCTCTCTGAAGGTAAATATATGTTTACCTCTGAATTAGTGTGTCTGTGCATGAAATACAGGAGAGACTTTTGTCCCTAAATATGGAAACCACAGATTGGTCTGTGTTTTCAGGAGCCTGTGCATCCCATCCACAGCATCAGCTCTCACCCTAATGAGCTGAAGCTACATTAGCAAAATCCCAGGCAGATAAATTGACTTTAAACCTTGGTTTGATGATCCTACTAAGACATTCAATTAATTCTGTTTTGCTACAAGCTAATTTATGACTTTGTGCTCATTCCAAAAAAATGTTGAATGTACAAATCAGTAGGAGACAAGGTAATGAATTATTCTACCTTCCTTCATGCTCTTGTCTTCACACTTCACTACTACAAGAATGGAAGAGGAAATATGAAAGAAATGTCTTTTGATGTATGAAATGTGGGTATTTTCTCATACTGAGCTGTATCTAACTGGTGTAAACACATAATCAAGCCCTCTAGGAGATGCTAATTAGTGCAGTAAATGTTAGTTTATTAATTGCCATTACATTTCTCTTTGTTTCACCAGTGAATGTGTCTTTTTAGGAGAACAGATTTGATATGGTGTGTCTGCAGAATTTGTTTGTGTTTATGGCAGATGAAGACAAGTAGCCTAGGAAAGCTGTGATGAATTAACAGCAGTCTATGCTATCAACGTTTCTGTAACGGAGTTCATGAGGTGCATGGGCTTCTGTGTGATCTGAGAAGAAAAACAGCACAAAACAAAAAGCCCCAGAGGATTTGATAACAATTTTCTGCTCCATCTTTCTACTTGGTGTGTTTTTAATGAGCCCTCCAAAAGCACAGGTAGTAAAACTTTCCCTTTTTGATGTGGCAGAGTACACTGCCAAGGCATCCTGCAGGAGAGGTACTTCAAAGGCAAACAGCCAACGAATACAATTACATTAGGTGAGGCTGCTGGGTATAATTGAGTTCCTCCCATCCTTGGAAAGTGATAGAAGACAGTCCCTTAACGATTCCCTCTTCCTGCTCCTCCAGCTTGTTATTATAAATCAATACTTTCCCTGTGATGTTCACATTTGTAAACTATACCATTATCACATGCTACGTCGGTTGTGTCAGGCACCATGAGCCAAGATTATGCCTACTGGTAAGAAACAAAGGACCATGGTCCCCCAGTAGGCAACAGCAGCACAAACCTTGGGAAGGGCAGAAGAAACATGCAGTGGCGATCTGTCAGGCTAGAAGCTATCACTTCCCCTCTCTGGAGGCTGCCAAGAATTGCTGGAAATGCACCTGCATGGAGATGGTGGTGCTTTTAGCAAACAGTGGAGTGTGTATCAGAGCGGCTTGTTGTCCCAGAAGAACCAAGGTGGAAGGAGACTTTGCTGGCCATGGTTCTAGGATATGGTTTGACCTGCTTCTAGATTTAGAGAAGATGTGTTGCATGTTTTTAATCACACTGCTTGTGAAGCCAAAGCACAGGAGGAGTTTTTCTCCTTCTGTGCTGTGTATGTGAACTCTTGTGTTTTCGTGGACACTGGTTAAAACATCAGAGCCCAGATATTTCTTCATGCTCCTTCCCTTGTAGAATCAACTCTACAAAGCTTCATGATATGAAACAATGAGTATCTTTCACTGAGACGTTTGAAAATGCTTTTTCAGGGAGTGACAGGACTGGGGGGATTGGAGCAAAGCTGGAGATGGGTAGGTTCAGGCTGGACATGAGGAGGAAGTGCTTCGCCATGAGAGTGGTGAGACCCTGGAATGGGTTGCCCAGGGAGGCAGTTGAAGCCCCATCCCTGGAGGTGTTTAAGGCCAGGCTGGATGGGGCTCTGGCCAGCCTGATTAGGGTAGGTTGTCCCTGCCCATGGCAGGTGGGTTGGAACTAGATGATTCTTGTGGTTCTTTCTAACCCTGACAGATTCTAGGATTCTATTTGCCTGGATAAATTTTAGCACGCCACTGAAAATCTGAGGCTAGAATGCTCGTTTGGTCTTTATCCTGCAAAGTGAGGTTATTTTGCAATGTCTTTTGCATAGCTTGAGTCCCTAATTCTGTTTAGGGCAGCTTCTAGTTTATGTTCATATACAGATAACAGCAACCCCATGCCAGAAATTTCTGGTGTGGGCTCCTCCGTTCAAGAGGCAGGATCTTCTTGCCTCTTTCCAGCAAGGTAGGTGTCTTGCCTCTGTGCTTCATTTACTGAAGATGTCACAGGCAGGCATGGCTGACTCTCTTCTAGAACCCTACATGGCAACGCTGGGTACTGCTGCAGATCTTAATTAGCATTAACTCATTGATGTGTTTCCTGGTAAAAAATAATCATAACTCGCATGTAAATATGTAGTTCTGCTCTGATTGAAGCAGCGAGTCAGAAGATTCTGTCTTCCAAATGTTTGTGTGACCAATGAAAAGCAGAAGAAACATTGGAGCACCTCTTACTTCCTAGGTGGGGAAGATTTTATTGAAAAGCATGAATATTGTTCTCAGTGTATTGCTTCAGGACACCTTAAGCAGAATTCCACAAGCCTTTTTTTTTTTTTTTGCTGGACTCTGGGAGCAGGAGTATGATGGAGAACAAACTTAGTTTAGAATTTTGCTACAATTCTAGAGACAGAAACTGGCTTGTCCTCCGAGACACGCTCCATATATGCAGAATCTATCTGAATAAATGAGCCCCTTACTTAACTGGGAACGTACTGTATATTCCATCTGCAGACTGAATGATTGCTCCATTTCAAGCCTCCTGACTCCCATGGAGCCATCTGGTACACGCTAGTTTATATGAATAGGTGAGGATTCCTGCTAACACAACAGCCTTCAACTAAGCAGAGTGCTGATATTTAGCACTCTGCTTCACATCTGTGTGCAAAGCCATAACAAAACCCCCCAACACTTGCTGTGTTTAGTATTTAAATGAACCTTCCTTTTTCTCCAGGAGAGCTAGTTGGGAAAAGAACAATTAATGCAATTATATCAGAAAATGGGCTGAGCTATTAATACATCCGACTAAACAGAGATTTCTTGTTATGTGATGTGGATTTATTTCAGCCATTGCTTACTTAGGACTGAGTGAGGAAGGGGTATGAGAAGGTATGTGCTGTACAGATACTTTTACATCACTTTGAGAAATTGTCAGAAAATTAAGCTAGTAGGATATAACTCATGTCTGTAAGTAGCAATGGGCCAGCCAAAGTGCTTATCAATAACTATGCAAACTCTACATCATAGAATATCATATCATAGAATCAACCAGGTTGGAAGAGACCTCCAAGATCATCCAGTCCAACCTAGCACCCAGCCCTATCCAGTCAACTAGACCATGGCACTAAGTGCCTCATCCAGTCTTTTCTTGAACACCTCCAAGGATGGTGACTCCACCACCTCCCTGGGCAGCCCATTCCAATGGCAAATCACTCTCTCTGGGAAGAACTTCTAACATGCAGCCTAGACCTCTGCCAGCTCAACTTGAGACTGTGTCCCCTTGTTCTGTTGCTGGTTGTCTGGGAGAAGAGACCAACCCCCACTGGCTACAACCTCCTTCCAAGTAGTTGTAGACAGCAATGAGGTCACCCCTGAGCCTCCTCTTCTCCAGGCTAAACACCGCCAGCTCCCTCAGCCTCTCCTCATAGGGTTTGTGTTCCAGGCCCTTCACCAGCTTCGTCACCCCTCTCTGGACACATTCCAGCACGTGTCTGAGAAGTACATATGGGAGTGGCAGTCAGTGGCACAGCACCACAAAGAAAGTATCTTGGTGGCAGCTGAATCACTCCAAAGTTTTTCTGTGAAAGTGGACAGAACAAGGTGAATAGGGCAGAAAGGGAAATGGGCAAAAACTCAAAGGCTGCCTGTGGACTCACATTGCTTTGTTCTCTGGCATCCGGATCCACAGACATATTTAAGACACCTTCCACGTGACTGGAGTGACCTGTATGCTCTTGGGCAACTTAAAAAGAGTGAAACATCAGATCCTGCTTTCCTTCCACACACTGCTCAGGAGTCCAGTGGGGAAGTCAGTCAGAAGGACTTTCCACCTGCTATGTGGGACCTGCTCCTGCCCTGGCATTGACAGTGGTGGCTCTCATGCCTCTGGAACTTATAGGGAGGTCTTAGTTCAGAAAAGTTCCACCAGGTATTGGTTGCCCCAATTTTTTTTGCAGTCTTTGTCTGGGATGAGACTTCAGTCTGTGGCAGATACCTGTTTGTTTTTTTTTAATCTGACATATGCATTTATCTATTTATTTATTCCTGCATTGGAAACAAAAGTGGATCTTGCCCATGGAAGTATCTCCTTTGCTCTAGGTTCTGATGCATCCCGACTCAGCAGGAACCAGTGCAAATGGTCTAAGGAGTTGTGTTCGCTTGTATCGTGGTGTGTACATGGTTTGCACTCACAGACTGAGTCTGTGCAGGTTCTTGCATTTCATGTAATTTCACTTTGTTTTAGTAAATGTCTCCCCTCAGACACAGGATCACTTACAAACCAGGATCTCTGCTCACATGTCTATTGCAAAATACAGCCTGCTAAAAACAGCTGTAAGGAGCTCCCTTTGTCTGGTTGGGGTCCTTCACTTAAGTGCTTGTGGTGCCTGATTAAATTAGTAATCAGAGATATAGTCATGCTATTTTGTGACTTTGAGAGCCTTGATTGTGGATTATATTTACACACTGCAATTTCTTTCTAAATGGAGCTCTTTGTATTGAAGGACTTTAAGAGTCTTTCAGCCTGCGATAAAATCCATTTTGCTGCCTAGACTAGTTCTTGCAATGGTGCCAAGCTCTTGGTCAGGCATGCTGTGTAAAACAGTTTTTCATCTGCACAATAAATACGTCTGTGTAAAAGTTCATGTGTGGTGTAGTGGTTTTGCTGACCCTTTGCACTGAAAAAATGGCATGATGGCAGACTGGCAGATGCATTGAATGCCTTCGTGTTGTATCCTCTCAAAATGACAGTTTCCTTTCTTGTCAAAACAGAGGATAGCTTGAACCAGAGCCACACAAATGGTAACCACAAACCTTGTGGTATTTAAAATGCCTGCAGGGATTCAAACCCTGTGGCCTGCCTCTGGTAAAACCAATAGGGCTGGGGAGTCAGGCAGCCCTTGTGGCATATTTTTGTCATGTTTAAAACCCATGATGTATGCTAAGTGGCTCTATCCCATGCATGTAGGTAACAGACATAAGCAGGACAACTGACTGGTGATTTTGAGACTCCAGAGCCCAGTGGATAGGTCCTATGGGGGAACTCTTTGGTTGGAGGCCTTTGTGTAAATTTTCTTACTGTACTGTCCAGAACAAGGAGAGGAAACATAAAATGGTTTAGGATGCAAGGGACCTCACAGTTCATCTAGTTACAATGCCCCCCTGATTTGCTGCATCAGTGCAGCCACATTTGCTTGCAAAAAGGCGCAGCAAAAATGAGAAGGACTTGACCCACCATTATGAGGTGCTCCAAAGCAAGGGAAACCTTGAGCCAGGCTGTGCTCTGAATCATTTCAGAGCCCTTTAATGCTTTCTCTAGGCATGGCTGGAAGTTTCACTCTGGGTTGGCCAAAAACTTTCTCATGAAGGGTTGTCTTGTTTCCTTTAGTTTTGCTTGTTTCTTTGAGAAACTGACGGGTTCTTATGAGGAAAAAATCTTACTTCTCTGATGACATTTTGTTCCATCTCTAAAAATATTCTTGATGAGCTTCAGTGGGCATTGATGTTTTTGTGGGTTTTGACCACTTTCACTAGCAGAACAATTTATTTGAGTACCTTACAATGATGTAAACATGAAGGTCCTGTTTATAACATATCAGTGGGACTTTGAAAATGTAATTCTATTCTTTCTTTTGCTACCCTCCTGATACCCACTTCAAATCTCAGTGCCTCACTTTCCCTTCCCTCACTACTCGTCTTCTCCATAAAATTTCCTTGGAACTAGATTTTTATTACTTACTTGTGCTAGAAAATGAACCTGATCTCACTTGTGCCTCTGTATTGTTGTAATGTAAGTAGTATCCAATTTAATGGAGTACCTCTAATGATTGTTTTGAGGTATCCTACTAGCTAGAGTAGCCATTGAGCCTGTTAGAATGGCAGTCTTTGGATGAATTAACAGACCAGATGAGCAGATACAACTCACACACTTATAACAAAATACATTCTTTCCAGAAAATTAGAGTACCATCTTGCAGATTGTTGGAATGATACAGCCTACTGGCATCTTCCTTCTGCCACAGAATAGCTGCAAATCACCCCCCAGTGAACTGAAGAGTCCTACAGGATAGCAAATAGATCAGGAATGCCCCCCTGGAGTGAAACCTCTCAGTTCAGAGGACTTCTGTTCGAACAGCTGGAACTGAATTTGCCTCTTGTATTTTCTCTTCCAGCCTAGATGCAGCTACAAAGCTTGTTGAAGCAACCTGCCAGGAATAAAACAGTTTAAACTGCTGGAAAAAAAACAAACCACCATTGCATGATAGCAGCTATACTCACTGCAACATCATGACTCCAACGAGGCTCTTATCTCCATCCCTGGCCAACAGCAGCTGGCTGGGGAAGAGTGCAGGAAGAGTCAGGTAAGTATGGTGATACACATCCAAACACCCTCCCATGACTCCATGGCCCTTGACCATGACTGGTCGTGGCTTGAGCTGGTGCAGAATCCTGCCAGCGTAAAGGCAGCAATCAGCAGAATGTGTAAGTGCCAATCCTGGGGGGCTGGATGGTAGAGCAAGGAGGGATACATGAACACAGAGAATAAGGGTGTCCCCTGAGCAGGCTGGAGCTTGCCTGGGACATTAATAGCCATCTGCAGCACACTGCTCCCAGTACAGTCCTACTTGATCAGGCTGAAGTCAATCTTTGCTCTCCAATAACTATCTAAATACATGGGTTATCAGGTCTGGTTTTGCTACTGGTTCTTTTTGGTAAGTGGTGTTTGGTGATTTCACCCTTTACAGAAAAGAGTGACTGGTTTAGGATTTAGTCTCCATGAGGTGTTTCATTTGGGCTCTCCCCAAGCTTGGCTTGATGTCCCCTGAATTGCAGGAGCTATGGGCTACCCTCCAGCTTAAGTACAGAAAAGTATGGTGCACATGTGTGATCCCACCCATCCCTTTTTCTTGGTTACACACAGCCTAGTTGTGATTCTGAAGAAAACAGTTCCCAGAGGCTCTTTGTGTTGTTCAGTGTTAATGGTAAGTCATAAAACCTTAGCCCAGGCTTCCTCCTGAGCCTGAGTGCCTCCACTTGCCAGCCTGCTGCTCTTGCTCCAGGCTCCTCTGCTTCACACATTGAAATGCTTTTATTTTCTGTGTCTGGATGTAATGGGACTCACCTGGTTCAACAGCCAAGCTAAGTCAGCAAAATAATCTTGAATCTCTATGAAGATATTTCCTATTCTACTTCAACGACTGCTTCAGTTCTCCCCTCCCCAGAACATTAATAACTCCTCCCCCACCACCAAAAAAACCCCAAAGCCCAAACCCTCAGCACAGGAATAAAAGCAGGAATGTTGTGATTGCTGTGCTTTCCACAGGTAGCATCTTTTGCATTGGTTAATGAGCTTTTTTAGGGCCCTACTACTATGGTAGTGGAACTACTCAGTGGCACAAATAAAGTGGAACTAAAATTGTGACTGCAAAAGTTGAAAGCAATACAATTACTTGGTGTTTGTTAATTCCATCTTTGCAAGAGTATAGCAGCTGCTTTTCTTTTCTTTTTTAACAGATGGAGTGATTTCTTATGTAGTGTTACAGTAATGACCAACGTGACACAGAAGGAAAATTCTGTGACAATATGGTGAGCAAGATCTTATTGACAGCTCCACTTGGTTGTAATTTGTAAGCTCTATATTGTTGCTCTATTCTTTTTCTCCCCCCCAACTCACAAATGCTGCCTGTCTTTTCTGCCATATAGAATTAGATTTCAAGTTGAAAGAAACAGTTTAATTTTAAGGACTCTTCACTAAAATCTGTTCAAAATCTTTACTAGAATTTACACATGATAGTAAGTTTAGAACAAATACCACAGCATTAATTAAAAAATCATTACATTATGAAGCTACAGGGTGAAAATTATCCCCTATTTAACTTCTCTGTTCAAACGGCCTTGACTTCTCCTGTAGCAGTTGATGCCCACTCAAGGATGGGACTTACCCACTTTGCAAAGGGCAGCCTAGCCCCAGCATGAGAGGTAGCACAACCAGCCCAATAAAAGGCACAGCCCAAGTATGTGAACTGTGGATGACCAGGGAGTGCTCTTAACCTGCTCTGTGACTAAACCATGTTCAGGGGCTGTAAATAAGCCCAGAGGCATGGTTAGCAACCAAAATTGGCAGCTTCTGCTTGCACAAAGGTGCACAGAACAAACACAACCATCTATTTGTGAAGGAACTGAAAATCCAGCTTGATACATCCTCCCACAGTCCCTCTTTTGCAAGGTGTGATTATCTCTGTGTCACTCTGTGCCTTTTAACTGCCTGCCTAAGATAAACGACTCTGAATGTTCCCAGAAGCTTGAGTCACCTGTATGTGGAATAAGTCACAAGGCAACATGTCTTTGGGATAGCTGGGATGTTGTTCTATTCTTCCTTTGAATCTATGAATTTTGAGACTTGAAAGCAGAAGAAAACAAAAAGTGAATGTTTGTTAGCTTGATGCTAAGAACGTCAGAAATATACATATATATTTAAGGGAGCATTACCAAATAAGAAATATGCTGTTTGTGGGTGATAAGGAAAATAGACAGAATGATCCAGGGAAAGCATAAAGCACAACTGCATAAAACGTCATGCCAGTTGGAGGACAAGTGGAGCTGCTCTGTCCTTCTTTATGTCAAAGGCTCTATAGTTGTCCTTGCTCCTGACTAGTCTAGACTGGCAAATTCTGCTCTTGGAAAGAGTTCCTTGAAAATGGAAGATTTGGTTTTCATCCTTGCTACCAAATGCCAGTGGCTCTCACAGTTTCTGGATACAGTGCAAAGGCAGCCATTTCTCAATAACAGGGTGAATGCCCCCAAGAGAGACATTTTCCTTTGCAGTCTATAAACGAGACTTACTTTTTATGTGTCCTTGCAGACACAAATCAGGTCATTTTAATCTCTGTAGTAGATTTGTCTTTAAATTCTGGAATTGGTGGAAAGTTGTGATACAGGTTTTCAGAAGATTAGAGTTAGAATGGGGAAGGGATTAGGCTGATTCTGTATTTCACATTAACTGCCTTTTAAAATTTCTCCAAGTGAAGGGCTACCAGCCTGCTGCTCAGTGACTAATGAATTTGATTCATCCTCACTCTCCACAGGGTTTTCCTCCTTCTTACTAATGTTTGACATTTTATGTTTCAATTAAAATCACCCTCCAAGCAGCAAACCACTAAGAGAATGACAGATATTCCTACTACAACAAGATGTAAGCAAAAGGGCAATTAACTATATATTTAATAATGCTTCTCACTTACGCTCTGCACAACCACCTCATATTTGTGAGAAATAAGGCAACACTTATCTTAACATCTAGGGTATTTCCAGTGTCCCAAGATGTCATATTGCATGCCTTTCAGTAGGAACAACTGGGACACAGGAGTCGTAGGCCTTGGTAGGTGCTATAAGAACATATATATAAAGTTGTGTAATCTAAGAGATGGGAAAGAGGATGAAGAGAGCAAAGTAAGTCAAAGCTGTGAGAGCAATGAAAAAGTTGTAAATGGAATGGCAGCTGGCTGCCAACTATCCCAGCCATCTCTAAGGGGATGGGTGTATGGGACATCTCTGTGGAGAAGGAGCAGTATGACAAGGACTGGTGGATGAACACGGTGGACGGGCACAGAGAGGGCATTTGTGTAAGGGGCTGTACTAATAAATATGTTAAAATATCATCAGAAGAATCTGGAGAGCAGGCAGCAAAGATGATGTTGGTGACAACATTGAGATGGTTGACGGCAAATAAAGCGAGAGGCAAGAGTGCATAGGTGGAGGTGTGAGGCACGTGAAGCTGGAGATCAAGTTACAGTGGGCTTGGGAGAATGAGGATGTGATGCTGCCAAAAAAGGTTGTTACCCTTTGCAGAGGTGAGACTATAGGCCTTGACAAAAGGGGAGTAGCAAAGACCTGGAAAAGTACATTGGTTATCTGAACAGAAAGTAGGAAAACCTGAAAATATAGCAATGGAAATATTTCTAACTGGTCTGTACATAACACAGAGTAAAGACAACTCATGGAAGATGCTCTCTGCTCTGCAGGGCATCATACTAGTGAGATAGTGAAGCCAAAGGGACAAGGATGGATGCATGCAGAGGGACAGAGCAGTGCTGTAAATGCATTTTGGAACTGATACCTGATTGTATAGAGAGACTGGAGTGAAAGGCATCAATCTAATTACTTAAGAATGGCATCAAACCCAAAGGTCCTTCTTATGAATCTTTCTTACTTCTGATAGAGAGCTCTGGTGACACTTGTACTTGTGCTCATAATAAGCCCTTTTTTTCAGGTGGCAGCGACTGGGCATGTGTGATGTAAAAGACACCATCTTTCCACTCCTTGTGTGCTGTAAGACCATGCAGCTGTTGCAAGAAGGTAGCTACACAGCCTATACATCACTTCTAATGCAGCATCTTCTTGACTCACAATGGCCTCTCTTCCTCCTCCATCTCAAAGCCAGTAATAACAACAAAATTTTCCTCATATATGTTCTGTCTGCTGGTATTGAGGATTTTATTTCCAATGTCTTTAGAAACAAGACCAAGCAGGAAATACTTGCAAAGTTATAGGTTTGTCTGGGCCTTTCTCAATTATGGTATGAACCCCAAAGGAATAGCAGAGAAATGACAACTCCCTTTCGTGTGATATTGTGGCTGCCCTTAGAAAACAAATGGCGACACATGAAATTCCTAGACAGAAACATACCTAATAGGGAGGTAGAAGGCTTAGACAAATCAGTGTGAATCTATAGGGAAAGAAAGAAAAATTAAGAAAAGTAAGGGTTTGTGTTCACAGCTCCTGGGACAGAAAAGCCAGAGAAGCATGGTAGTTCTTTTAAGGAATGATCTGCATTTCAGTATCAGCAAAATGAAGTAATACAAGTGAGAGTAGCAGGTCTCCTGTAACTCCAGGGAGAGAACTGTTTTAGGTGTGCTGGAATAGTTGGTAGATAGCAACAACCCTGTGGCACATCCTCTTGGTAATGGCAGCTCAGAGGCTATGAACAGAAATTGCTGTAAGAAACAACATTTGTGTCTCCCCATGATTTTATCTGTTAGGAGGGAATGTTAAAAACCAGTCAAGCTGCCTTCTTCCATTGGGATGTCTGAATTTTGCATGAAGGAGGTGCTTTTGTCAATCCTGGTTGATTTCCTAAGGGCCATCACTGGGATTGTTGTGCAGTAATGACAGAAAGGATCCTGGCTCTTTTCAGAAGCAAGTTTCTTCCAAGAGGATTTCTGTTTCAAACTTTAAAGGGGCACGTGGATGCTTTGCCAGGCTCTCTGAGTGCATGTAAATGCATGAAAATAGGAAGCAGCCATTTCTCTAGAAAACAGGTACAATGCTGTGCAGATTCCTACCCTTCACCAGCCACCCCTTGAGCGTGCCGAGTCATGGGCTAGTCTACACAGGTGTGTGGAAGGAAAGAAACCCAGACTTGCTGAATGGTCTCAATTTAAAGTGGATTGATTAAACTGCATTACATCTGTGTGGATATTCTTGTTCAGAATTAAAGATAAGTCTCAAAAAGTCCAAGTTAATTACAAAGGAGAATGCATACACAGAGGTTTAAAACACTGTAAAGCAATCCATTTCAGCAGTTAATTCTGATTAACTGCACTCAGTGTTCCTCTCTGGGAAAGCCCTTCAAAAGAACAAGACCTGGAAAAGCACCAGGCTCAGAAGTGCAATGTTTTTTAAACATCCAGCACTGTCAAATACAAAGTGGATAATCACCACCACAGAACTCCTGAAGTGACCTTCCAGTGTCGGTGCTGTCAGAGGGAGGTTGTGGTCCTGGGAAGGACTTGCCAAGAGCATCCAAGCTTCCAGGAGTATGCTTTGGGAAACAACGCAGAGTGCCGTTAAAGCCTTGGCTAACCTGCCTCTGCAAGGGATTTTGGTCATTCACGAGATGTGCTAGCAAAAGGCATCCTTCTCACAATGAACACGGAGCTGGCTGACACCTCTGCCTGCTCACTGCTGGCGTGCCAGAGAGGCAGGACCCAGTGTGAATCTTAATGCTTTCCTTCCTACCTGGAGTGGTGAGGTCTTGGGCCAACTCCTGTTTTCACACCTGTGTGTGAATCAGCCACTGCATTTTAGCAGCCTCTTCTTTAGTTGGAAAAGGTCAAAATCTGAAGTTTAAGCTTTATTATTGATTTAAAAAATATATTGCAAACAATAACTTCAAGGGAAATGGGAAATTCTGAATAAGAGGGCATAAGTGTACAGGGAAAATGCAGCAGTCCATAAATATAGTTAAGAACTCAGCTCTACAGTAAAAAGAAGAGGTATAAAAATGTAGATGACTAAAGCAATGTATGTGCAGAGGAATAATAATGCACCATGAATTAAAATGTGAAAGTATTGGGGGCTAAATTGCTTTTACTACTCTATACATTTTTTCAAAAGTATCTAGAGGCCTTCAGGTGTGAGTGCTAAAATAAAAATATTATTATTATGGATTTTGGGGGGAAGATGAGCTGGAACTGAGGGATGTCCCCTGTGCCTTAGCTCTATTTTGTGTGTTTAAACGCGTTGGGCCAAATCTGTCCCTGGTCTACTATATTTACTGTTGAAAGTGCTTTAGAGAGGTGCATATTAAAGCTATATCTAAAGAAGCACTGAATTCTGAGCAGACATTCAAAGCAGGGCAATAAAAATCGAAGATGTTCTCTCAGGTCAGTTTAGTTTTGGGTGAGGGGACCGATTGCTCAGTTACATCGGTCCAGTGACTCTGAAACAACAGTGTGTGAAAAATACAGCGGCAAAATAATGTCTCCATGTGGGAAAATGCTAATCACTAACTGGCTGCTCCTCAGTTCTTACTTCTGGATTTTATTGTGATTTTTTCCCTGATTACTGTCAGTGGGCTTCGTTCCTTAAACGTAGATGAGCTCAGCCTAAGTAAGGAGGCCCGGCCAGCACCCATGGGTGATGTCAGAGAGACTGCCAACTCTCTATCCTGCTAAAGTAGGGGGCCAGCAGGCCCTCTGTCCTTTGTCCCACTCCTATTCACCCACGGCACCCTCACTAATAATGAAAGGAAGAGGACCCCTCTGCTCAGTTGAGCGCAGCCTGGGGCTTCTGCCTTTCCTGGGGGTCATTAAAAAAGGGAGTGGGCAGGGAAGACAAAGTGGTCACACCTGAGGTGGGAGGAGAGGCTAACAGAACCCAGGTGCTCTGAATTTGGAGGACAAAAGGGAAAAATGCAGTGTGGGGTGGGAAAGCAGCAGGTGGGGTGGTAGGGCATAAATACTGCCCGGCTGGTTTAACTCTTGCTCTCCTCCTGTTGCAGGTTCGGGAAGTCGAGCAGATAAGCAAGCAGCAAGCGTTTGTCCGCAGCAAAGCCTTGCGAGCTAGGGGCTTAGCAGCACGGGTCAGCTGTCCTGTGCTGCCCCTCAGCATGCTGGCACAAGGCACGAAGCTTTGAGTTTGCTGGCCAAAACAATGCTGCTGCTGCCTATTGGCCAATTTAATTTTCAAAGTGATGTATTTGACGGGGGGTGATTTAGAAACAGCCTTTCTGCACTGACCCTCCACCGGGAGCAGCACCTCATTTGCGGCTCGTTAACTGCGAATCGTGGTGGCCACGTGTATGCAGCTTGCATTACCTCGGCAGCAGCATTTCAGTTCATTTCTGCTCCCTTCTGCCTGGAATATTTGGTGTTTTACCCCAGGATCATTATCACGGCTTCTGGAAGCGTCTTTGCACCGGGGACTTGCTCAGGGACCAAAGCATTGTGAGTACATATGCTGGAGTTAATGCTAAGGCTCCATAAGCATAGTTAGAATTTCCCTGTTTTCATGTTCCTGTTTTCCAAGTTCTGATTGTTTAAACTGTTTAATTCTGTGCAACTACTTCTTGTCGACTGAAACCCCAAAGAATTTCAAGGAATTTCCCTAAAAATTTAAACATTAGTAA